>NC_030677.2:27601617-28201617 GCF_000004195.4 Xenopus tropicalis | reverse complement strand
TGTTTTATTATTACAGAGAAAAGGGAATCATTTAACCATTAAATAAACCCAATAGGGCTGTTCTGCCCCCAATAAGGGGTAATTATATCTTAGTTGGGATCAAGTACAGGTACTGTTTTATTATTACAGAGAAAAGGGAATCATTTAACCATAAAATAAACCCAATAGGGCTGTTCTGCCCCCAATAAGGGGTAATTATATCTTAGTTGGGATCAAGTACAGGTACTGTTTTATTATTACAGAGAAAAGGGAATCATTTAACCATAAAATAAACCCAATAGGGCTGTTCTGCCCCCAATAAGGGGTAATTATATCTTAGTTGGGATCAAGTACAGGTACTGTTTTATTATTACAGAGAAAAAGGAAAGCATTTTCAAAAATTTAAATTATTTGCTTATAATGGAGTCTATAGGAGAGGCTCTTTCCGTCATTCGGAACTTTCTGGATAATGGGTTTCCGGATAACTGGTCTCATACCTGTAATAACCTGGACTGAAGTGCCCTGCAGTGGAATGCTCTGGGAGTAGTGAATGGCTAAATGTACACAAGTTCGGGCAAATAAGAGAAAAACTCTTTACAAGAACAATAATATCTCTAGGTTACAGTGTATTACAGTAACACTATCTATGCCAATATATTATTTTATAAGTATTCTATACGTATTATTTTATACATATTGATTTTATGGTAAGTACATCGGACATTGCTCAAGCTCTTTGCTCTCAGTATTGCAGCTGCTAATTGGTTGCTATGGCTTACAAGAAGTGAAGCACCTATTATTACAGTACAAGTGCTGCATATTTATTAAAGTGCATAGAGTTAGTTTGTATGAAGATTAATTTAAAAAATGATGACGAGTTTTTAAAACGAAGGAAGGGTGGCTTATCTGAATAAATTTACCATGCATGAAATTGTCCTTGTGTTTGCCAGAAGATTCAAGTGGCATATTGGGAGCCATAGAGGTGACTGTGGCACTGGTTCCATTACAAGCTGGTATCTCCCTGCCATAGAGGTGACTGTGGCACTGGTTCCATTACAAGCTGGTATCTCCCTGCCATACAGGGGACTGTGGCACTGGTTCCATTACAAGCTGGTATCTCCCTGCCATAGAGGTGACTGTGGCACTGGTTCCATTACAAGCTGGTATCTCCCTGCCATAGAGGTGACTGTGGCACTGGTTCCATTACAAGCTGGTATCTCCCTGCCATAGAGGTGACTGTGGCACTGGTTCCATTACAAGCTGGTATCTCCCTGCCATACAGGGGACTGTGGCACTGGTTCCATTACAAGCTGGTATCTCCCTGCCATACAGGTGACTGTGGCACTGGTTCCATTAGAAGCTGGTATCTCCCTGCCATACAGGTGACTGTGGCACTAGTTCCATTACAAGCTGGTATCTCCCTGCCATACAGGTGACTGTGGCACTAGTTCCATTACAAGCTGGTATCTCCCTGCCATACAGGGGACTGTGGCACTGGTTCCATTACAAGCTGGTATCTCCCTGCCATACAGGGGACTGTGGCACTGGTTCCATTACAAGCTGGTTTCTCCCTGCCATACAGGGGACTGTGGCACTGGTTCCATTACAAGCTGGTATTTCCCCTCAGACTAAATCACTTGCAGAACGCAAGACTGTTTATTGCCAGTCATTTAGTCCATATTGCTACTAGATTGAAGTACTCCAGTCATTTAATTTACTACATTGTGCCGTGGTGTTTTTAAACTGTTTCCATAATAAATACAAATTCTGCAAAAGTGACAGATTTGCTAAACACAGCGCCTTATGTTTAATGTTTTCTTTATAAGTATTATATTTTTATCAGTATGTAAAGTGCCATATTGCTTGACTCAAGTGAGGCCTTCCCTGAGAACTGATAAATGTCTGACAGCCTATTCGTTTTTCTCCATATGCTCAATGCATACAGTAGGAAGTTATGGTCAGAATAAAAACAACTTTCCGCAGGAGATCTGGATTCTATTTGTTATCACTGGAGGAAATTAATGATATTTCACTGAAAAAATAAATGGGAACTGTCAACCATATTGAATAAGAAGGTGACTGGGATGATTTTAAAATGTCAAATAGTATGTCTGATTAACAGAGGTGCTGTTGACAAGCACCAAACCCCAAAACCTTAGCAGGTAGTTGACAATCTAGGTTAATTCCACCTACTGGACAATGCCATTCAGCTCACCGGAGGGCCAATTTGGCAGATACATCCAGGCCAGGCAAGTCTTTACTGTCCATGTGAAAATGCAGCCATGTATAATGTACTTCCTAAACACTAAGGGAGAGGTGGTCAAATAATGAGCATCAGTCCCCTACTCCCCTCAACATTCCCATATCAGCTCCACTAATTGTATAGGCACAGGGAATTACAAGTCATGCTCATGCTAAAGGGGAACCCTAAAACATTTTTACTGGGGGACAATCAATGTCTTCCCATGCAATACCAAAGTTGTACATCAGTCTGTTTATGAGCCTTCATATGGTTGTGCCAATTTTACATGCAGTACACAGTGCCAGGCTGTCTGCAATACAGGGTTATCGTCCCTTTGGTACAAAAACATTAAACATTTATCATTTTAACCAACAAATCATTTGTTTGCTTTCGCTAGCCTAGCACAGTTGGAGCAATGACACCAATATTAGAGAGATGAGCGGTCTTTCCTTGTTGTTTTGACACATAAATCCCTCAAAAGGAGGCAGTGTGAGCCTTTACATTCCTTGCTAGACTCAGTTCAGAATGGCCATACAGATATAAGTTAAATGTGAGGCCTCTTCTAGATTATTTAAGGTTCAAGATGTCAAGGCTCCAATCTGTTTCTCCCAATCTCAAGTTCAGTCAGTGAAATGAAAATGGTAACCATTTAAATGCTGTTTCCATTGCTTCCATTTGCTTGTCCCATCACCACTTTGCCTCTGTGTTTCCCTTGATACCTACAATCCAGAATAGGTCTTCCCTATCACCCACTAGTTAATATTGGTACAGATCAATATGAAGCCAGGGGAGGAATTTCCAACGTCCTCAATTCCTTGGGACAAAAGCCAAGTTGGTAACATGTTTGCCCAAGTATGATGCCTGCTGATGATCTGCTTGACGGTTATCTGGCCAAAAACAGGACAGATCTATCGGGCACTATAGATTATCCTGGCATAGTCACTGAGGCATGTTCACACAGTCCTCTCATGATGTAGCCCTCTAATACGATGAGATCATTGATCTGGGGCCAAATGATTTAGCCTAGTGCATAAGTGACTAAAATGGGTAAGGGTCGGCTTATTTGGTGACGTAGTCAAACAAGTGGATCTCTAGCAGTATGGCTGGCATTTTGAACAGTGGGAGAGGTACTAAAGAAATGTTCCAAAAGGTGAGTTTGCCCTTTAAGTTCCCCATAGTGGGAGATGTAAGCTTTAGAGAGATGTGTTATTCAGAAACAGAAAGACCAGGAGATCCAGTCCAGTGGCCCAGCTCACATACATGAGCTCATATTCCACAGGAAGGCTGCCCTGTGGAAAGGTATTTAATTGTAGTGAGAATGTCAGAAGGTGTATCAGAGCAGGGCACAAAGCAGAAAGGCAACCTGTCTGTGTTGGGAACTCCCGGAGGGCTGGGGTGCTGCCTGGCACTGCGAGGAGCAAAGGGAGCAACTGACTGAGTGGTTCAGAGACTGAGCATCTGACAAGAGCCAGGAGTCTGAGCAATCCCCCCAAAGAAGTGTTGTGAGTTCAGTGGTGACCCCAAACATTTGTATGTTTTTACTGGTAGTCCACAAGGGGCCCAGTTTAGTGAAAGACTCATCAAATGTGTGAAGGTTGCGCCCAGTGGGCAGGAACTATTTTTTAATTTGTGTTTTTTTGTGCTGAAATGGTCACCCCTGTGTTAAATTCACTGCCTTAAAGTGAGGGAAGTGTCTGTTGTGGATCCTGCAAGTTTGCAATACACAATAAGCCATAGATAGATGACGTGTATAGATGAGTGTGTATTTATGTGTGTGTATCAATGTATGTGTGGCACTGTGTGTGCTTGTGTACATGTGTGTGTCATACATAGGCGAGCAGTTGTATTAGAGCTGAAACCAGCATTCCTGAGTAGCTTGGAGTTGGCAGGAAGGAAGTAAAGGGTTAATGAGCGGTTGGCGCTCAGTAGAGAAATGTGCTTTTTTTTCACTTTTCTTTCGGCTGGTCTAGTCTGGAGGCAGCACGTGATCCGCTGAATGACTGCCAGCCTCTTTCTTGTTGATCCTCCGGAGACCATCTGTGCTGGGGGCATTGATTAGAGTGTGTCTGCTGGGATTACATATTTTCTGTTGCCATGCCAACTAATCAGCTGATTTTGGTTGCCACGGCAACAAAATGTCAGAGCTCACAGAACGGCAACATGAATTCAACACAACACAAATTTTTTTTTTCCTTAATTGGAGACCCTTTTGATTTTGGATTTTTTTTTTCCCCTAACCGTCTCTTACAATGAGGGCTATTTTCTGTTAAAATTCAAGGTAATTCAGGCTGAGGGCTGGCTAAATATATTTTAGATTATTCAGTTTTTTTGCTATTATATTCCTTATGGTACAGATAAAATAAAGCACTGATTCAACTGCAAGCTCTTCAGTTCACTATATAAACCGGGAATGGCCAAGCCGTGGTCCAGCTGGCGGTTGCACCTGTGTGTTTGATTATTTCACTCCCCTTCTATATGGGAACTGGCTCCCTACATTGCCAGGGATCTCCTTCTTCCTTTACTTTTATTCTATCTATTAAATGAATACACAATGCTCAGTTCTACCCAGGAAAATAAGGTGAACATATCGGAACTTTTGCTCCCGTTCTATTAGCTGCCAAAAAACATACTTTACAAAACAAGATTTAATTATATCTAAAATAAAAAAAAGCATTTAAAAAGGGGCCGCTTGTAACTCTAAAAATAAGATGACCAAGGTACAGACCCCTTTCACCTATGTGCCCAGAATGACTTTTAATGCATAAATATTCAGAGAAAAATCTGACAACATTAGATAATACGCAAAAATACAACAGAATGTTAAGAAGAAAGAAAACAGTTGTGCTAATTTTTAGAATCCAACAATAAACTACCTGCTTTAAGAACAGCAGGATGTACAGCAGCTTAAAGGAAACCTATACCCCCAGAATGAATACTCAGCTGACAGATAGTTAATATCATATTAAGTGACCTATTTAAGAATCTCACCAAACTGGAATATATATATCAGTAAATATTGCTCTTTTACATCTTTTCCCTTGAGCCGCCAGTTAGGGATGGGCTGTTTGCTCCCTCAGAGATCAGCTGACAGGAAATAATGCAGCTCTGACTGTAACAGGAAGTAGTGTGGGAGCAAAAGGCAGAACTCTGCCCATTAATTGGCTGATGGGACCTAGCATGTATGTGTGCCTTGGCTTGTTTGTGTGCACTGTGAATCCTATGATCCCAGGGGGCGGCCCTTAGTACTTAAAATGGCAATTTTCTATTTAGGATTACCCAATAGCACATACTACTAAAAAAGTATATTTTTATGAAAAATATATATTTAGATGAATCAGGGTTTAACATATGAGCTGTTTATGCAATATGTTTTCATAGAGACCTACATTGTTCAAGGGTAGTGATGAGCGAATCTGTCCCGTTTTGCTTTGCCATAAAATTCGCAAAACCGCAAGAAAATTAGCAAAACTGCAAAAATTTCGCAAAACGCATTTGTCGCTCAATTTTTTTGTCGCCCGTGTCTATTTTTTTTGTGCACTAATAGATAAAGGACTAATACTAACTAATAGAGGACTAAAACTAACGGGAGACAATTACGTAGCACCATCTATGATTATTATGCATGATACAGTGAATAGTATTAATAAGTTAAAATAGGAGCAAAATAAACATGTACAGGTATGGGATCTGTTATCCAGAATTCACGGGACCTAGGGTATTCTGAATTAGGGATCTTTTTGTAATTTGGATCACCATGGCTTAAGTCTACTAAAATTCATGAAAAAGAGGTAACTGTACCCATACTTTATTGGATGCTTAATAATTCACTTTCCTAAATAGGTTTTTATGATTATTTTTTTTGTTACTTATGGTTTTTGAGATACAAATGGTTTATGAGAGTGCTTCTTTACCCTCCTCCTTCTACTATAAACCACTCCATCATGGTGGGACTTGTGTTGGAAACAGCCATTTAGAGCAGGCGATTTCCCTTAGCGACTCACAGCAGGACCATGTTAGTTGCGGTTGGAAAAAAACTGTTCCATTGAAGAACGTATAAAAAGTAAAATAGTATTTATAAAACGGTTTAGTAGATTTTTATAAAAGCTAAATTAAAAAAAAACACAAAAATGATGTTGTTTTCCATTCGTGTGGATTAATTATAGCTTAGTTGTCATAAAGTACAGGGTGCTGTCTTATTATATAAAAGTACCGTATATACTCGAGTATAAGCCGAGTTTTTCAGCACTAAAAATGTGCTGAAAAAGTAACCCTCGGCTTATACTCGAGTATATGTGTCTGTGCATACCTGCCCTTAAGCGCACTCAGACTGGCTCTGGCTGAAAGCACCCACCCGTGCGTCGGCATGGGGGAGAGATGTGCGCGACGTGCGCATTCAGTCAGAGTCGCTCTGAATGTGCTTAAGGGTAGGTAAGGGAACTTACTGCACAAACCGGGGCTTCAGTGTAATTTTTATTACTCGCGTCCGGCATCGGGGAGAGGCACTTACTAGCGTCCGGCATGGGGGATAAGCACTTACTCGCGTCCGGCATGGGGGAGAGATGTGCGCGACGTGCGCATTCAGCCAGAGTCACTCTGAATGTGCTTAAGGGCAGGTAAGGGAACTTACTGCACAAACCGGGGCTTTAGTGTAATTTTTATTACTCGCGTCCGGCATCAGGGAGAGTCACTTACTAGGGTCCGGGATGGGGGAGAGGTGTGCGCGACGTGCGCATTCAGCCAGAGTCGCTCTGAGTGTGCTTAAGGGCAGGTAAGGGAACTTTCTGCACAAACCGGGGCTTCGGTGTAACTTTTATTACTCACGTCTGGCATGGGGGAGAGGCACTTACTCGCGTCTGGCATGAGGGAGAGGTGTGCGCGATGTGCACATTCAGCCAGAGTCACTTTGAGTGCGCTTAAGGGCAGGTACACGGATTGTTATTGTGATTGTTATTGCTGAAAAGCTGTGTAATGCACGGACACATGTGGAGGGGTGGAGGGAGGGAGGTAGAGAGGCATGTAACGCTACCCTTCTGTTGGTTTTTAACTACAGGTCACCCCCTGGTTTGTATTTCAGCGTACTAAACAGAGCACAACTTAGGGTCCCCCCAAAGGATATCCCATACTTATTAGGAACAACTTTTTTTTTTCTTAATGTTGCAGTCTACTGATGAACTGACACAGGTGGAGGGAGGGAGGTATGTATGCACAGACACAAGTGGAGGAAGGGAGGGTGGGTGCATGCAATGAGTGCGTTACATCTGCACATCCATCTGCATAACGAGCCAGAAGTAATTGGTACAATAACTTATTTAAAAAAAATCAATTTGTACTAAGTCCAGCATCAAGAATTATTTTGCCCTTTTAACTACTATTGTAGTACTGTGGTGGGACTTGTACACTTGATAATTAGTATGGCAGCTTCCTTAGCCATCCCAAACTTGCTTTTGTCTGCTGCTGTAGCATTTTTCTTTCCCTAAAGTTATCTATTTATTTATCTGTTATTTGTTTGATTAACTTAGCAGTGGCGGTTGCATTTCTCACCCTAGGCTTATACTCGAGTCAATAAATTTTTCCAGTTTCCTTAGGTAAAATTAGGTACCTCGGCTTATATTCGGATCGGCTTATACTCGAGTATATACGGTATATGCAAATCTGTCAAAAATAAGTAATTTGCTAATATTGGAAATGTGTAAATTGAAATACAATTCTGTGTTTCAAAACTTTCTAGATAATAGTGTTTCAGATAATAAATCCCTTCCCTGTACAATCTTAATATGGTTACAGACCTTTAATTGAACTGACTGTCCAAGAAGAACATAAAACTGCCGCTTAGCCACATTACACGACATTCCCATGACATGAAATAGAGAAACACACGGTATAGACCCCCAGATCAGAACTGAAGTGATAGTAATGCAGTTGGACTTGTTGAACATGATGTCTACTGTTGGATTGTAATGTCTCTGTGTACAAGCCCAGATGGCCCAATTCACCTCGGGTCTCTTGCCAGTTGGATCCAGGGTGGCAGTAGCTCCAGGATTCCCCAGCATTAAACCCCAGGGATGGAAGCCCTGGCAACCATCTGTAGGAGAGTGTTTGGATGCATGTATCTTAAAGGGGTAGTCCAACTTTAAATTAACTTCTAGTATGTTTTTAGAAATGATTTGATTTTTAGAAGCTTTTCAAGTGGTCTTCCTTTTATTTCTTATCGTTTTTGAATTATTTGCCTCTTTCCAGCTTTCAAATGGGGGTCACTGACCCCAGCACCTAAAAAAGCTACTGCTCTGTGAGGCTTCATTTTTGTTGTTATTGTTACTTTTCAGACCTCCCATACATATTCCAGCCTTTTTTTTTAAAGCACTGCTTGGTTGCTAGGGTAATGTGGACCCTAGCGGCAGAAATTCCAAACTGAAAAGCTGCTGAATAAAAAGGTAAATAATTTAAAAAACACACAGAAAATGAAAAGTGAAGGCCAATTGCAATTTTTCTTAGAATAGCACTCTCTCCATCATACTAAAGGTTAATTTTAAGATAAACAACTCCTTTACTGAAATTGTGTTTATACCCTTTGTGTTCTTTGAGAGCAGCCACACTTGCAGTATGCTCGTAAACAGCCCCTATAAATTATATAGGTGCCCAGCATAATTGGTGCTCCCTCAGCCCTTATATAAACAAGAAAGGAGAAAAAAAACATTGTTATAATACAGTATTTCCCTTCCCCACCCTGGGGTCTTCCCAGCCAGTGGCCCCCACGTATAACTGTAGTAAAGCTCAGTTGGACTCCAATATTTGCCTGATTAGAAAACCATAATACTGTACTATTTATTACGCATAGATAATAATTTACAAAGGGGGTTGAAGCAAAACAGTTTTGACAAAAAGCTTTACTTGTGACGTCATATACACACGCTGCTTTATAAATGCACCACTTTTTGAATTGCAGTGTAAAAAGCAGTGAAGGAAATTGAAATATTTATATGTGTATTTGCAACGCCTTTCTCTGTATAACCCTGTGGGGTATTTGCAACGCCTTTCTCTGTATAACCCTGTGGGGAAATATCTCCTAACTTACTAGCTCTGAAATTCTGGGCAGAAAGAGGTAATCATTATACATTGTTAAATATCTCTGCATGTAATGAGGGCAGTGCAGTAACTATTCCCCTCTCCTCCCTCACTGACATGCTGCTTATATGTAAGGATATATTATAGGAATCACAATTTAAGCTTTATACATACTCATTGAAAAATAATAGAATTAATATATATTAAAATTACATATAAATGCCCACCTCCCTTGGGTAAAATGTCTCTAATTGCTCTTAATATATCTATCTATCTAATATATATATATATATATATATATAGTTAAATAAAGTTCCTTGCCCTTTAATAATGAACCTTGTTACTGCTTTTCCATATTCAGTAGTATTCATTTTTTCCCTTGGATTGACAGATCCTTACAGGAAGGTTTATTATAGATTGAACTGGGGAATCCAAAAGGATTTCCATTGTTTTGATGTATATTGAGAAGAATCAAAACTTTCCTGACCAGTCAGAAATGTTGAAAAATTGACACATTTTTGGTACAAAGTGAGCACAGCAACTGTGGGAGGGAAGGGAGTGGGATATGAGTTATTTGTCTCTGGAAACAAGAATTACCCATATTCCAACTGTATGTTGACTGAAGCTATTCAAGCATATTCATACATGAAACATTGTGAATATGATTGTGATTCACACTAAATAGCATCATTTAGGAACAACATAAATGCTGTAGAAAATGCTGGGTTTTTCCCTCCAGTAATTCTGCTGCTGACTTGTGTGCTGGACTGAAAGTGTTAAAATCTGCTATCTCAACCACGCAACCTAACTAGTCAGCAAAATATAAAGTAAAAAAAAAAACTTACACGTCAGTAAGATGTAAACATAAAAATCCTCTCCCCCCCCCAGTTCTCCACAGGGGAGCCATATATTTGTGCTGTTAACAAGCAGTGTTCAGCAGAAAGCTATGCTGTGTGTGTATATATATATATATATACATGCAGCATCCTGCAAAGTGAAATGACTACTTTCAATAGACCTGCATTAATAATCAAATTGCTTGTATTTCTCAGTATGGACTCTGGCACTCACTGCAGTCTCAAGGCAAGCAAAGAACTGCTCCCAAACGGAGCTATTACTGTAGGCTGCAGGCTGGCTTAAAAGCCATATTTATACCCAATTATACATAGCGGGGGGTGTTCGGCCGTCAGCAATATAGCGAGCTACAAATTCCAGTATCCACCAAAAACTGATGTACAAACAGCAAGAGGGAGATACCTTCAGTGCTCACTGTATAGGTACTTAGTTCCACCTGAATACATCAGGGTATGGGCTCAACAGGGTCAAAGCACTGTTTCCTAAGAAATCATCCTCGCCACCAATGTGCATTGGGAAATCCAGCAGAATGGATCAGCTAGCTCAGGTATTTTTTACTGTAACTTGAAATAACCAACAGGTAAAACAGTAGGAACAAGGGGTGTCTGACCAACCTGTGTCCCCCCACCTCAGCCACAGACTCTTGTATTTCACTTTTAGAATTTGGGTGTCATTGGGTGTTTGGCCATGGTACCTCAACCGTGGTTCTCAACCTTCCTAATGCCGTGACTCTTTAATACAGTTCCTCATGTTGTGGTGACCCCCAACCATAAAATTATTCCTAAAACCATCAGGAATATGTGTTTTCCACTGGTTTTAGGCGACCCCTGTGAAAAGGTCATTCGACCCCCAAAGGGGTCCAGACCCACAGGTTGAGGACCGCTGGGCTACAATTATGGCTGGGCTACTTGGTCTGTATATAGGATACATAGGATGCTTGCAGGTGCCCTACCAAACACTTTCATGGAATGGAATATGAAATGTAGCTTTAAATATTCAACCTTCTTATTTTTATTTGTACAATGATTTTATCATGATATCCGATGGAAAGAGCTGCATTTGAGCTGCACCTTCACCAACAAGCTAGGAAATATATGGACCCAACTTCAATTTCTATGAGAGCAATGCTGCAAAATGGAAAATAAACCCTCAGAATAAGTGTTAATCTATTTTTAATTACCAAAAAAAAGTGTTTTTTAGTAATTAAATATAGTGTACTTTTGCCCTGAACTGGTAAAAGTTGTGTGTTTGCTTCAAAAAGATAACTATAGTTTATATAAATAAGCTGCTGTGTAACCATGGGTGCAGCCATTCAAGCTAGAAAAAAGGAGAAAAGGCACAGGTTACATAGCAGATAACCTCTGTAAATTACAATGGTGTTCTATAGAGCTTATCCAATATCTGTTATGTAACCTGTGCCATTGACAGTAACACCATTTTTTTAAAATACTTAATTCCCCCCAATACAGCTATAATAATAGAGCTATAGAGCTATAATTGAGATAAGGCTTACCTAAACCCAAAAAATACATTGATATAAACTTACTAAGGGGGAGATTCATTAAGACACGAACGCTTGGAGTGTTCATTCGAAGGCTCCGAGCGTATCTTCGCTGATTTTTCCACGCTTGCGTGACCTTTTCGTACACCAGCGCGACTCTTTGGTATGCTTGTGTGACTTTTCCATACGCTTGCGCGACTTTTTCGTACGCTTGCGTGAAAGATTCGGAAAGGTTCTACCACTGTTTACAATTGTTCGGTATGAAAACTTTGTGACTTTCGGATCGCCAATATGATATTATCATGACTAATACGATTTATTCGTAAGCATTTTCGTGATATTTGCGATCTTCAGAAATTATCGTGTCCAATCCGAATTTTTCCCATTCAGGATTCGAACTCGTGTTTTAATGAATCGGCCCCTAGGTGTGGCCTTCTGGGCACTTTTGCAATTTACATTCATTTTCTAGATTTTTAGTGGTTTTTGAGAGTGATTTTTTTAGAATGCTAATAGAAGGCTTTTAGCTCAACAGCCCTTTTTGAAGGTTAGAGTGTGGCTTCCCCTGCCACCTCCTTATGAATACAGTGCTGCCAAAACATGCAGCACTGTATTCATAGGGGAATGCAGGTCCTTGACTGTTTTGCACTTTACACCATGTCCTGTGCATGATATATAACCTCATTGTGTTTTGCCTGTAAAAGTAAATGATTGTGTATATTTATTTCTGTAGGTCTGTACCGAAGGCCGGCTCATCTTGGAGTTCACGTTCGACGATCTCATGAGAATTAAAACATGGCACTTTACCATTAGACAATACAGAGAATTAGTACCCCGCAGCATTTTAGCCATGCATGTAAGTACTCATCTGTTCAGCAGGAGATTCACCAATAACAGCATTGTTGACAAATCACATTAAAGCGGATACCTTTATTAGCTTTCAGGCATTCGAGCCACTCAGACCTCTTGTTTTAGCTTAAGCTTTGGACTCAAGGGCTTCATGCAGTATCGCTGTGGGATCTATAAGCTTTCCATTGGTACACAACTCAATTTATGTCTCTGCGACAATAAATGTAAATAAGATACAATTTCCTTTTGGAGTCCCAAGGTGCATTCATGATCGTTCCTCTTCAGGCTGCAATAAATGCTATAACCCTTTAAGGGTTCATACACATTGTCATTCCTTTTATTGTGCAGGGAAAAAAAATCCCAACAATTTATATGAGCTCTAACGCATCTTGGTGTGATGTTGATGGCAATATAAATGAATGGGCTAAAATTGCTAGGAATAATTAATCCTGTGGGTATTAAATTGTCAATTATACTGACTTTTATTTTCTTTTAACTGAATTATTTACATTCAGTCACTTTAGCACTGTGCATGCCATGCTGCCCAACATGTCTCTACATAAAACAAACTTAATTACTGTATTTAACATAGGAACAAACAACTAAAAGAGCACACAATGTTGTCTATTTTAACACTACTGGTCAAGGGAATTACATGGAAATTTGTTATCCAGAAAATTCCAAATCATGGCAACGCCATAACATTTCCTATTATGTTGATTGTAAAACAATCCCATTGTGTAGTTTAATGGTGATCCAAATTATTGACCCCTTTTCCAGAAAACCCAAGAGCCCCCAAGCATTCTGGGTAACAGATCCCATACCTGTATTTCAATTTATTGGTTGTTCAAGCTACATGTAGTACAGGTATGTGACCTGTAATCCAGAATGCTTTATACCTGGGGGTTTCTGGATAAGGGGTCTTGTATATAAGTAATGTATGTAATTTGGATCTCCATACCTTAAGTCTACTAAAAAAAAATCATATAAACACTTAATAAAAGCAAAAGTGTTGTATTGCCTCCAATAAGGATTATTTTTTATCTTAGTGGGGCTCAAGTCCAAGGTACTGTTTTATTATTACAGCGAAAAGTGATATAATTTTTTAAAATATGAATTACAGGTATGGGATGCATTATCTGGAAACCTGTTATCCAGAAAATTCTAAATTATGGGAAGGCCATCTCCTATAGACTCCATTATAATCGAATAATTCCAATTTTAAAAACTGATATCCTTTTTCTCTGTATTAATAAAACAGTACCTGTACTTGATCCCAACTAAGATATAATTACCCCTTATTGGGGGCAGAACAGTCCTATTGGGTTTATTTAATGGTTAAATGATTCCCTTTTCTCTGTAATAATAAAACAGTACCTGTACTTGATCCCAACTAAGATATAATTACCCCTTATTGGGGGCAGAACAGCCCTATTGGGTTTATTTAATGGTTAAATGATTCCCTTTTCTCTGTAATAATAAAACAGTACCTGTACTTGATCCCAACTAAGATATAATTACCCCTTATTGGGGCAGAACAGCCCTATTGGGTTTATTTCATGGTTAAATGATTCCCTTTTCTCTGTAATAATAAAACAGTACCTTGTACTTGATCCCAACTAAGATATAATTACCCCTTATTGGGGCAGAACAGCCCTATTGGGTTTATTTAATGGTTAAATGATTCCCTTTTCTCTGTAATAATAAAACAGTACCTGTACTTGATCCCAACTAAGATATAATTACCCCTTATTGGGGGCAGAACAGCCCTATTGGGTTTATTTAATGGTTAAATGATTCCCTTTTCTCTGTAATAATAAAACAGTACCTGTACTTGATCCCAACTAAGATATAATTACCCCTTATTGGGGGCAGAACAGCCCTATTGGGTTTATTTAATGGTTAAATGATTCCCTTTTCTCTGTAATAATAAAACAGTACCTGTACTTGATCCCAACTAAGATATAATTACCCCTTATTGGGGCAGAACAGCCCTATTGGGTTTATTTCATGGTTAAATGATTCCCTTTTCTCTGTAATAATAAAACAGTACCTTGTACTTGATCCCAACTAAGATATAATTACCCCTTATTGGGGCAGAACAGCCCTATTGGGTTTATTTAATGGTTAAATGATTCCCTTTTCTCTGTAATAATAAAACAGTACCTGTACTTGATCCCAACTAAGATATAATTACCCCTTATTGGGGGCAGAACAGCCCTATTGGGTATATTTAATGGTTAAATGATTCCCTTTTCTCTGTAATAATAAAACAGTGCCTGTACTTGATCCCAACTAAGATATAATTAATCCTTATTGGGGTCAAAACAATCCTATTAGGTTTATTTAATATTTATATAATTTTTAAGTAGACTTAAGTGGGGATCCAGATTACAGAAAGAACCCTTGTTCAAAAACCCCCAGGTCCCCTGAGAATTCTGGGTAACAGGTCCCATACCTGTATTTGATTCAGGGATGCACCGAATCCACTATCTTTGGATTCCAACGTACCCCGAATCCTTCGTAAAAGATTTGTCCGAATACCGAACATATGTTAATTAGGATATGGAAGGGTTAAAGAGCGTTATTGACCTTTCCGCTTTCTGGATAAGTAGTTTCCAGATAACAGATCCCATACCTGTACTGAACAAACAATTTATCCCCCAAACAATAGCTTTTGTTACTGCTTATATATGCTGAAATTCAGGTATAAAATAGATCGCTTGTGCCTGAAAGATCTTGCTCTCTAGAGAGGCTGTTATTTATCGGGAGCAGTTGCTCCTTCCAACTCTGCTTGTGTCTGTGACTCTGCACCGAGATGGGAGAAAGAGTGAATCATCATATTTTGTAGTATAATTAGATTCTATCTAACCATATATAACTGCGTAACACAGAGGGGGTGCTTATTTATATATAAGTCTTACCTCATTAACCCTTTATACATAAAGCCATTCATGCAATAAGCAGAACCCTAGAAATAGCTATGTTTACTAAACTGCCCAAACCAAAACCAGAAATCAAGCAATCAAGTATTTCAAAGACATGTTTAAGAGCAAAAATATTTAACCTTGGCTACTATGAGGGAACCCCTAGATGTTTCAAGCAATACCCTTTATCAGAAAGCACCTCAGATTTTTTATTTCACAATTTACTTAGTGTGGATGTGATAACGGACAGTAACATAAAGTAAAAAAAGCCGAAACAACAGAAGTGATTGCAGTTCAGAAAATGTTTTTTTCCTGGCACACTTCATTATAGCCATCTTTATTAAAGGGATACTGTCATGATTTTTATGGGGTACTTTTTATTTCTAAATTACACTGTTTACATAGCAAATAATTCACTCTACCATTTAAAAACTTATTCTTGAACCAACAAATGTATTTATTTTAGCTGTAATATTGGTGTGTAGGCGCCATCTCAGTGCATTGTGCCTGAGTCTGAGCTTTCAGAAGGAGCCAGCGCTACACATTAGAACTGCTTTCAGGTAACCTATTGTTTCTCCTACTCCCATGTAACTGGGGGAGTCCCAAGCTGGACTTGGATTTCTTACTATTGAGTGCTATTCTGATACCTACTGGGAGCTGCTATCTTGCTCCCTTCCCATTGTTCTGCTGATTGGCTGCTGGGAGGGGGGGATATCACTCCAACTTGCAGCGCAGCAGTAAAGTGTGACTGAAATTTATCAGACCACAGGTGACATGGCTATGGCACCCTGGGAAATGAATAATATGGCTAGCCCCATGTAACATTTTAAAATTAAATATTAAAAAATCAGTTTGTGAAAAACAGATAACAATGCAGGATTCTGCTGGAGAAGCTCTATTAACTGATGGGTTTTGAAAAAACACGTGTTCCCATGACAGTATTCCTTAAACATCTGAATTAAAATTTTTGCCACGATTAAATTTTTGTGAGCTAAACCTCACAAATTCGAATTAGGGTGGCCAAAACTCTAAATACCTGAAATCTATTCAAAGTAAAAAACCTTGAATGTAAAACTTTGGCATCTGAAAGCTGGTGAGTTCATGTAGAAGTCAATGGGAATTGTCCCAGCAAAATGTAAGTGATGACTTCAATTTGAGTTTTTTAATTTTGTAAAAAATGTGTAGACCCATGACCCAAATGACAAGTAGAATGTGAATTTTCTCCATCAAATTTTTTGCCTAGTATAGCTCCCATTGGGCGTCATTTATAAACACTGGGCAAATTTGCACCTGGGCAGTATCCCATGGAAACCAATTAGATTATTGCTTTCAATGTTCAACTTGCAGCTGGCTTGAAAAAGGCTGACTGGTTGCTGTAGGTCACTGCCCAGGAGCAGATCTGCCCAGTATTTATAAATGAGACCAATTAAATTCTGCATGAACTTGCAGACTTTTGGATGCCAAAGTTTTTTAGATTTTTTTGCACTTGATAAATATCAAACGTTTACGTTCTTGAAACCATCATTCAAATTCATGACTTTTAGAGCAAGAAATGTCAAATTGCAGCAAAAATTCCAATTCGAGAGTTGATAACTTTTGTTCAGGTCAGTTCAAGTTTACTGTCATATGCACAGAGTACAATGTACACAGCGCAATGAAGTCCTTACTTGAATGCCTTCTTCACAGACTAAACACTTAACACTTGGTGCAACATGAGAATAAATACAAAAATCACAATAAAATTCTATTTACTCAAAAAAGCTTGGTACTTACCAAGCATAACATTTGGTTTTACCAAACCAACCATAAATGCAACTGTAAAAGTAGCCTGGCAAACTTGACATTTCCAGTGTCTGGGTTGGTGCTTCTGGGTTGGAGGTAAGCGATTACAATCATTGGCGGGTGCCGGGGTATAAGGTAAGCGATTACAATCATTGGGGGGTGCCGGGGTATAAGGTAAGCGATTACAATCATTGGGGGGTGCCGGGGTATAAGGTAAGCGATTACAATCATTGGGGGGTGCCGGGGTATAAGGTAAGCGATTACAATCATTGGGGGGTGCCGGGGTATAAGGTAAGCGATTACAATCATTGAGGGGTGCCGGGGTATAAGGTAAGCGATTACAATCATTGGGGGGTGCCGGGGTATAAGGTAAGCGATTACAATCATTGGGGGGTGCCGGGGTATAAGGTAAGCGATTACAATCATTGGGGGGTGCCGGGGTATAAAGTAAGCGATTACAATCATTGGGGGGTGCCGGGGTATAAGGTAAGCGATTACAATCATTGGGGGGTGCCGGGGTATAAGGTAAGCGATTACAATCATTGGGGGGTGCCGGGGTATAAAGTAAGCGATTACAATCATTGGGGGGTGCCGGGGTATAAGGTAAGCGATTACAATCATTGGGGGGTGCCGGGGTATAAAGTAAGCGATTACAATCATTGGGGAGTGCCGGGGTATAAAGTAAGCGATTACAATCATTGGGGAGTGCCGGGGTATAAGGTAAGCGATTACAATCATTGAGGGGTGCCTAACATTTTGGCACGCCCCAGTGATTGTAACTTTCCTTTGCTTTTAATGTGTTACATGTATCTATATATAGGGTTGATGTTTGTCTCAATCAGGTAATGAAGAGAGTGCCTATATCATGCTGATAAGTCTCTTACTACAATAAAGGGTGTCTGTTGAACCCCAGTTCTCTCTCTGATACAGAGTCAGCAGGGCTGGCAGCCAGATAGCTACAGACACCCACAGATCAATGAGCTCTCCCCTTATGCTTGCAGCTAAACCGCTCACATCGAATTTTTGCTCCACAGGCACAAGATCCTCAGGTGCTGGAACAACTTTCCAAAAATATCACTCGTATGGGTCTAACCAACTTCACTCTCAACTACCTCAGGGTAAGATATGTGTGTTACAACCTGAATGGGAGGGATACATAAATAATGTACAGATAAGCGAAAAACTTATAGAGGAAAAGTCTGTAGTAAAATAAGAAAATGCATCATTATGACAAATACTTTCATGGCAAATATCTGACATGTGGGATTTGTCCTTGGCACAGTTCACTGGGGGTGCAAATGAACAGAGATATTATAAACCAAGCGAAACAATGGAAATGGCGCAGTGTATTTGTTGTGGTAAACGGACCAAGCAGTCCATTATGGGATAATAGCTTAATTATAGCAGATTGTGCATGCAAGGATGATTCATTTAGCGCCAGTGTGGCTCACACGTTCCATGCTGTATATAATGTCTCCCGTCCCTCGGAATCACTAGGTAAGGAGAATTCTTTCCCCCCTCTTTTTGTTCTGAGTTTCATTTCATTTAATGCATCATTGAAAGGAAATGGCGTCAATATTCATAAAATTCCTCTAAACATATAGGGCAGCACTGTGCTGAAACGAAAGGTTCTCTGTATGAAACAGACTGCAAAGATGTAACATGCGATTCTGAGCGTGAGATTATTATTTCTAAGAGTTTCTGTGCTCCCTGGGGAAAGTTATCCATGGATGTGTAATTGCCTGTTTCACCTTCTGGATGTAGCAAGCAGATACTGTGTTTGTCTCATGTTGTAATGTTCATGGTTATTGTCTTATACAGGTATGGGATCTGTTATCCAGAATGCTCGGGACCTAGGCTTTTCCAGATCAGGGATCCTTCTAAAAAAACATTTATACATCAATTAAACCCAATAGGATTGTTTTGTCCCCAATAAGAATTAATTATATTTTAGTTGGAATCAAGTACAGGTACTGTTTTATTATTACAGAGAAAAGGGAATCATTTAACCATTAAATAAACCCAATAGGGCTGTTCTGCCCCCAATAAGGGGTAATTATATCTTAGTTGGGATCAAGTACAGGTACTGTTTTATTATTACAGAGAAAAGGGAATCATTTAACCATTAAATAAACCCAATAGGGCTGTTCTGCCCCCAATAAGGGGTAATTATATCTTAGTTGGGATCAAGTACAGGTACTGTTTTATTATTACAGAGAAAAGGGAATCATTTAACCATTAAATAAACCCAATAGGGCTGTTCTGTCCCCAATAAGGGGTAATTATATCTTAGTTGGGATCAAGTACAGGTACTGTTTTATTATTACAGAGAAAAGGGAATCATTTAACCATTAAATAAACCCAATAGGGCTGTTCTGCCCCAATAAGGGGTAATTATATCTTAGTTGGGATCAAGTACAGGTACTGTTTTATTATTACAGAGAAAAGGGAATCATTTAACCATTAAATAAACCAAATAGGGCTGTTCTGTCCCCAATAAGGATTAATTATATCTTAGTTGGAATAAAGTACAAGCTGCTGTTTATTATTATTATTACAGAGAAAAAGGAAATAATGTATAAAAATGTGAATTATTTGATTAAATTGGACATTTTGGAAGATGGCCTTCCCGTGAAGCTTTCTGGATAACAGGTTTCCAGATCCCATACCTGTACTTTAATATTTATAGTTAACAATAAAGAACCATTATACCCTGATATGTTCCTTCTGCATTGTGCTAAATACAGGAGAATATCTATGAAGTCACTGATTTATTTAGGTTGTCCATTGGGCTATGTGGCCTTGCATTATTTTGGGATCCAGCCGAACCCTGAATCCTTTGTAAAAGATTTGCCTGAATCCTGAACCAAATCCTAATTTGCATGTGTAAATTAGGGGAATAAAAGGTTAAAGAGAACCGTGCATGCAGAAATATTTGTAACTTCCATGTTCCGCTATATTTTAGACTGCTAGCCAAGTACCAAGTTTCCACAATCACATGATCATACAGTCAGCTTATTTTTTTAAATATTATTCCATCCTATCCTGAATGCCATCCAAAGAAGATCCGAAAGCTTCCTCTGAGGCAGCTGCAGTGATATGTCAATGGTTACTTGAGATAACATGTTGCATCTAAATCTGTCCTATTCCCTATGTTAGAATGCACGGCAGGGGATTGCTGAAGGCTTTTGGCTTTGGACTGCAAGCTCTTAAGAGTGTTCATTGTAATGGTGCCTACAGTACTAAAGGATTTGTTGTTGCTGTCAAATCAATTGAAATAATGACTAATTACCTTCAACTGCAGCAGAAAATTAGTTCAAACCCATCACTGATGTTACATTAGTTACCCTATGTCATTATATTAGTAAATTCAATGTAATTAATCCCAATGATTGGGAAGGCTGTGATGCATGTTGCATGTTGTTGATATCGAACGTGTCATCTTCAGCCATTGCTGGTGTCCAAGTCCCATTACCCTGAGCCAGTCCAAAGAATGGTTGTAGCAAGAATAAGAAAGCTGGTAGAGAAATGAGTGCTTCTGGCTTTGGGGGCAGATTGATTAAAATGAAATCAATGTTGATATTTAATATTGCCCAAGTTTTAAGGCAAATGATCTCTCAAACTCCCAAGCGATCAACTGGTCTGAGTATCAAATCCCATAGTAGGCTATAGGCAATGTTATTTTTTTCCCTTTTTTGCAGTGGTTTTTGATGAATACTTATAAAATATCAATATTGACTGAATCCCATTATCAGAAAGCACAATCAATAATCATTCAAACTGATTCAATGTTTATCAGTTGCCCCATTACTTTGAGATATATGTCTATACAATACGCCATGCCACTCTCATGTATACTCTTCCCTTCTGACATGCTGGATGACGGGTGTTATAAACAGGCCAGGACTGGCAATTTATACATTTATAATTATAAGTTATAAACAGGCCCGGACTGGCAATCTGGGTTCTGGAAAATGCCAGAGGGGCTGCTGTAAGATTCCATAGACAGTCACTATTTATTGGGCTGGTGGGGGACTTATTGGGCCTCTGTGTACTTGAAATGTCACAGCCTGTTTTGAAGCCCAGTCCAGAATGGATATAAAGTATCTGTTGGCTATGTTTTTCTTTAGAACATGATGGCTCAGTGGGTAGCATTTCTGCCTTGGGATCCCGAGTTCAATCCCGGCCAGGGCACAATCTGCAAGGAGTGTGTATGTTCTCTCTGTATCTGCGTGGGTTTCCTCCCACACTTCAAAAACATAAAGTCAGGGTCACTGGCTTCTGACTAAATTGACCATAGTGTGTCTGAATGTAATAGGAAACTTATATTATGAGCTTCTCTGGGGCAGGGACTGATGTGAATGATGTATAATCTCTGTAACGCACTACCTAAATAACATAATAAAAATAGAACATATACTCCCTGTAAAAGAATAGTGTATTACATTTGCATTGGGCAGCACTGCCCCATACAGCAAGCCATACATACACTCCATATGCCCAAGTGCCCTAATCTAAAGCCTATGACATCCCTTGTTTATTGTGCACTGCATGCTGCATGGCCCTGGCACATATGTATGTATTTAATATGTCAGAAGAGGAGATTTCTAGACAACACTTCTCTTCAGTAAATACAATCTTCACAATATTACAACATGGACCTTTCTAAAATATTTGAAGTATTTATCTCTTGAAAAACAATTTTACCCCTAGTTCAAATGATTAACAGCCCTCACACACCACACACACACATACACGTGCACACACATACACATGCACACACATACACGTGCACACACATACACACACACAGGCCATGCCTGATTGCACACGATGCACAGGAACTGATTTTCCATTGTTTGTTCGACTTTCCCTCATTGCATTGCACTGTCCATGTTGCTCTGGGCTCCCCGCTCCTCAGCTGTAGTTCATTGGCTAAAGGCCAGGCTATCTCCTGAGCTGACAGCTTACCATTCAGTAGGCTTCTCTGCTTCTTTTCCCTTTATTAAAGCAGCAGACTTCCTACCATTCAGACTAAATATAGAACTGGTTGGTGGTGGTGAGGGGGGGCATTATATTCACCAGGCAGAAGCACTGATAGAGACAAGGATTTTATCAAAGCAAATGATTTTTTTTTTCCAAACAAAAAGGAGAACACATAACAGTGAATCAAAACCCATTTGACTACAAATTCTATTACACACTCATAGAAACACACAGACACACACGCACTTCTTATTGAGCTCAAGGTGAATCGGTTCTAATACCAGAAGCTTTATGTTTTATTGCTTGCTAAAAAGGCATCTGGCCCTTTCTCAATGCTTCCTATTATACTTGCCAGTAAACCACTTCTGCTAAAGATTTTCAAGCCGTTAAAGGAACAGTAACACCAAAAAATGAAAATGTTTGAAAGTAATTAAAATATAATATAACTGTTGCCCTGCACTGGTAAAAGTTGTGTGTTTGCTTCAGGAACCCTACTATAGTTTATATAAACAAACCTTCTATATAGCCATGGAAAAAGGAGAAACGGCAAAGGTTACATAGCAGATAATGTCAGTAGACTACAATGGTGTTTGACAGAGCTTATCTGTTATCTTGTCTGTTGATCGTCTCCCCTGGTTAAGACCTTTATTTTTTGTGTGGATAGTTCAGCAATCACTTGTACAGGCAAAGTAGGAAGGGAATGTAATATGTAAATAGCGGTAAAAATATGTATATTACTTCTTGCCTATCAACAACAATGTAATTACATATTGCTGTATTTCACTCAAGATTAGGACAACAAATTACATTAATAAAGTCCTTCTTTCACACAGTGGTTGGCTGGTCTGAACAAGTACAGCATTATAATTGTGAACGTAGAATATTCTGAGTATTGTCCTGTATACACCACCGTTTGTTGCATATACAGTATCTTTATATCTATATACAGTATCTATATCTATATTTTTGCCTCTGACACACAAATATATGCAGTATCCATTCACTTGGGGTTTATTTTGTAGAATATATGATGAGCTTTTGCTGCTGAAGCATAAGGGTGATTGTAAAAATCATTGCTTGTCCTCTGAATTTCCCACAGTCTGTGCAATGATGAAGCAGAGTAATGATGAGATAGAGCAGAAGATGTCAGTGGCACTTTACATGCTGCAAAACTTCATCCAAATCAATAGTATCCCTTGGTTCTATTCACAATGCATACAATCTAGCATTTGCAGTGAATCAATATAATAATTAACATAAGAAATGCCACATCAGTCATAATATTTCACTATCATAAGACAGGAAAGTGCGCCTCTTGACAGCTTGAACTCATTTTTGAGTCCAATACAGTGGTCAGGACTAGAATGTTAAGATGGCTGCTTACAAGGTCATGGAGCCATAATTACTCATGAGCTGTGTTGCTCTGGGGAAATGAAAAAGTACTCTTTCTTAGACTCTTTTACATCTAATAGTGTAGTAAAGGGGATGAATATATTGTAATATATAAGGAGAGCCAAGCGAGGGCAGCTTCTAACCCAGAGATCCCCAACCAGTGGCTCCCAAGGAACATGTTGCTCCCCAACCCCTTGGATGTTGCTCCCAGTGGCCTCAAAGCAGGTGCTTATTTTTGAATTCCTGGCAAGTTTTGTCTGCATAAAAATCAGGTATACTGAGAAACAGAACCTCCTGTAGGCTGCCAGTCCACATTGGGCTACCAATTAGCCAATCACAGTCCTCATTTGGCACCCCCCAGGAACATTTTCATGCTTGTGTTGCTCCGCAACTCTTTTTACATTTGAATGGGGCTCAAAGGAAAAAAGGTTGGGGACCCCTGATCTAACCCAATAGTAGATTGGCAAAAAGTTTATGACCTCACAGGGATGATTCCACTCCAGTACATACAATGTCACTTTCATGTGGCTCTGAACAGACCCATACACTGTGAAACTGAATAGGGGTATACAGTGTGGTATGTGTTGTTGAAAATGATTGCCACATTGATTTTAAATATGTCTTTTACATAAATAAACTTTTCTTTTTGACCAAAGCTTTTGGACACCATCACTAATGATAAGCTGGTATATGATTTACTGATAAAAACAAAACTTATTGACCTTGACAGAAGCCCTTGTGGGGTCGGCGGTTGGTGAGCCCATTGGAAATGGAAATGGGGAGCACATACTAACCCCACAAAGATATAAAGAACTGAATAGCTTGTTTTCCCATGTATTTGTTATTATTATTATTAATATTAAGTGCTACTTATGTACAGTAGAAAACATTAATACAAACAGGGGGTTATTAAAATAATAATAGATAAATACACAGTATAACAATAAATACAAGATACAGTTGCAATAAGTTAAGAGTCAAAGACACAAGAGGATGGAGTTCCCTGCCCCGCTTACAATCTAGATATCATCTAATCTTCTGTCCACTTCATCTACTTATAATTACCTTTTCCCACCTCAAGAATCTGCCTTGTAGGAACCGTGTGCCAGATGGGAAGGATCTGAAGGTGCAAGATAGCACCCAGCTGAAAACCATGAGAAAGAACTGAGCCGTGTTTGAGCTGGTATTTGCTGACAGTACCATTCCCCAGGAGACTGGCTAACTATGTTATAATTACCAATATTTATTGAATTAATCTGCAATAGCGAGCGGTTTAATATACTGTGCCCTTAGATACATCCCAACAAACAACAAATGGAGTCTACAATTTTCTGCCATTCAAGGGAAGGAAATGTAACTCAACAACCCCGAGTGCTGGGCTGGTAGATGTTAGAAAGGGAAATAGAGATTTCCCATGCTGTTTCCGAAAGATACGGCCAGGGTCTCTTCTTCTGTTTAGGAAGTAAAGCGATGAAAGGACAACAAAATCTGATAATTTCAAAGTTTTCAAAATGTTTCACTCTTGAATGGTCTGAAAAAATAACTGGTGGGGACTGATAAATTCCTTCGGGAGTTCAGTGGATGCCTGCCATTCATCATTTTTAAGAATCAAAATATTTTTAAAGGTGAACTAAACCGTAGATTGTATATGACAGAAATAACTAAACTAACACACATGATTGAATGGCATGCCTGCGTTGCAAGCAATTTGTACTTTACCGACTATGTTAATCCATGGCTATAGGTGATTCTGAAGCACAATCTCCAAACTAACAAATCGTCTCCCCCCCCAAAAAAGATAAATCACACTGTATAGATTTTGTGTAATATTTTGGTCTCTAAAGCCAAACATTAATGTTAAGATCTGCTTTGGGTCACCCAGGCAGGGTGGCTAGGTGTGGCCCCAACCAAGGATCACATTAGGGGTATGTGTAGGCCCATTGAAGAGGGCCATAACCGCAGCCTAATGCAGCTGGTATTTCCAAAAAGCCCAATCAAAATGTTTCTGAATCCTTATCTGATATCAGTTGATTTTGACCGCATTCACAGCCCAGTCAGATGGGAGATTCTCCAGTGGTGGGGGTGGGGGTGGGATAGTATTTGTGGGATCCTGTGGTTGTCAGTAGACTTTGGTTGGTAGACCTTTAAATGAACTTGTATGTTACTATATGTTACAACTAAAAAACTAATAGTGGGTTTATTGTAAGTTGTAAGTTGGCCATACATGGGCAGATTTTTGCTAATGATTCAGCCCCTTCAGTCTGAGTCTGCAGCTTATTGGCCGTATTTGGGGCACTCTGACTGGCCTACCTGACCCATATCTGGAAAACTGGACAGATATCAATTTGCCAGGTTTAAAAATTCCAGCAGAACAAGGGCCGCATCAGCTCATTAATGTGGCCCTCACCCCGACAGCCTGTATCCCCATTGTGATCATTAACTGTTATTCTTTTTGGCACGTATCTACTCATCTTCCATTCTCACTTCCAAAATGCTACCTTATTGTTAAGGTAATTTAAGCCCTAGCAACTAGACTAGAATTCCAAGGACCAATGCTGCCCATGTCATACTTAAAGTTCATTTAAGGTAAGTACACATTTATAATGTCTGATTTATTTTTGTTTAGAAGTACATGGACTATTGGAGAAGGTTAATGTCAGTGCTGGCAGATAGATATCTATGGTACTGGGTATTGTTATTGGTATTGCTATTGGTATGGTATTGGGTGGATTTTAAACTCTGGCTTCAAATCAACCATAAAAACACAAAATATTATTCTCTTTTTATACATTGTATTATCATTATTTTTCATATTATTATTTTTATTAACACATGCCAACATAATCGCAAGCGTTGAACAATAGAACCTTCCCTTATCTTCTCGTGATTCTTTGACTGTTGAAAGCTTCTGAGATTTAGAAACATGTATTCACACGCAAGCCTTTCAACAAGTGATGGGAATTCTTTATTCCCTGATCAAGGATTCACATCCTGTCACGGCGCCACAGTCTTGCCCTTTATTGATTGAACATTTAGGCTTGTACTCGCACAGTCACTACATGCCCCATATTCTCAGTCCTATATAAATTGTCTATAGCAGGGCTACTACTATAGGGGTGGTTCACCTTTATGTTAACTTTGAGTATGTTATAGAATGGCCAGTTCTGAGCAACTTTTCAGCTGGTCTTCATAATTTATTTTGTATAGTTTTTGAATTATTTGTCTTCTTCTTCTGACTCTTTTTAGCTTTCAAATGGGGGGTCACTGACCCCGGCAGCCAAGAATCCATTGCTCTGTAAGGCTACAATTGTTATTGTTACTTTTTTATTACTTATTTTTCTATTCAGATCCTCTCCTAATTATATACCAGTCTCTCATTCAAACCACTCCCTGGTTGCTAAGGTAATTGAAACTCCAGCAACTGCTGAAATTCCAAACTGGAGTGTTGCTGAAGAAGAAATGACATTTTTTAAAAAAACACAAATAATAAAAAATGAAGGCCACTTGCAAATTGTCTTAGAATATTACATTTTACATTATACTAAATGTTAACTCAAAGGTGAACCACGCCTTTAATAGTGAGCAAACTACTACTCACAGCAGAAGGAAGGTTACCCTTTTCTTTAGTAAGGAAATACTGGGTGGCAAATGAACTCACTGTTTTCTCATTTTCTGGTATATGTTAATGGAATTTTGTGCATTGTCAACTCAATTCCTTATCTCCACCACCCCCATCTAAACAACTTCCTTTATGCCCAGCAGTGTACTGGGGGGGTGGCAGTCAATGACTTTTGCAAGACTGTACAGCGCTGCGTACCCTTGTGGCGCTTTATAAATAAATTTATACATACATACATACATACATACATACATACATATCACTTCCCAAGGAAATGAGGCTGTTGCTCGTCTGTCTATCAAAATAGAAGCCCACCATCACCCAGTCAGCAGAAGTTTAAGAAATAACTTTCCATTTTATGGGGGTCTAAACGCCCCATCACTTTTCAACCAGTAGGTTTTTCAACATTTGATTTATAGATACTATAGATAAAAAGACAGTCAAATAGATAGATGATAGATAGATAGATAGATAGATAGATAGATAGATAAATAGATAGATACACACACAGGTAGATAGAGTAGACAGATAACGTAGATAGACAGTCAGGTAGATACAGTAGATAGATGATAGATAGATAGATAGATAGATAGATAGATGATAGATAGATAGATAGATAGATAGATAGATAGATAGATAGATAGATAGATCATAGAAAGATAGATGATGATTGATGATAGATAGATAGATAGATAGACAGTCAGATAGATAGATGATAGATAGATAGATAGATAGATAGATAGATAGATAGATGATAGATAGATAGATAGATAGATAGATGATAGATCATAGAAAGATAGATGATGATTGATGATAGATAGATAGATGATAGATAGATAGATAGATTCATAGAAGATAAAATGTATTCTTAAACAGGGAACATTTCCCTTTAAGCTTTGCCAGAAAAATATGATTTTTTTATTGCCTGCAAAATCAAACAATAGTCAAGGAATAAAAAAAAAAAGAATGGTCTGTGAACTGTGCTTAATAATCCCGGCATTATGTGTGGGGTGCAGAGAAACACTCATTCACTCCGTGTTCCTTTAATTCTCATTCCCTTTATCTTACTTTATTGTGCATGGTGGTGGCTTTGTGTCGGGTTTTACTTGGTCGTTTAGTACTGGGTATAATTCATTCCAGCATTTAAAGACAATATATATTTTTTTTCTTTTTAAAAATATTGCCATTATTTTTTCCATTCAACAACTGTTTTATCTGGGATTGCTGGAGAAAAGCGCAGAGAGATTGTGCCACCTACTGGCGAATGGCAGTTAATGTTTTTTGGCCGCAGCAGTGAATACTTGTGGCATTGTTTCAATATATACTGTACATGCGTCTTTAGTGGGTATTTATAGAATTTTGATAATTGATATATAAAAATATACATCATATTACCCTTGATTTATTTTTTTTCATCTGCAGCATTATGGCTAAAATGTTGTAAAATGGTGCAAGAACCCTGAAAGAGGAAAGCATGGGCAGAAGCAGTACCAACCCACAGAAAGGCATAAAGCAGTGATGTAGTGATGGCCAGGACTGTAATAAAGACTAGTGGTTAAAAAAAAACCAGAACAATGGTTAGCAAAGCACTGCTACATTGCATCACTGGGGTCCTAGGTTCAATACCAGACAGCGCAGTGTCTATAAGGAGTTTGAATGCTCTTTCCCATGTCTGCATGGAGCTACTCCATTATCTTAACTGGTTTCTGATAAAAGTGAATGTGATAAGGAGAACTGTAGGCTCCAGTGGAGCAGAAAATGATGGGATTGATGCAGAAAATGATGGGATTGATGCAGAAAATGATGGGATTGGTGTGTAATAAGTACTGTGCAATATGTCAGCCCTGTATAAATAAAGGATAACATTAGTATTACAAAGAAGCAGACTGATCACAAACTACAACAAGAAATGGAACAGACAGGAAAAATTCACAGTATGCTGGATTGCTAAGCACTTTTGCAATTTCCATGAATTATGTTTGTTTGGTTTTTAATTTTAGTTTTTAACATGGGCAACCCCTGCTGGTCTATGCGGGTGTCTGGCCAAACAGAACAGCAGATAGCCGAGCAGAGAAGCACCAGGAAGGGCTTCCCGCATCAGTGCTTTAAGCTTCTGTTATTCTGTAGGTCTGCCTGCATGGGTATAACAGCAGGGGGTGCTCATGTTACACATTCATGAAATCAGTGTAAAAACTGCTTATATTAAAAAAAAGATAAGCAATCTGAGCAATTTTATATTAAATTGTGAAGAAAAACGTGTCCACTTTAAGATCTAATCACTGGTTCTAAAACGTACACAGAGCAGAGGTTCTAATAAGGCTCCTACAGGCTCCTCCTGCGTTCCCCTGCAGTAGCATTGTCCTGCATTACAGCTCAGGGGAGCGCAGGACAAAATGCATCCCATTGTTTCTTATGTGCCCGTACTGACATAAGTGCATGTAAGCGCCAAACACAGCAGCGTCGGACTGAGATGCCAGGGGCCCACTAGAAAACCTTGGACCATAGGCCATTTTCTAAACTTATTTCTCCTCTCTTCCCTCAACCTCCTTATATTCTGTCTCTTTTCTCTAACCGTCCGTCTCTTTTTCCCATACAGAATTAGGGAATGACCATGGCATTGGCCAAATCGATAGATACCTGGGCCCACTGGGAGTTTTCCTGATATCCTGGTGGGCCAGTCCAATACTGGAACGCAGCATTTTTTTGTTTCAATATTTGTGGTGGCCCTAACGATATGTAGGCTTATGGAAAATGTGACAGTTACAGGTCGACTTTTATTTTCACAAGGATATTAGAATAAAGCACCATAAATAAAGAAGCGCCGTTGATTTGTAAGACACATTTAACTACAAGCCTGAGAAGCTGCTATTTTTAGGCTTTTGTCAGTTTAATTAGCTTTGAGCCCAGCAGGAAGCACCAGGGTGGCAGGTTGGAGCGGCAGTTTATGAAGATTATTAGGTTTCAGGCCTCCCCTGATTAGGGCACAGGCCGCTGCTCAGGACTGACGCGGTCCCATCGCTTCATGGGCACTTGGCTTAGTGCCACAACAGTTCAACAGCGAATCGACGTACGTGCAGATAACAAGCAACTGATAGCAGATGACGGATAAGTGAACAACTGACAGTGTTTCTGTGATGGACACTGAGCCAGTATCACATAATCATTTCTTTCATTAAGCAAAAATGACATGCCAGGCAAGGAAAGCCATTTTCTTCCTTTGCTCATTTAATCTAAAGGCCTAGGTCACATAGAGACATTACTAGCTGCTATGTGTGGCTGCAAAACATTTCTCTGTTTTCTGTGTGGCAAATGATCTGTTTTGCCCATATAAAAAAGGCAGTGATTAAAGACAATATTTAAGTTATATTTTATAGGGGCCATCCCTTAACGAATCCATACCCATTTTGAACATTCCAGTTTACTTTTTATATTCATTAGCCATAGCCATGAACAGAACTTCCATGTACAGTATATCGGCCATTGGTGGATTCTGTTAATAATGGATGTTAATGGAGAATACATTAGCTACAACAAGTATACAAAGTCAGACCCCAGGTTCATCAGTCTCCTCCCTAGTCAGGGGGTTCACTAGTCTCCTATCTATTATTTGGTAGTCTACAATAGTAAGAAAAGGCAAGGTATGAAGAACTAGAGGGCAATTATTCAAACAAAAAGTGAACAAAAGTGAACCTATTTTGCTACTCAGCTGCACCTCCATAGGAGAAATGCATTGTCAGGTAGAGGTGCCATATACTGGCAGTGTGAATGCTTCCCAATCAACCTCCTTCTGCACCAATCAGCTCAACGCCTATAGTAGAAAGAAGTGACACTGGATTTCCTCTGAACAGAAGATTTCTATATTACACTCATTTCTATCTGGGATTGCATCTTTGGCCAGCAACTGGTGATCCTGTATGCATGTAATAACATATAAAGTGTCAGTTCCAAAAACATGGTTGTATTCTATGCTTTCCACACTGGGATCTCTCTCTGGACAGCATAGCACCCTCTACAATAATGAATTAAAATTGCTTTTGGGTTTTCTTTTTATATATTTTTATAGATTTCCATTTAAAAAGATGAACTCCCCCCCCCCCCGCCCCTATGTTTCACATTCCACAGCTCAGTCTCTGACTCTGTAAACTCTAATTGTATCTGTATCGGTTGATACAGTTAGGGGAGTATTAATTAACACTGAAGACAACTAACTAGCAACTAATTAGAAGCAGTTAGATTTGAACAGTCACATACAAGTTAGAAAACAAAAGCCAATATCTAATTGGTTGCTACAGGCATCATCACCAGTGATGCTTGTCTCCAATGTTAAGAAATACACACATAATATTGTACTGAGGGAGCTCTGGTGTGGATAGCCACGTTCACTAACAGACTCCCTAATGAGTCTCCCTGCTCCCTCATTAAGTGCATTAAGAGCGAGGTCCCAACATGGCCACCCACACATGGCACTCCCTCCCGGTGCAGACGTTATAGAATTACCAACTTTTCAATTGGTCTTCATTATTTACTTCTTATAGTTTTTTAATTATTTGCCTTCTTCTAACTCTTTGCAGCTTTCAAATGGGGGTCACTGACCCCTAAACCAAAAAATGATTGCTCTGTAAGGCTGCAATTTCATAGCTATTGTTACTTTTTTACAACTTATTTTTCCCTTCAGGTCCCCTCCTACTCATATATCAGTCTCTCATTCAAATCACTCCCTGATTGCTAAGGTAATTTGTACCCTAGCAACAAGATAACTGCTGAGATTCCAGATAGTTGTTGAAAATCTAAACTGGAGAGCTGCTGAACAAAAATAATTTAAAAACTACAAATATTAAGACCAACTGCAAACTGTCTCAGAATATTACTCTCTACATCATGCTAAAAGTTATCTCAAATATGCACAACCCCTTTGAGAGCATGCTCAGTAGGAGTTGAAGGTGCTATGCAACTGCCAGCTACTAATAGAAAAGAAATTGCATCTGTTTAGAAAGTCACTTAACTGATTAAATCTTGGAAAAATGGTAAAAAATACCATTGTTATGTTTGCAAATAACAGGGTTTGTGAAGGAATACTACCTTCTGGAACTATTTAGCTATGTCCTGTTCTACTTTCATGGGATGGGATCAGTCATGTACAGCTTTTAGCTGCCAGTCAGCCGCCATTTAATTTCTATCTTTTATCCTATTAGCTGCATTCACTTTAGCGCAACTCACAGCTCATCATAGAGAACTGGTTGAATAAAACAGGACCCCTCATATGCGGCTTCGTGCGATTGCTGCATTGTGACAAAAGCACCGCAAGGCTCCTCATTGGGTATCTAGCCGCTGGCAAAGATGCTGAAAAGAAATACTTTTCATCACAGCAGACGCCGAACCCATTAAGTCATTTCAGCCCTGTCGCTTGCCATGCCTCCCTATTAGGCGCTGTTTATAATCCATAATGTATAGAGACTGTATATTTATTTTTCATTAAGACGTTCTTTTGAAAGCAACTGTCAGCTCGGGGAGCGCGTACAAATGAAAGCTAAGCGGCGGCAGCGTGCAATCATTGGGGAAATTACTGTCACACTGACATGAAGCAGGTGGCAAGTCTTACATCTATCAGCTCTGTAAAAGTTGAATTGTTTCCTTTTACATCCCGAGCAATTTTGGATTTTTAAGCGTTTGGTTATTGAATGCTTTCTTTTAAGCCTGTTCTTTGAAGGCAGCAAGTGAAACGTTTAGAGTGAGCCGGACAAGTTGCAGCCCTCAGGCTATTGTTAAACTGCCATTCCCCTTGTCTCCGGCCAGCTTCCTCTGACACTGACGGCTAATAAAGCCAACAGTAACTTCCCCAGCTTCATATGAAACCACCAGCACATAAAAGAAATGTGTAAAAATGACTGTTACATAGAATGGCAGAAAAACCTGATCCAATTGCGAATTGTCCCCAGATTGTCTCACCAGGTCAGAGGGCTCATTTCCTAATGTGTCATTTTTCTCCAGAGTTGTAACCTACATTTGCACTCATATTCAACTTCAACCAAACCCCACCCTTGATGGATTTTCCAGCAGTCAGTATAGAATGGTAACTTCCACTGATACCTAGGCAAATACACAGAGGAGGCAAGTTCTCTGTAAATACCTAATGTAGTGTTCCCAGCACTAGAGTGCAGGGCAATATTAATGTCTGGAAATGTATTGAAAGACATATTTTTGTCAAATAATCATTTTACATCCAAAGGTTGATTTAGGCAGACAGGTCCAAGCTTAAAGGAACAGTTTAGTGTAAAAATGAGTTTAGTGTACCAATGGACAGACTGCGCGAAATAAAAAATACAGTATTTGTAATATAGTTAGTTAAGCAAAAATGTAATCTATAAAGGCTGGAGTGGGCAGATGTCTAACATAATAGCCAGAACACTACTTCCTGCTTTCAGCTCTCTAACCTCTAGTCAGTGACTTTAGGGGGGCCACATGGGACATAACTGTCAGTTAGTTTGTGAGCATGCAGGTCAGATTCAAATGCAAACTAACTCAACAGTAGTGATGAGCGAATGTGTCCCGTTTCGCCGAAAAATTTGCAAATCGCAAACGAAACGGCGGAAAATTTGCGAAACTGTGAAAATGTCATGCGTCAAAAAAAAACTGTCGCCCGTGGCTATTCTTTTGTCACCCCCCCCATTTGAAAACTGGAAGAATAAGACTGTAATGAATGAAAAAATGAAGACCAACTGAAAAGTTGGTGAAAAAGATATTCTATAGTACAGTAAAGCGTCACACAAAGGTAAACTCCCCCTTTAAATCATCTCAATTTATTTGGTCTACTGAGTTCTACAACTTTCTTACTGTGTCTAACAAAAAGTATATATAATAGTAACTAGAGATGAGCGAATTTTTTCACCAGGCATGGATTTGCAGCGATTTTCCGCATTTCGCCATTGGTGAATTGTTTCGCGAAACTTCTGTGAAAATTGAGCGTGGTTGCGTCAAAAAAAATCGTGCGACAAATGCATTTCACTATTTTTTTGCCATATTGCACATTTTCTTGGCGTTTCACGAATTTTATGGCGAAGCGAAACCGGACAGATTCGCTCATCACTAATAGTAACTGTGTTTCTCTTTCCCCGGTTTGCACTGTTTCACCCACAGCCATCACTTAGCATTTTAGGATTTCTTGCCTGTTAGTGCTGACTGATACTTCCCAGAATGGAACTCTGCAATAATAAACACGGCCCTGCGTAGCCAATAATTCTAGCTCACTTCCTTCCCTTGGCATGCCGGAAAGGACTATAAATAGTGCAGCATTCACAGATCCAGTACTGGATAATAAGGAAACCTTGCATAGAATGTGCAATTTCTTCCAGCATAATCTGCTCCAAATCTTAATCTTATTTACAACCCCCATAAGGAGATTATGCCTATGTTTAAAATCCTATTTAAGGGTCATCAATCTGCAGACCTCTAGGGCCTTTACAGGGCAGGATTTAAATATATCTGTTCTTGGCTAATGGTGAGACCTTTAGTGATTAAGTCATTTGATCTATAACTAAGGATGTATTAGTATAGTATGTTTCTTCAACCTAACATGTATCATACAACCATGGTGTGTAAAGGTGGCCTTAAACAGGCCAAGCAGGTAGGCTCTCTGCCCAATTAGCCCACAGGCCAAATGGATGGAGAAGGTACAAATGGCTACACATTGTATGAGCCACAACTCTTCTCTATCCCTATTGTTGTCCCAGAAACAAATAGCATTCAGCCCCCATAGAAAGGCAGTTAATATGTTTGCAATACAATATCACTTACAACAGTGTTTTTCAACCTTTTTTGGGCAAAGGCACACTTGTTTCATGAAAAATCACGAGGCACACCACCATTAGAAAATGTTAAAAAATTTAACTCTGTGCCCAGCAGCAGTGCCCCCCTAGTACACTGGTGCCCAGCAGCAGTGCCCCCCTAGTACATTGGTGCCAAGAGCAGTGCCCCCCTAGTACATTGGTGCCCAGCAGCAGTGCCCCCCTAGTACATTGGTGCCCAGCAGCAGTGCCCCCCTAGTACATTGGTGCCAAGAGCAGTGCCCCCCTAGTACACTGGTGCCCAGCAGCAGTGCCCCCCTAGTACATTGGTGCCAAGAGCAGTGCCCCCCTAGTACATTGGTGCCAAGAGCAGTGCCCCCCAGTACATTGGTGCCAAGAGCCAGCCCCCCTAGTACATTGGTGCCCAGCAGCAGTGCCCCCATAAGTCAGTGTGCCCCGTGGCCCCCCCTAATACATTGGTGCCCAGCAGCATTTTACTCTTCGGCAGCTTCAGCAGCATCTTCCCCTCACGCGCGCCGCCTCTGCACTTCTGCCTACACGCGACCGCACACAGGCCCTTTTATAACGTTGCGCCCCGTGCGTACTGACGTCACCCGTACACACGGGGCGCAACCAATGACAGGGCCCGGATTTTTTTTTTAAAGTAAAAATTGCGGCCCTGCCTACGGCACACCAGGTAACATCTCGCAGCACACTAGTGTGCCGCGGAACAGCGGTTGAAAAACGCTGACTTACAATATCATCATAATATCATTTAACCAACATAGCCTGCTAATAAAGGTATAAGATAAAGGTGTGATTTTACCCCACACACTCCCTACAGTGACTGTCAGCGACTCCCAGCATGATTGTGTTGGTTGCAGCCATGTTAGAATGAAGATCTCACAAATAAATACATTTATAGTAACTTGATGAAATAATTACATTTTAAATTGAAATTTGCAATTTTATAATAGCAACCATTGCTAAGGGACCAGTTTCCAGAGGTATATCCTGCCACATAAATGAGCAGAGGGGTGCAACATGCCACAGCATGCATTTTAATTGAAAAGAAGGTGTCATGATAATCTGTTTGAATGGAGGGACCTTATGGGATGTGATGAGCTTTTTGTTTACTACACTGTAGATAAATAAAATAATAGTAAATAATGATTTATGAGTGTTTGAATAATCGGCGTGCCTATTTATATATTTCTGTTTCAGTTGTGTGTAATATTAGAGCCAATGCAGGAATTAATGTCAAGACATAAAACCTATAACCTAAGCCCACGCGACTGCCTAAAGACTTGCTTATTTCAGAAATGGCAGAGGATGGTCGCACCACCAGGTATGTTATTTGTGATACTTTACATGCTTTCCCCTTATATATGGTCATGCCATAATAAAAGGCTGTTGACTCATATAGTAGAAATACTAAGCAGGTTTTATTATATTTATCATGTGATCACTGGACTCTAACATCAATTACTTTATAGGTGACAGCCATTTGGATTTCTATAACAGATTATGTTAAGAATCTAGAGAATTTTCCATAGGATCACACACATAATTTCCAGCACTTCTTTGCATTGTCCTCCTTGTTGATCCACTATGCTTTTATACGTAAGCAAGTTTCCCCATGATAACAGTTTAAAGGAGAAGGAAAGTCATTTTGGTATTTTCCTGCCAATAGATTGGCCTCATTAGTGGCACCTAGAACACTATATTTATTCTGCATACCTGAGTAAACAGCGCTAGAAGCTTCCTCCATTTGTTTAAAATAGCAGCTGCCATTTTATCTTGGTCTCCCAGCTTCCCTGCTGCAGCTGTAGCTGTTGGTAGCTTAGATCACACATTCTGATGGGAGGGGGAGTGAATTCTCATGTATTGTTATGAGAGGGGGGAGCAGGAGAAGAGAGATAGGAGAGAGCTGCACAGAATCTGGTCCTTGGAATGAAGGATTTTTCTGAGAGATGAAGTCAGATACCAAAGAACATGTTAACACAAAAGAAGACACGGGTGACTAATCTCCCCAAAATGCTGGTGGCAGGCTATCAGGGCATAAGCCACCTGCGGTAGGGAGGATTTAACCATGGGCGACTAACCTCCTTGTGTGCCATCAACCTTAAGAGTTTCAAACTTTAACATATAGTGCAATATAGGGCATATATTGCATACCCACATACAAAGGGGAGGGTTTATTATTGTACCCAATCAGCTAAAGACCTGCATGTATAGTTACATCTTTGGTCTGGTACCAATTATTATTCCTAAAAATGGTTATATATAATTAACCCCAAGAGAAAATTAAAATTATTTCTTCCATAAGCATTTCCAAATTACAACTGAATGCCAATGTCAGATCCTGTAAACTGATGCCTATTTGAATTTGTGGTTTAGTGAGGCCCTGTACTGCGTGATGATATGGTGCTTTAGAAAGCAAAGTCTAGAGTTTGTACCTGAATCACCCTCTATTGGCTCCCCACTCCCAATACATATTACATAAAGCTGGCCTAGTAATGCATCAGTTTAATCAGTCAAATCTGCAAATCTGGTCAGTGGTCCCTGTTAACCAACCTAATTGCTCAACAAGGGATAGTGATGCTCCAAATCCATTATTTTTGGATTCAGCCTTTGTAAAGGTTTGGTTGAATACCGAACTAATCCAAATCCTAATTTACATTTGGAAGGGTTAAAGAGTGCAATTTTCAACTTCCGTGTTTATGTGACAAAAAGCCACGTGATTTTAAGGATTCAGATTTGGTACTGCAGCAGCGTGGATTAGATTGAATCCGAATCCTGCTGAAAAAGGCCAAATCTTGGCCGAATCCTGGATTCGGTGCTTCCCTATTAATGACAGATATGACAATTGGGCAAGGGTGGTAGCGTATAATGAAGGCCAGAAATGGTGGGATTTGGGGAGAATGTATATTTGCTCTCATAGACACACCTGAAAGAACAACTTTATGGGAAATTAGAGTGAGGTTTGGAGTATAATGTCCTAGACACGCTGAATGGATGATCCAATGTTTTCCTATATCTGCCCTCTTGTTATGAGTTAAGGGGGCCCCTAATCAAAGGCTGCACCTCCAAGTGGGGCTTGAACTGAAAAGACCAACAACCACTGCCCTAAAACCTGCCCATTTACAGTTTTTTCTAAAAGATGGTTTGCCCTTGGTTTACTGTCACATTAAGCTTTTTTACCTTTCTTTTTTTGTAAACTAATATTTTGTTACATCTTTTAATTAAAACAGCAGAGCCCACCAGACAGACCACCACCAAAAGGAGGAAAAGGAAAAATTCCACAAGCAACACATCAAATAACAGCACCGGAAACAATACAATCAGTACATACAACAAGAAAAAACTACCTGCTGGCAGCCACAACCTGTCTAACCAAGCCCCTGTAAGTATCAGGTGTTGGTATCACTGCCCCTTTAATTCTCTCAGTTCAGCTCAGGTTAGTCAGAGCTTTAACTTTTCAACCTCCTTTTGCTGCCTAGTCACTGTTTAAAGAGGAGTAGATAGGAAAAACAAATTAGCAGACCGCTGCTTCCTATCTCAAAGCATAGCAAAAGCTGCAGCTTGAGAATGGGATGGGTTTGTTTATACACAACTCATTTTATACATTAAAATTACATATTTCTTTTACAGAGTTAAGGGGAAAACAACATTTTCAATTAGTGTTTTATAATAGCAAATAATATTTTTATGCATATGTTTGATGTTAGTAACGACACTGGTGCAATTTAGCACCTAGTAATGGATAGCAAACTAGCTTATTTGGGGTTCTGTTAAAAACAATGGGGAAATTTGTACCTGGGCAAGATACCCATGGCAACCAATCAGAAATTTGCATTTTTGTTTTTCTACTTGCAGCTGGATCACTGTTTGGTTGCTATGTGTTGCACTCCCAGGTGCAAATTTACTCAGTGTTTATTAAATGAGGCCCTTTATGTTTTATGGTGTTTACACTGAATATGTTCTGTAGGGTGATTTATATAATATACATTTTTAAAATAAAATAAATATAAAAGTTTTTTTATGAGTTTATTCTTATAATCTAAATTGCAGCTTAATGAAAGATACCACAACATGCATCATAACTGGTCTTAAATAGCCTTTTTGTGTCTGCATAGTAACTGTTATCCAGATGTGTAAATATGTGATCTTTGTTATGTGTATAATCTTTACCAATTCCTACTTTATTTACAGTTCACTACAAAAAAATGCATAGGAGATAAGACACGAGTACGAAGGAATTATCGTGGAATACGGAACGGTTTGGTAAGTGATGGGTCCGAGCCAAGGGCCTGTTATACCAAACCAGTCAGTATTCCATTATAATTTCCTACAGCCGTTTGCTGTTGCTATATCTATAAAGCTGGCTTAGCTGCATAGGCATTATTATGGAATACGGACCGGTTTTGTATGTTTGAAATTGTGTTTCTTGTGTTTTGTATTTTTGTTACCATACGGTTATGTTGATGAAATATAGAAGGGCAACTACCCCACTTATAAAATATAAAATAATTTGTGTACGCAGTAGAACTCCGTTTTGCCTAACTGTGACTTAAAGCGATACTGACAGAGTTTTAAATTTTTTTTTAACTTGCCATGTTATTTACTTACCTGATATGTCTATGAAGATTTTCATTCATCCAGGTCATGGTATATCTAGTATAAATAAATTTAAAGCAACTGGACTTGTTTGGTAATCATTGAAGACGTTTCACTACTCATCCGAGCAGCTTCACAAACTGGGTGTCATTAGAACTCTACACCACGGGGCGGAAAGTGTGACAACCAAAGAATGCAAACATCTCAGAGGAGCACTGAAAGCTTGTGGCTACCCAGACTGGGCCTTTGTCAAAACAAGAGCAACTAAGCCCAACAGGAACACCAAAAGGAATAACCATCCTGAGGCAGAGAGAAGGCGCAATATAGTCATCCCATATGTAGCAGGAGTGTCGGAGAAACTCAGGAGAATTTTCAACAAACACCACATCCCTGTGTTTTTCAAACCTAGCAACACACTGAGACAAAAACTTGTACACCCAAAGGATCCAACACCAAAGGAAAAACAAAGCAATGTTGTATACGCAGTCCAGTGTAGCGAGGAGTGCACAGACCTTTACATTGGTGAGACAAAGCAACTGCTCTCCAAGCGAACACTACAGGCCAGGACTCTGCTGTATTTCTACACCTAAAAGACAAGGGACACTCCTTTGAAAATAGCAACGTCCAAATTTTGGACAAAGAAGACCGCTGGTTTGAAAGAGGTGTAAAAGAGGCCATTCATGTCAAAGTGGAGAAGCCATCCCTAAACAGAGACGGGGGACTTCGACACCATCTGTCTGCTACATACAATGCTGTTCTAACATCTGTACCCCGGCAGTTTCAGAACTCTTCACACATCCATTCATGCAACTCTAACAAGTAACACCTGTTTGAAGAGTTGCATGATACTTTGGTAATCCTTTCTAAGTAACTCCACAGCATTCACACCTCTGTGAGTTTCAGATGTCACCTCTCTGAAGAGTTACAAAGTGCCATTGTGATTGGATTAGTGGAAGAGTATATATGCTGAGGACTTCCCATACCAGTCAGTTGAACTGAAGAAGCTGCTCGGATGAGTAGTGAAACGTCTTCAATGATTACCAAACAAGTCCAGTTGCTTTAAATTTATACTAGATATACTTACCTGATAGCTACTGAAACGCTATTAAAAAAAATTCCATGGTCCAGCTGGTCCTCTGTCCGCACCTTCTGAATCTAAGTCCCACGACGCTGCCATCTCCTTTCTTCTCTTCCTGGCTCCTGGATCACCGCCCCTGCAATAAAAAAACGCTTACCTTTACACCAATCGGCGACGGGTCCTGCGCTGCCCTTTCTTGCTTCAGTGCGCGTTGACGTCATACCGCACACGTCGGTGCTCAGGGACAGAGACAGTCGGGTTTGTCTCACAGTCGTGTCCAGGATCTTAAGAAGCGTCTATTTAGAAAACGATCATCATGAGTAATAGGTACTTTTGGAGGTAGAATCATATAATCAAAAGTATTATTTTGCTGTCAGTATCACTTTAAACATGATGCCAATTTCTGTTTAGTTGATGAATATTCCATTGGCAGAATCTACGGAGGTTCAAATGTTGCATTTGTAATATGGCTATTTTCTCTTATAACTTCTGACTTTTTTCCCAATTTGGAATTTTTGCGCTAAAAGTTGCAGAAAAAAAGTTGCAACTTTTTTGAAATTGAAATGGCTAAAATCCAAACCTGACAATTTGCCAGCTAAAACGTGCCAAGATCATGTAGTAGTCAATGGCACATGATGTCCCTTCCCCGGAGGATCCTTCGCCACTTTTCTGCTACTTTTTCTTGCACAGACTTTTCCAGTTCAAACTTTTTAGTAAATGTCAGACATTCGTGGAAATGAATTTAATTGAATTTGTAAAAGAAAAAAGATCAGAAATGCTAGGGTTTTAGTAAATCTGCCCCTTAAGTTTATTCTGAAAAGCTATTCTACCCCAACCCCATGAAATCTTTGAGCTAATCCACTAGAGGGGTGATTTATCAACATTCAAGTTTGATTTTTTTCACAATTTGCACCATTGCAGTAATCAGATATGTAACTGGTTGCCATGGTACCCCACATGGGACATAACTGTTCAGTTAGTTTGCATTTGAATCTGACCTGCCTGCTCACAAACTAACTGAACAATTGTGTCCCATGCTGAAAGCAGGAAGTAGTGTTCTGGCTATTATGTTAGACATCTGCCCACTCCAGCCTTTATAGATTTGCCTAACTAACTATATTAAAAACATTGCTTATTTAGCGCAGTCTGTCTGTTTTACCCAGTTTCATTTTTACACCTGTTCCTTTAAACTCCCTTTTTGTGAATACCAAGTGATTTATTAAAACAGCCTTTTAAAAAAGCACAAACCAAAAAACAAATGGAGTGTCCAAAAAAACCTGAAAAACCTCTAATACCACGAAGCAAAAGAAAATCTTCCAAGTGAAAACAGGATAGCTGTCCATTGGCTTCTACATGACCTTTTACAATTTTCACTGTTTTGACGCCTCATAAATGGCAGAAAAAATAAGTTTTTATTAAAATGGAGTCTATGGGAGATGGCCCTTCCGTAATTCGATGCATTCTGGATAATGGGTTTCCAGATAACGGATCCCCTGGGATGACCACGAGGATCATCTACCAAATCGAGGATGAAGTAACAACATGACTTTCAAAACCAGACATACAGTACGCAGCTCTTTCCTACAAACGTAATGGTGTTCCAGTAATAGCAGCACAAGTATAATTAGCAGTGTACATTAGGTGCCAGATGGTAGAGAAAGCCTCTCTCAATACACGCCAATACAGGCTAGCCCATAACATACACGACAAGTTCAGTGCGCTAACAGATGGCAAACTGAGGACATCTTGGCAGTCAGATATGTTTTTGTTTGCTAATTGCTTAATTAGCTCTGAAAATTGACAAATCAGCATGAATGCTGTTCTCATGAAAAAAAAGTTAAGTATATTAATTACGGTAATTACAGAGCAGTGTACAAGAGTCTAATAGTATCTAATGAGGGACAAGTAATTAGCAAGCTTAGAACAATCAGAGATAATGTTAACAGCTCATATCTAAGGTGCCTTGTACCTTTTTTCCTGAAATGCCATGATTACACTGATTATACTGTATGCGGAGATATAGCAGAGGTATTGTACTTTATTTGCAAGGGTGTAAAGGTGGCCATACACGGGCCCATTGTAGCTGCCAATATCTGTCCCTTGGACCGATTCGGCATCTTATTGGCACGTGTAGGGGCAGAAACGACAGCCATACCCGACCGATATCTGGCCTGAAACTGGCCAGATATTGATCGGGCAGGTTAAAAGATTCAGTCTGACCGGAGACAGCATCGGCTTGTTGATGCCCCGAACCGACTGTGCCTATACCTGCCATTAAAATTCGATCATTTGGCCCAGGGCCAAACGTCCGAATTAGCCTACATTTTCCCGATATCACACATCCGTAGGTGGGGATATTGGGAGAAGATCCACTCGCTTGGCGACCTCGCCAAGTGAGCGGATCTTAACGTGTATGGGCACCTTTACAATAGGGGTAGCAGACACAGTCACTAAAGAGCAGGGCACTTGCATATATTTTTTGAGTCCTATTCCACAAGATTTGGGGGGCCCTAAACAGATCATATGGAAATTAGCAGAGAAAGACTGGGAGGTCTTCAGGGTCAGACTTAGGGGTGCAGGGCCCACCGGGGCTTCTGCCTCTGGGGCCCCGGCACTCCCCAATGATGGCCCAACCCACCTTTACCACCCCCCACAGGGGCCCCCAACACCCTTCCGACCCCCTTCCCCCGAGCATGCCTAAATGAAACTTACCTGCAGCGCATTGGGGGAGGGAGATCGTCGGACTAGTGGAGCGCCCTGCGGGGATCTTTTCTGGGCCACCAGGGCCCAACGTTATTTTCCCGGCGGCCCAATTCGACACTGAAGGTCTTTTCTAGCAAACCCCATTCTTAGGCCCTAAAGAAAGGAAACTCTTTGAAGCAGATTTACATGGGCAGCTAACTCACCAAACGTGGCTCCTTCTAATTTGGTTTGCTCTGATGACAAGTTACAGGAAGAAAAGTTACTGGGGCCAAGTCACTTCTACCTGAGTTACTGATTTTGTACCCTAGTTTATAGGCCACCTTTTAATTAACCAGGTCAGTAACATTTCTTCACCAAAAAATGAAAGTATTTTAAAGTAATTCAAATATAATGTACAGTTGCCCTGCAGTTGTGTTTGCTTCAGAAACACTACTATAGTTTATATATATGAGCTGTTGTGTAGCGAGGGGGGGAAAAGACACAGGTTACAAAGCAGATAAGTTATACCTGTGCCATTTCAATTTGAATAGCTGCCCCCATGGCTACACAGCAGCTTTGTTTATACAAGCTATAGTAGAGTTTCTGGAATAAACACACTTGCTTTAATTGCTTAAAAAAATGATATGTATAATAGTGAGGTAATAATATCATATTTGGGTTTTATTTACTATTTATCACGCAGTGAGCAAAGTACAAACAAGTGCACACAGTGCTGTATTGGTGATGGGTGGGCAGAAGTGGGCAAGTAGGTGTCCATACATTCCGCTAGGGGAGCATTAGGAGGCACAACCCCCCACGAGGCTCTGCCCTTAGGGCAGTGGTACAGACAAGCATTTGTACCCTTAGCCCTCTAGCACTTGTGCCCCAGGGAACAGAAAATCCCCCCTCATTCCTTTTCATTTCTCATTTACCTATCACTTAAAATCTGATACTCATAAAGGCAATGGCAAATTAAGCTTCTGTCTTTTAATTTGGATCTTGACACATCATTTAATTGCACCTATTAATTATAGATGAGACATATGCTGTCTAATATTTAAAACCAAAATTAATATTTGCACCGCATTTAATCTGCTCTATCAACAACACAAAGCGGGAGAGTAATGGCGAGTTAGACAAAAAATTTGAAAATTTAACTATGGATTAATTTTTATTTCTTTGAAAAAGATCTGATATCAGAGCAGGTAGCTGCCTGTATTTTCTATTTATGTCTAAGGGCAGAGGCGCACAGGGACCAATCCTTCCCTTTACTGGCAAGTGAAAACACTTTCAATGGGGCGCTCTGGTGTCATTGCTGGAAGTTACCTTCTTTTGCAGTTACATACAGCGAGCCACCTGTTAGTAAAGGGAAAGGCAATTTCTGGAGATTTGTTGCCCGCAGGTAGTGCAGATTTCCCATAGGCGACATATCTCCCCTGTGTCATAGTCTTAAATGGTGCAGACAAGGTTGGAAAGACACCCGATGGCTGATGTTATAGAACAGTGCCATGTTATCACAAGAGCTTTTAAAGGTATATTGTCATGGGAAGTTAATGAAGCTAACTGTCTTTGTCAGTTAATAGAGCTTGTCCTGCAGAATACTGCATTGAAATCCATTTTTCAAAAAAACAAACAGATTTTTTATATTTAATTTTAAAATTTCACATCCACAGCCATGTGACCTGCATAGGGCAGGCAGAGTATGGTACACACATACAGCATAGGGAAGGCAGAGTATGGCACACACAGGCAGCATAGAGCAGGCAGAGTATGGCACACACAGGCAGGGTAGGGCAGGCAGAGTATGGCACACACAGGCAGTATAGGGCAAGCAATCCCGGCACTACTACAGTCTGAGGTGTGAACAGGTAAACAATGTAGGTGCTTACTGTCTGAGGCTGAGGTCTTACAGGTGTGAACACTGCAGGTTCTTTCACGTGCGAAGAATACAAGGACTTATAGGTTTGAACAATACAGGGATGTACAGGGGTGAATAATAGGGGGATACATGTGTGAAGAACAATTGGGCTTACTCATGTGAACAATACATGTGCTTACAGATGTGCACAATACAGGGTCTTACATATGTGAACAATGCATGGTCTTACAGGTGTGAACAATGCAGAGGCATATAAGTGTGAATTATATAGGGACCTAGGTCTGAGCTGTGAACAATCCAGTTATTCTCACTACTAATACCATTTAAACCTTACATAAAGGTAAGCAGTCACAGCAGCCAGACAGTTGGGGGTCGCACAAGGGATCAAGCCACAAAGTAATTAATGGGTATTTATACTTTAAATTAACTGTTAATATGATGTAGACAATTTGCAGCAGTCAAATGTTTTTTTTATTTTTTATGGTTTTTCAGTTATTTCACTTTTTGTTCAGCAGCTCTACAGTTTGGCATTTTAGCAGCTATACGGTTGCTAGGGTCGGGTCTTGTTTACCCTAACAAACCAGGCAATTATTTGAACCATCTATATGGAATAAAAAGTAACAATCACAGAACAGAGGCAAAATAAAAAAACAAATAATGCAAAAACTATAAATAATAAAAACCAATGGCAAAGTTGCTAGGTATAGGCCATTTTAAAACATACTAAAAGTCTACTTAAAGGTGAACCACCCCTTTATTAATCAACTTTGTCCTAAGGCCAACTGTGTTATTGACTTTTCAGCACAAGCTTCTTTAAGGATATCCTGAAACAGGCATTGCAGAGATGGTTGGATTTAAGTATAGAAGTATTATGACTATAATGGTAATGGTATTATCATTCTTTCACAATGTGTGCCCAATATCGGGTGTTGAGTTCCATGACATATATCTGCAATACTTTTGTGAATTGAGTCTAACGTTATGGGCAAACAACTAGCCCACCGAAGCCCTGTGCCAAACCGGCTCTGCCAGATGTTGGTGAACACAGAATTCTTCAGAACTGGGTATCTACCTGATGTACAGGAATCTAAGTTACGGTTAAAAGATTGATGTGAAAACCTTTACAAAACCCAGCAAATCAGTGCAGCTCAGCAATCTTTATTAGTAGTGTCCCCATAACCTTATATGTAATCTGGTAATATTACTGTAAGCATGGGTGTCAGGGCATAGCTGTGTTACTTACAGTACTTTCACCTCCTCTGAAACAGCAACCACAGCTTTGCTTTGTGCCCATTTAACTGCAATGGGCTGGGCTAAAGCCAACCTGCATAGTGAATTAGACCATTAGAACTCACATAGGGATAGAACTACCTATGTTTCTTAGTTTGTTTGTATCCTGAGTGTCAAGAATTAAAATGACATGCACGTACATCTCACATTGTGATATTCTTGATTTGAATAGAATTTAGTCCACTTGTGTTTCCATACAGTAAGGAGAATATTGTATTTCTTAGGGGTCATTTATCACACACTGGGCAGGGTGCAAAGTGCAAAAATCAGGCACAAGCTGCCATGCTTTACCCACTTTTTGCACTGCCTGTGAGTAGTGATGAGCGAATTTTTTCACCAGGCATGGATTTGCTGCGAATTTCCACATTTTTCCGTGAAAATTTGCTGCAAAAAATTTGTCGCACAGAATTTTTTTTTTAAGTCGCGTGTCAAAAAAAGGGCGCGGTCGTGGCAGCAAAAATGCGGGCAACAAAAAATAGACGCGGGCGACAAAAAAATTGCAAGACTAATGCATTTCAAGAATTTTACGCCATTTCGTGAATTTTCTTGCCGTTTCGCAAATTTTATGGCGAAGCGAAACGGGGCAGATTCGCTCATCACTACCTGTGAGTGCTTTCTGCATGAATAAAGTGCAGCCTCTGTTCGGCACCTCTGTATTCATAAGGAACATAGAAGGCACGCAGCGGCGATTCTGGGGCTGCTGTCACCTGAGGCAACAGCCCCGATGCCACCCCCTTTCTCCTGCTTCATGCTTACAACTTAAGCATCAGAGTCCAGAGGGGCCCATATCGCTAGTACTAACATAGGCAAATTTTCATTTTTAAAGTTACCACAGTAGCTTTTTGCCGCCCCTGGTAACTGGCCGCTCCCTGCCGCCCCCTGCCGCCTAAGGCATGGTTCTCACTTTGACTCATAGCAGGAGCGGCCCTGGAGGCACATAGGGTCTCCCACCTAGTGCAGGGAGCAAAGGAGACCCATATACACTGCATGACATAAGGCAGATGGGCATAGTTGCTTTTAAGGGGTGCAATTATGTGTCCCTTAGTGCACTTGTGTCTGAGATGCTAATAAAAAGGCCCCTTATAGCCAGTGAATGATTAATACTCAATTTGTAATTTGATACTAGTAATATTAGTTACCTGTGTAAAACTTTTTTTGAGATGCAATACAGGTCAGCTTTAATTTGTAGAAATATAACTTCTCCACATAACTACTTGTCTGTCAAGAAAACAAAAATCATATAAATTGAATACCTGCCTGCATATTCAATTTTCTGTAGTAATTTAATCTACAGATAATTAAACTACATCTTTAAACATGAAGACGTCCTAATATCTTTAATCGAATCTTGTACTTAGCCTTCAAATGCATAATAATCTTAATTACCTCAGCCATTATGCCATCTTTGTGCTGTAATCCTATTTGCCAGCTGTATTTTATCTTAAGATGCTAAGTGAAACGTGTCACTAGAAGGTGGAAAAGCACTGAAATAGATAAGGTTCGATTATATGTCACTGACACACACATATAAAAAGAATTAAGCAAAATGAATATAGATTTGTTTTGTGTGTATAAATTAGCCTAACAAAATTGAGTCATCAGTAGTTTTTTTGTCTTTCCTCAAGGTACCCACATAATAATGGTCTGTGCTGTTCACAGGATGTAATGGTGGTGGGAGAGCCTACTTTGATGGGAGGCGAGTTTGGAGACGAGGATGAAAGGCTTATCACTAGACTAGAAAACACACAGTATGATGCAGCTAATGGTATGGATGATGAAGAAGACTTCAACAATTCACCTGCTTTGGGAAACAATAGCCCCTGGAACAGCAAACCTCCACCAAATGCGGAGACCAAATCCGACAACCCGACCCAACAAGCTTCCCAATAAGAAACGATGGTTGGGCGGAATGGAAAGTTTCAGTTACAGTTCATTGCATTGAATGCTTTTGTTTTATTGGTATGATTATAACTGAAGAGTATAATTATAGCAATGAAGACATTTTTACAGATTAACTATTTCTTACCAGCCTTTTGGTTAAGTATTTTTAATTGATTGTTGTGAAACGACTGGAATTTCCTTAAATAGTTTCTTTGCTGCTTGTGATACACTAATTGGAGAACCATAAAATATATAAAATATGCAATATGTATTCCTGTGCTGCCTCGCTGATAGTAAGGTGGTCAGAAAATATATGCATATTATGGATGTTAGGGATGCACCAAATCCGGATTTGGCCGAACCCTGATTCCAAAAGGATTTGGGCGAATACCAAACCGAATCCTTATTTACATGTGTAAATTAGGATACGGAAGGGTCAAAAAGCATTGTGTGCAGCAAAAAATGTTCAACTTCCGTGACAGAAAGTCACATGATTTTAAGGATTCGGTTCGGCCAGGAGCATGGATTTGGCCGAATCTGAATCTTGCTAAAAAAGGCCGAACCAAATCCTGGATTTGGTGCATTTCTACATATTATGCAGTCAAGTTTGGGGTAGCGAACTGGCCTTTTGTGTAGGTTTTTTAAGGATTGTCTTCATTTCCTTAAAAAAATATTAATATAAATTAATAATGATATTAATTTATATTAATAAGCCTAATAAGCTGATTTTAGACCTCAATTATTTTGCAAAAAGGAAGTATATGATTTTTAAAACAAGACTGAGAATAAACTATGGACGTTGCATAAAATTCATCTAGATTTTTTACTCCCAAAATATTTTTATATTGCAGTTAAAACAATACAGAAAAAATACAGAAAAAAAATGAGATAAAATGTCAATTTTCTCGATTTCAGACTCAGAATTAAAAGAACCATATTTGTCTAATTCACGCTGTACAAGCTCCTCAAAATAATTGCAGGTCATAGAATTCTACCCACTTAACCCGCACTGAAAATAATGAAATAATTACAGAAATAAAAGGGCTTATTTCCATCTGCAAGTATCAGTGAGCCAATATTAAGCGCAATCGCATGTTTTCCCACAATGCAGCATTCACAGCATCATTGCAATCAAAACAGGAGTGGCTCCCTTGCGCTGTGCCTGCCACATTTGCATCCAATTTGCCAAAATTATCACAAATTTGTGCACATTTCATTGTGGACCGGACACAGTCCACCTGGCGTCACTTCTGGTACCCAATTCTTTACCCAATTCTTTAGCCACAAGTGTGCCGTGCCTATTGCCACTGGGGGCAAAGGGAATCCTGGAGCAATCACCTGGTCAGGAGATGGCAGTAGCTCCAGGGTTTCCCTGCATCAATTAGGCACAGCAGCTAATTTGGAATGGAAGGACTGAGCAACGTCAAGCACAACTATAGGGAAGTGCAAGGAGCACATTTTGAAGCAAGTGGTTTAATGCACAACTAACGAACAGGGAAATTACAGGGATTACAACTGTAAATGAGCCCTAAAATTCGATTTCTTTCTCACATAAATATTCTGTATCACAACCTGCAAAGAATACAATACCCTTCTCAATTTATCTTGTAAAAATGTGTGTTTTTTCTTTTCCTCTCTGTATGGGTCGCAGTCAGTGCTTACAACAGGATTAACTTACACTAGTTTGTAAGTGGAAACTTTTTTGTAATACGAATATCATTTGTGCTTTAACAAATGGGGCATCGACTTCATTTTTACCTTTATACAATTATACATCTTAAAAATGTGTTTTGAGGGTTTTCATTTTTCATCTAAAAGTTCTGCTTTTTTTTCCCTTTGGTAACTTTATTTGACTAATAATGTGAAGTTAACAAAAGATGAGTCGTATTTCTGAACAAAGAAAGCAACAGGGATTTTTTTTTAGTTATTTTAAACACCAATTCCGAGTGCAGGTATAACCAAGCCATGTATCTGAAGATTTTGCGAGCGGTTAAATCCGAGACCTGTGTTTTTATTGCATCTCAGTTGGCTTTTTTGCTCTCTTTCACAGTATATTTCTTGTATAAATATTTTGTAAATCTATCCATTGCATTTTTTATTATGATTGCAGTGTATTTATGTGGAATTTATAGGTCGAAAATTTCTTTCATTTGCATACAATCATTCGGAGCACACAATATGTCACAGTGTTATGAGCAAATGTATTACATGTTGCTTTGCAAATAAGCGTGTGCCAATAAATTGTGCTAAGGAGATTGTGATGCGTTTGCTTCTTGAGTTTAACTGTGGACTGGACTCAGGAATACCTACAGTATTTGTGTGTGTGTCCCCTTCTTGCTCGCATGAGTGCTCCATTGGCAACACATAGCACATATTACATCACAGAAGGTTATAAGATGTCATACATTAAAGGCTACGCTGCTGCTGTCAGGGGTGTAACTACAGAGGAGGCAGATCCTGCAGTTGCAGGGGGCCTAGTAAGGGATTTATTAATAAACTATTTCAATATGTCTTGGTAGAATAGGTCAACATACCAATGTTTTGGGGCCCTAAACTGAATTTTCTGTAGGGCCCAGTAACATCTAGTTACACTACTGGCTGCCATTGTGTTTAGTAAGCACTGACAGGCATGGCATCAATTTAACAGACCATGTGGCACTGTATTTATGCTACAGTATGTATAACATTAGCCCAACAGCATTGTCCCTGCTGTGTAATATTCCAGTGATCATTCCCAAAGATTCTTGAAAACATTGCAGGAAAAGGGTTTTTTTTACAAACGTGAAAAGAAAATGACAAAAATAGTCCTCGTGTTTGGTATCAAACTGCAAATCAACCCAAGAAAAGTTTTCACCTGCATAAAAAGTACTCAGAAGGTGTGCACTGGCTGCTTTTGCTATTGATTAAATATAACACAATTTAGCTACAAACCAACCAGCAAATCTGTTGCTTTTCATTAAAATATCTGACCAAATTTCCCCTCCTGTTCAGATTAAACAATCTCGCTACAAAAAAGCAAATCATTTCTGGCAAATGGGTCAGTATTACATTTACTGTTCCTACAGGAGTATGGTGTCCTAACAAAATTTGTTATAATAAGGTTGTCACTGATGATTTTACATAGATTCATGAGTTTTTTACTTTTACTAAATGGGTAGAATGGAGGCACAACAGTTAGCATTACTGCAAAGCGCCACAGGGGTCCTGTGTTTAACTTGGGCCACGACAGAACCGCCAAAGAGTTTTAATGTTCTTCCTCTACTTGCATGGGTTTCCATCTACACTCCAAAACAGTATAAAGAGCATGTAACCCAAGTGGTAGTATTGTATTCACAGTAGTGTGTAACATCAGACCTGATTCTGCATTTATTATGGGAGAACGGAATGCTCTGTGACTGTAGCGCTGGTGCCTCCACTCTCAATAGGATTGTGCAGCACAATTATCCTAACTGAGAAATAATAGTACACAAATGCATCTACAGCAGATGCAGTTTAATAGAGCATTTGTATAATGTACACACCACACTTGTAACATAAGTTAGTAAAGTTCTTTGTGGAACAGCTAGGGTTAATACAACCAACAATTTGCTCTCTTTTCAGTCTAGAGAGCACACTTCATCCAGTTATTACTTCCTCTTCCTACTTCTTTCTCTCTTGGGAGGAGTTCCTCCTTCACAGCCTTGAATGGGAGCAGCATACTGATGATCTCACCTTGCCAGATTGGCAACCAGCAGCCATCTTAGGCAAGGCACATTAAAGGTGGCTATATACATTCATATTTTAGTCATCTTACAACAAACATTTGGGTATCAATTGTATGTTTTTGTCACGACTAAGCAGGGAACGTCACTGGAAGAAGTCGTTGAGGAAGGACCTCTCCTACACCTCCCACTAAGGAACACAGCCGCTGGGGATGAAACAGGACTGGAGCCAAGTGAAGGAGTGGCAGGAGTGCCGAACCAGGCGTCTTAGGCAAAATCGGAAGGCAATCGGATGGTCAGGCAGGCAATAGGTCGGTACAGGCAGCAGGATTCAGAATCGGGAGTCAGGCCGGGTCAAAATAAAAAATATCAATCAGGAATAATGCTTGGCGTCTTTCACAAGGAAAATGATCACTTCGCAGTGATCCTAGGCCTCTGGCGTCTTTTTAAGGGCAAGGCGCATGCGCGGGCGTCAAGACGCACGCCGGCGTCAGAGCGTGCGTCAGAGCGCGCCCCCTTGCGACCAGGTGGACGGCCACGACGAGCAGGTACCTTACAGTTTTAATGCAACTACATTCAGATTGAAATTGAAGGATTGCACAGATATAGTTAACCGACCAACAGTTATTTTTATATTGGTGTGTGTGTATGGCCAGCTTAACTCCAGCAGACAAGACTTGTTAGATTGCTACAGGTATAAAAAGTTTGTCATAGGGAACTTAGACTGTAAGCTGCACTGAAACAGGTACTGGTGCAGCTGAAGAATATCCTCTGTAGAATGTGCTATATAACAGATAATAAAAAGTTATACAATGTTTGGTTTATTGAACTCTCACCACCCCCTTTTGGGAAGAGACGCGGTATGATAAATATTCTGCTTCTCTGGATGTGTGAACCTTATCTAATAGTGATTAGTATAAAGCAACTGGACTTGCTAAGTAATCCCAAAAAAGTTTCACCACTCAAACAAGCAGCTTCTTTGGTTCTTCACCAATTTAAATACTTATAGGAACAGTATCACCAAAAAATGAAATTGTCTTAAAGTTATAAAAATATAATGTACTGTTGCTCTACACTGGTAAAACTGGTGTGTTTGGTACAGTAACACTACTATAGTTTATATAAACAAAGCTGCTGTATAACCATGAGGGCTGGTATAAAAGAGGGGAAGTGGAGAAGAAAGCCTTGAGGTAACAACATCAATTAATTGATTCAGATATGTAGATGACACTTGGAGATAATGTACATCGCAGGAGGGAAAACCTATGCGTCCCTTCAGCTTTCTGAAGGCGCCAGAAGTTTCCTTGTAAGGCAACTTCGGTTGACTTTGTAAAGCCAAAGCAATGCATATATTTTCCCACCAGTGTTATTGCCAGTGTGAAGGCATTTGTAGGAGATTAGTCGCCTGCAACAGTGGGAAAACATATGTGTTGCTTTGGCTTTCCAAGTTTTCTCGTAAGGAAACAAGTCTATCAACGCGTACAGTTACTTTAAAATTATCTCTACTAGATACTGTGTAGATCATACCCTACATGAATAAAACCTTCATATAGACTGTGTTCGGAAAGCAGCAATTTGCAGCAGTTATGGGGTCATGAAGGATATTTCCTGTGTGACTTTAGGAACTGTACAAGAAACCCTGAGATAATTGAGCTCTCAAGCTGTGGTTATTACAGTGAATGCTGTGGCACTTTGCCCTTCCTTGCTGAAATGCAGGAATAGGAAGTGTGCATTCACTGCTCAGGTAGAGCCCAGTCTGGCTGGTAGTGACACTGGCAACCTTGAAAGCTTGCTTGATCAGTAATGAGTGTGCATACCAGGCACTTCTACTGAATGCCAAATTATAGTGAAAAATCTATATTTATTCATACCAAATTAACAGCTAGGCTTATAGAAAATACTACACCCAATTAATTGTATTAGACTGGCTCCACATGGCTCGATATGGTCAGTTGGACACTAGTTTTTTTATAGTTCAACAATCAAATGCGAATCAACATATTAATATTATGACATGAAAACCCATGGCATGTAACAAATAACATTGCCAAAACAATATTCCTTTATTTAATTTTTCCTTAGAAAATAATGAGTTGAATAAATGCAGGGCCCTGCAATGAAACCGGTACTGTATAAGGAATGGATCAACAAGCATATTTACAAATGAATTACACTATAGAGAAATGAGTCTTTTTTTCTGACAGATAAAAACAAAGACTATAGGACACAACTTTAAACTAGAAAAACATTTTTTTTCATGAGGCCACACAAATTGTTCTGCACTGTAAGAACAGTAAGGCTGCAGAATGCTCTGCATGGTGATGTTATGATGGCACTTAAGTGTCTTCTTGGATAGGGAAAATATCCAGGGCTACAGTGTATTGTATATATATATGTGTGTGTGTGTACAAATACAGAGAAAGAGACAGAGTTGCAGTGTGTGAATTGGTGCAAATCAGAGGCATAACTGGGCAGGCAAGGGGCAGAACAACATGGATTTTAAATTTAGTACTGTACATTGCTTGTAAATTTGTAATAATACAGTAAATGGCTAAGTCAGAGAAATACTATCTGGGTTGCAAAGCTATCAGTGATGCTGGGATATACTCTGAAGAGCTGAAAACATGGTTGGATTGGGCCGCCGGGACACCAGGAAAATACCCGGTGGGCCCTGCCCTGGTGGGCCTCAGCAGCCCAGACCCGACCCTGTTGCTGCTTTCCCTGGCCACCGATGTCCTCCCCTGATGTGTTTCACATACACGCATTCAGGGATGGACATTGGGCGGGGGTCAGGGAGATAGGGGTGTGCGGCAGGGGCCCCTGCAGGGAACTCATCTGGTGGAGGTACTTTGGGGGGGGCAGGGCCCCTGGGCCAGTAGCCCCGGGGCTCTTCATTCCCCAGTCCAACCCTGGCCGAAAATGATGGGCAATTTTATCAGAACAAACTATGTAACTGCCTGAGTTCTTACCCTGAACTAACACTGTATGCAAACTGTGTTAAATTAGTATAAAAATATGCCTTTAAAAGGCAATATAAACATGAGTCTACCAATAATGTTTTCTATCTCTTAGAGTACAAATGTAATCATACCAAACTCCTGGAGGTAATGCCCAGCCCAGTTGGTTTATGGCCATGTCCTTGAAACACAGTATAAAAATGCACCATATTCCTAAGCATCATGGTCAGTTCTAGGGGCCAGATACAGTGCTCTGTGTAAGGGCACTATGGTATTTGGTCTGCTGTGCCCCATGCCAACAAGAATTACATGTAGTGAGATCTTGTTTCCCCTCTGGCCTCCCTGTTTGTTCTTATATAGGGAAAAGAGAAAGTCTTAATAAATTATACTGGACAAACAAGAAACATAGATTAGTTATCTGAATTTCTTCCTTTTGCATACACAATGCAGACTGGTACTAATCAGAAATAAGGGACACGCAAGAGAAACATTTATAGCACAACGCTTAGTTGGTGTGAGCTGCTAGCTACATCTACTGGAGGAACGCAGCATTCTCTGTAGGAATTGGAATGACCGGAGCTGTGGCTGACTTTATTACCATGTACATTTACGGGATCGGTTATCCAGAAAGCTCTGAATTATGCGATGGCCATCTCCCATAGAGTCTATTTTAATCAAATAATTCACATATTTATAAATGATTTCCTTTATCTCTGTAATAATAAAACAGTACCTTGTACAATACAACAAATCCTTATTGGAGGCAAAACAATTCTATTGGGTTTTATTAATGTTTAAATTATTTTTTAGTACACAAGGTATGGAGATCCAAATTACAGAAAGATCCCTTATCCAGAAAACCCCAGGTCTCCAGCATTTTGGATAACAGTTCCCATACCTGTATAAGAATTTCACTGGGGGGGAAATTCACCTAATTCTCCACATACTCCTTTATACATGAGCCCTGAACCTAAAATATGGCTTTCACTTTCCTGAATAAGGGGTGCATGGGTGCATGGATGCAAGGGAGCCTTGGAGCTGGCCTTGAAGATGTGTAATTCCCCTTTTGATTGTTGAGTCCAACACATCCCTGCAGCTAACTTGCACCTAATGAATTACATGCTTATCCCATTTCTGGCGCCCTGAACACAATCAAGCTGAAAAATACACAATTCACACAAATGCTGATATCAGCAATATGCTTAATATGCAGATGCTAACTTGACACCCACTATTATGCTGGAATTTGGGGAGAAAACAGCTGCATTATGGGCAAAACACATACCAGATTGTGTGCACATTGTACATTTGCTTTATGAGTGAGAATTTTTTTCCTGTATTGTTGCACTTCTGTATGGGAGATTTCTTGGGTTATCTTCTGCTCTTTAAAGGAAAACTATACCCCCAAACAATGTAGGTCTCTATAAAAATATATTGCATAAACGAGCTCATATGTAAAACAATATTTCATCTGAATAAACCATTTTTTAATAAAAATATGCTTTTTAGTAGTATGTGCTATTGGGTAATCCTAAATAAAAAATTGCCATTTTAAGAACTAAGGGCCGCCCCCTGGGATCATATGGTTCATGGTGCACACAAACAAACCAAGGCACACATACATGTTTGGTCACATCAGCCAATTAATGGGCAGAGTTCTACCCTTTGCTCCTACACTACTTCCTGTAACAGTTAGAGCTGCATTATTTCCTGTCAGCTGATCTCTGAGGGAGCACAAAGCCCATCACTAAATGGCGGCTCAAGGGAAAAGATGTAAAAGGGCAATATTTACTGATATATTCCAGTTTGGTGAGATTCTTTAATAGGTCAATTAATATGATATAGACTATCTGTTGGTTAAGTATTCATTCTGGGGGCATAGTTTTCCTTTAACTATATAGATCACTATTTTATTTATCTTATTTTTTATCTAGGCTGGCATGATGATTTGTTGGCTCTCTCTGATCACCAAGCAGGAGATTAAACATTAAAGCAGAACTAAAGCCTAACTAAAGAAATGGGCTACAAATGTTGCACATTATGTTTAGGGTTTCTATACCAGCCCAAGGCAACCCCAGCCCTTTAGCAGGGAAGATCTGTGCCCCCAAAGATGCCCGAGTAGAGCCTCCGATGCACAATATACTGTATATATAGAATATAAATGTAACAGTATAAGAATAAGAAGATTAGTAATTCATTCAGACTCACATAACATGGCAGCTCTGAAACCAGTACAATTAGCATCAGAATTTAATAATCAGACCTGTAGCAACAGTTTATATGACAGGCCAGGCTAATTCTCAGCTTTATAATAATTTGCTACGACCCCTAAGCTTCTCAACAGCTGCTCAGAGCATACTGAGCATTTGCAGTTCTAACAGAATCCGAGATAAAAAGCTCCTGTGACAACTGAAAAGACCTTTAGTATTACGACTATAGAGATGCTGAAACGTTTGGCTAGTGTAGTCAGTTTAGTATAAAAAATATGGCATTTCTAGCCATATTCATTTTTAGGGTTTATTTATCCTTTAAGCTTGGTGCACACACAGTATAGTAAACTGAACAGGAAAAAGTTTCTTCCCCCCCCCCAGTCCTTAAAGGAGAACTAAACCCTAAAATTGAATATGGCTAAAAATGCTACTTTTTATATACTGAATTTATTGCACAAGCCTAAAGCTTCAGTATCTCTATATTAGTAATAATGAAGTTGTCACCATACTGGATTCTGTTAGAATGCTCAGTGGTTTGAAAGTTGCCATTTTCTAAAACTCTGTTGTAATGACTAATCAGTCTTTTATTGTGACTTTTATATTGTGTATATACAGTAGAGTTGCCATCTCTGCCGGCAAATTATCAAGCAGAAAATAAGGTTCCTCTGTCATATAAGCTGATGCTTCTGGGCTGATTATTAAATTGTAAGGCAAATTGCACTGGTTTGAAAGTTGCCATTTTCTAAAAATCTGTTTTAATGACTAATCAGCCTTTTATTGTGACTTTTATATTGTGTATATACAGTAGGGTTGCCATCTCTGCCGGCTTTCTTAGCTGGGCAGGGGGCTGAGGTGACATCATGGGGGAGGAAAGGCAGGGCATTGACACTGCAGGGTGGGGAGGAGGCGGGCTGTGATATCACAGGGGCGGGGCTATGATGCAGTGATCGGCAATTGGACAATCGCCGTGTCAATGTTGCTGAGTTCTGCCCTATTTTCCTAATTTGGGAAACCAGCCAGGAGGTTTTGACGCGGGCATCCCTTTCCGAAAACCCCACTATCCGGGTCAAAACCGGACAGGTGGCAACCCTAATATACGGTATATTGTAAGTTGGTCCCTAAGCTCAGGTAAGTGACAGCAGCACAGAGCATGTTTAGGGAATCAGCAGAAGATGGGGAGCTACTGGGGGCATCTTTGGGGGTACAGATCTTCCCTGCTACAGGGCTGGGGTTGCCTGTACAACAGGGGTGTGCAAACTTTTTGGCTCAGGGGCCACATTGACTTACAGATGGGCTGGGCCAGCGTTACGCCCAGGGCCACTATCAGAAATCGCGGGGCCTCTCAGCTCCCCACCCAGCATCCTGCAGCTCCGCACCCCAGCATCCTCCAGCTCCCACCCCTCAGCATCCCACCCAGCATCCTCCAACTCCACTCCTCAGAATCCTCTAGCTCCCCCCAGTGTCCTTCCCAGCATCCTCCTCAACATCCTCCCACCAGCATCCTCCCTCCAGCTCCCCCGTAGCATCCTCCTGCTCCCCCCCAGCGACCTACAGCTTCCTGCGGCTCCCCCCAGCTCCATCCTCCAGGGACCTCCTGCTTTGGTCTGCTTCCTCCGTCCTTAGGCTGCGCCTGTCCCCTGGCTCACCGCTGCATCAGAAAACTTTTATACGGTTGCATACCCCCCAACTGTCCTGCTTTTCGCGGGACAGTCCCGGTTTTTACAGCGCGTCCGCTGTCCCGCATTACGGAAATGCAGAACATTCATTAAACTATCCAGGCCAGCGGGATGCGCTGGCTGCAGCCGAGCGCTCTGACTCCGTCTCTTCTTGCGGCTCCTGCTTCTTATTCGGCTCCTCGTACGGCGGCGACAGGTCCTTTTATAAGGTTGCGCCCGTGCATACGTGTGATGTCACATGTACGCATGGGGCGCAACCTTATAAAAGGTCCTGTCGCCGCCGTACGAGGAGCCGAATAAGGAGCAGGAGCCACAAGAAGTCTATGGGGGGCACTATTTATGGGGGGAATTTTCTATTGGAGGTACTCTCTATGGGGGCAATTGGGGGGCTACTGTGTATGGGGGGCTCTGTGTATGGGGGCACTGTGTAAGGAGGGCTACTGTGTATGGGGGCACTGTGTATGGGGGGTACTGTGTAAGGAGGGCTACTGTGTATGGGGGACACTGTGTATGGGGGGAACTGTGTATGGGGGGTACTGTGTATGGGGGACACTGTATGGGGGGCACTATGTAAGGAGGGCTACTGTGTATGTGGGGCACTGTGTATGGGGGTACTGTGTATGGGGGGTACTGTGTATGGGGGCACTGTGTATGGGGGTACTGTGTATGGGGGCACTTTCTATGGGGGCATTGTGTATGGAGGGTACTTTCTATGGGGGCACTGTGTATGGAGGGTACTTTCTATGGGGGCATTGTGTATGGAGGGTACTTTCTATGGGGGCATTGTGTATGGAGGGTACTTTCTATGGGGGCACTGTGTATGGAGGGTACTTTCTATGGGGGCATTGTGTATGGAGGGTACTTTCTATGGGGGCACTGTGTATGGAGGGTACTTTCTATGGGGGCACTGTGTATGGGGGCTACTGTCTGTGGGGCAATTGAGGGCATGGTCTATGGGGTCAATTGGGGGCACTGTCTAAGGGGGGTACTGTCTATGGGGGGCAAATGGGGCACTGTGTATAGGGGGCACTGTCTATTGGGCCATCGGGGGCAATATTTTAACTATTTTAAAAATGAATTTTAAAAATGGGGTGTGGTAATTGGGGCGTGGCCACAAAGTGGGAGTGGTCAAAAACCAATCAGGGCCAGTAATTCCTTAAAGGGGGCCGCAGAGTCAGCAGGCCTGATTAAAAAGGCCAATGGACCGAATGTGGCCTGCGGGCCATAGTTTGCCCACCCCTGATGTACAACATTTCTAGCCTATTTATTTAGTTAAGCTTTTGTTCTACTTTAAACCACATGGGAGATTATTAAACAAATTTTATTTCTTAATGATAATGAATTGAAACCTATAATGAGTAATTAAAAAATAACTAAATAATTCACAATACTATAAAAAAACTTGCAAACTGTTTTAGAATATCATCAAACACTTCACAATAGCGACATTTAGTTATTTTTCGGTTTGCACGGTATATTGCTTATCCCTAATGTACAAGTACTGCAATTACTCATACCCCACAAAATAGCACTCAATTTGCAGCGACGTTTTGGGCCTAATGCCCGTATCCAAGATGGCTGCCGCGCACAGAACGCCCCGCCCTAGTGCTAAACGCTGTCATCGCTCTGCTGCTTTTCTGCTCAGGTAAAAGAAATAGTCCGAGGCCACGGCTGATGACGCGCGGTGTCTGCTGAGAAGAGCTCGGTAGCTGGGGTGGCCGCCGGGGGTGGGGATGGCGGATGCGGCGGCGGCTATGAGCGGGGAGGATAAAGAGGAGGATGGGGCCAAGCGTGCAACAGCGGCGGGGCCGGCGGAGACCCTGGGCTTCTACGAGCCGAGTGACGGGATCCGAGTAGAGGGAAAGAAGCGAAGCTTGTCAGGTAAGCACTGCAAAGATCTGGGAAGGAGACGCACAGCTGCCAACCCTAGGCTGGCCGGGCATCCTGGGACAGCTTGTAGTTTAGTTGCTGAGTTCGGATCTTGCCCAGTCTGCCTGTCAGTGTAATACACACGGAACGGAGTGAGTGTCTTTAGGGGGAGCTGTACTGTCCGCAGGGCAATGTATTTGGGCTTGTGCTGGAATGTCCACAGGGCAATGGTTTAGGGGCAGATGCTGAGGGCAATAGAATTAGGTTGGGGGGCAGTGGCATTGGGCGGTGGGGCAGGTGCCCAGGGCAGTGGCATTGGGCGGTGGGGCAGGTGCCCAGGGCAGTGGCATTGGGTGGTGGGGCAGGTGTTCAGGGCAGTGGCATTGGGCGGTGGGGCAGGTGCCCAGGGCAAGTGGCATTGGGCGGTGGGGCAGGTGCCCAGGGCAAGTGGCATTGGGCGGTGGGGCAGGTGCCCAGGGCAAGTTGCATTGGGCGGTGGGGCAGGTGCCCAGGGCAGTGGCATTGGGCGGAGGGGCAGGTGCCCAGGGCAGTGGCATTGGGCGGTGGGGCAGGTGCCCAGGGCAGTGGCATTGGGCGGTGGGGCAGGTGCTCAGGGCAGTGGCATTGGGCGGTGGGGCAGGTGCTCAGGGCAGTGGCATTGGGCGGTGGGGCAGGTGCTCAGGGCAGTGGCATTGGGCGGTGGGGCAGGTGCTCAGGGCAGTGGCATTGGGCGGTGGGGCAGGTGCCAAGGGCATGACCAGGCAAAGCATATGGCATTCCAAAGCAGTAGCAGAATTACAGCTCTTAATATATTTTCCATGCAGAGAAACACAGTAAATTATGTGGTAATCACTTTAGTGAAATTACATTTTTTTGGTTTTGAGGACGGTGGGTGGCAAAACACTTAGAATTGCCCCCTGTGTGGGTGATAATCTCCTGCTGGTGCCCTTGCAGTGAGGCGACATCACTTGGAAACACGGCATTCAGTTCTACAGGCATGTAAAGCCCAACAAAGTGTTCTGCTGAAATGAATGGGCCTTAGAAACAGGTCTGCTGTGCCAACTTGGAAGTACCGCACCCCATATAGAGTAATTTACTCTCCAAATGTGTCTCATAAAGCCCCATATGCTATGGGCACTTGTCTGTGCAGTGTAAATAGGGATGTGATCATATGATTCATTAATCCATTGTTACGTGTTAAAAACAACCCTCTGCTGGGTGCATGCTTTCTAATGTAGTCATCCAACACTGAGCGATTCATGTGACACTGTTACTAGTGACACTTTGCTGGAACCACTATACTTCATGGGATGCCACACTGCTGGGCAGAAATGCAGAGCCATATACTTTGGGATTTTTTTTTTTCCTTAGTCTGGATTTGGAATGTTGACGAACAAGCTCTGCTTTCCTAATTATTCCTCACCTCTTGCAGACTTGGCAGCATCATGTTGAGCAGGGAGAAGGAGCCCTCGTGTTTCACCAGCTAGTAAATGTAATCTAGGTCGGCAAGCCCATCATGGAGTATAGAAGAACTCAAAGGGAAGGGGGATGATGATGACAGTAAATGCAATTGGGAACATATTTATTTTGCATCATATAGGTCAGTTCTGTCCAACTGACAGTGGGCTGATTATTTCTTATACTGCGTGGTCAAGGGCCAGCTTAAAGTACAATGACAGTGTCATATAGTGATATCTGTGGAGCCTGTGGAAGCAAACTGGGGACCATAAAAACCTCTTAACTCACAGGTTTCCTGCTGGACAGCCCTGATCTAGGTCATATATTTCTCAACCATTCAGGAATTTAGCCGTGATAGTGCCCATTACTGTAACTCCAGCCATACTACTGTGTTGAGACTTGTGTAATGTTATTTGGGCATTAAATGTGAATTTGACACTGCATTTATATATATATATTGCTGTGTGTATTTAGGTATTAAACATCAACTCGTTTTATTAAAGTAGATCTCATGATGGAGGCCAGGTGGCAAGAGTAGATCACAGGGTGACAAACTCTGGGTACCCCTGCTCTAATTGATAGTGTCAATAAAACAAAACTTGTTTTTCTTAATTTTTAAAATTTCCCCACCTAACCCATCCCCAAAATAGATTTACTTAAAGTTCTGGACATTACGACATGTCAAAGTAGGGAGAACCAGTTACATGGCTAAGATGGGTTGAAAAAAGACCAAGTCCATCAAGTTTGACCTCCTGTCTAATGTTTCAGTACAGAGTAATCCTGTCCCTCACAAGTGCCTTTTTTCCAGTTATGTAAGTCACACTGGGCTGGAGGCAACACAATCTTTCTGTAGGGTAGTGCACATATAAAGAGTACTTCAACCTACTGATGTGCTCTTCCTCTGCTCCCAGTACAGAAGGTCCTTAAATATGACCGATATAAACATCCTACTGCTGTTCATTATCCAAGTAGCCTAATTGCCCTGTTTATTGTTGTTTGCTACTGGGTATAAATCTTCCGGGAATGAAAGTTCACATTGTTAAAGGGCGCAATAGGGAAGTCTATCTGGGAGTCCTGTAGTGTTCCTTTATGGCTACAGTCTAAGGCGCAAGAGTCACAAGAGACATGCCATCAGGTGTTCTGATGCCCAGCTCTGACTGCTTCAGTAGCACAGTCCTGTGGTCCCAGAACCAAGCATTGGTGCAGCTGGATTGTAACTGCAACTAATAGACTAAAATAATGGCTGAACTACTGGACTTATTGTAGTTTTTTGGAGTTTAGCTCCTTTTGTTGGAATCAAGCAAAGTCTGTCTACATAGTGGAGTGTTATGTCAGCAGTGCTGACGTGCCCTGTGTTATCCTGCTGTGTGTTCTAGCAGCATGTAGCAAATATATCAGCTATATAAACATGAGCCTTTGCAGGGCAGGCAGGAGTACACAAACACTAACTTCTCTGTGCCACTCTGTGGCAAGCTATTGGCACCTTGTGTACCCAGCAGATAAGCAAATTACAGGCACAGCACTACCCTGGGAGCTAGGCAGAAAGACAAACCTTCCCTTAAGTACACTTATATAATGCTCTGTCACTTTAAGAGTAAGTTCCCAGTACTCCTCTAGTGGAGCCCAGTAGTGGATTTGTTGGATTAACTTAATGATCCTGCTGAATAGCATGAAACAAAAATCACTGTTCAATGCGGCTCATTGTATATTTTCCATGCTCCTGAGTCAGAGGTCCCTGCCAAAGCACTTACAAAAGTCACCCAGGGGTTCAGCGCCTGTGTGTGGGAATGTTTGCTTGCACTGCATATTTGCCATACAGGATTTAACTACTTACTTATGGCGGCTGCCTTGTTTACACTAATATGAGAAATAGTGGCTCTGTTAAGGGCTAATGGGGCATAAATATTTGTATCCTATCAATAATAGGAGTTTAGTGGCTATTTTATGCAAAGTTTATACATATGGTACATGAACATTTCCCAAGCTTGGCAGGCTGCACAAATAGCAGCTTTAGGAATAATTCACTAAATATAGTAAGTAATCATCAGCTGCTTTTCACATATTTGATACCAGTATCTGTAGGTCCCAATCTACGTTGTGTGTTTGGTTGAAAAAGTAATACTCCCCCTTCATAAAGCCAAATCCTAATTTGCACATGCAAACTTCCGTGTTTATGTGACAAAAAGTCACACATGATTTTAAGGATCCGGTTCAGCCAGGATCATGGATACGGCCGATTCCGAATCCAGCTGAGAAAGGCCGAATCTTGGCTAAATCTCGAACCGGATCCTGGGTTCGGTGCATCCCTAAAATAAACCTTACCCCCAGAATTTGTGCTTAGAACACCAGTTCACACACCCCTTCCCTGGCTGCATTACTCACCGCTACACATTGGAGCAGGTCTCTCCATCACGAATCCTTAATCCCTAAAAAATACCGACCCTGTGGAACAGTCCAAAAAGAGCATGGTAAATGGTAGCTAGTTGCAGGTAGTGTTCTTCTCTTTTAATAAATATATCCCATCCCTGATGTAGGGTCAGCATACACAAGGGGCACCTGGATAAATAACCACCTAACAAGTAAGTCTCAAAGTATAGCATGCTGGGTGCCCTGAATATATTTCTCTGTATTCATCTCTGAATACATTACAGGCTTACCTCTGCCAAAGCAAACAGTGCAAGCAGCTCCCACTCATACGTGTATTTGCAAACTCTGAACAATGGGACCTTAGTGTACTGTGCCTTTTGTATTATGATATAGGGAGGCATAAATGGAATATCATTTTCAGTAAGTGTGCTGCAATTTGTGCATCCTTGCAAGTGTATCTAAATGGGTCACCTTGAGTGCCACGCTTCCTTTGCTGATGAGCCAGAGTATAATCACAGTGCAGACTACAGATTGTCTGGCTTGCCCTGCAGAATGCCAAAGGTATACCCGCGCCAACAAAAAACTTATCCCATTTAGGCCTAATTCTCAAGTTGGCATTAATCAAAGAACAATAAATGGCTGTCACAACAGGATTGTGCAGTAAGTGCCATTACTATAAATTGCTGTTAATGCCACATCCAAGGGTCACATCTCCATCACACCATTAAGGTAACAGAATGAAACTTGCTGCAAAGCTAGATTACCAAAGTATCTATCTGTGATGTATGCTAGTATATTATGGCAGAAATGTCTTGAATGCAGAAGGCAAGTGCCAATCTATTGATGGAACAATGTGTTCATTTATTAACAGTGGCTCATTTTGTTTTATCACTTGTACAAATACAAGGACATGGCCTTGATCGGATGTGGCAGCCTGCGGGTGTTTGTACAGACAATGTAACCAGACGCCTTTACTTTTACTAAACATACATATTGTTCCTGGAGCTGTTTTTCTCTGATATAGAATTAAATGCTAAGCAACTTTGAATAGTGTATGTTACCATCACTTTGGTTCCCATGTTTGGCAAGTTTGTCTTCAGAACAGCTTGAAATTCATTTTGTAGCCCTGTAACCTCTGTAATTAAAAGTGATGCACGATGGAGACATGGTGAAGCCTAGCTTCTTTGTCTTCATTTATGTATATAAGCACAGTATGTAATAGAATCCTTAAAGAGGGAGTACTTAGTTGGGTCAAAAGCATTTTGAAATCTTAAAAAAATGCATGATATCCTTCTATACTAGGCAAGGGGTAGGTGGGTAAGGAATTACACTGTGTTATAAGTTACTATATGAGAAAAATTTGTGAATGTTTTGGGCTAAACAGTTTTTTACCTGGTTATTTTATCCTCCTAAAAAAATGTATTTCTTTATACAATTATTTTGAGCAGATCTTTCGTTGCTGAGGTTCATCAGTGCTGAGCTAACAAGGGGGTATTTTCTTGAAAATAATGAAGCGAAATACAAAGAAAGAAGAGAGAAAGTGTACACCTGCCTGCGAATACCTAGAGAGCTGGAGAAGGTTGGTATAGCCTGTATAGACAAGTGTATGTTCAGCTCCCATGGATATACACGTCATGGTGGCAGTGTATTGTAATAATGTGATAAAATACATTTATGCTACATAAGAACCTTTATAAAGATCACAAATTGAGCTTCTACATGACCGTTACAGAAGCAAACATCAAGGCTTAATGAAGTACTTGTATATGCACAAAAGTACAGCTGTCCCACAACCTTTCTGACTTCTTTCTGGTGTTCCTTAGATTAACTATAAACATCTGTGTTTTTGACACTTTTTGCTCAGTTTGTTCATTTGTTTTCCATTCAGCAAATTAAATAGGAAAAGGGAATATATTTTAATTTTGCGGTTTCGTTTGTTGGATGGTCACTTGTGGTTCAGCAACAGATGGAGAGGATCAGGTTGTCTACAAGTGATTCAAATAGAACCTTGTCAGACCATCAGGTATTTATAGTCATACTCCCAAGTAACTAAGCTGTATGATCCTTGCTTGCCAGCATAATTCTCTGCTTATTCATTGCCTTTTGGACTCCTACTTGATATATTGTAAATGCAGTTCTTCTACCATGGTATATTTGCTGATGGAAAAAAAAATCCTTTTTCCATCCTATCAGGCCAAAATCCACCACTTGTGCTCACTGGCAGGCAGGTAACACTGGGGGGAAGGCTTTGGGAAATGTTTGCATTTTTTTCTGGTTTAAAAGAAAACACTAATACTGACATGATCCTAAATGTCCCTGATAACAGTAGTAAATACCCTATGGAACTAGCACTGTTTTGGCTATGCCCACGGTTATTACTTCCTACTCCAAAGTCTAAAAGCGCAAAACAAAAGTGGCACCAGGTGTGTATCCACAACCTCACTTTATATTCTCTGTATGCATAACTAACTTATGCATACAGAGAAAATGCTGACAATACTGTCTTCAGGTATTGATTCTTGTATAAGTTCCAGTGCACGCTGCCTTTCATTCATTGTTTGCATAATTGCCTAGTACAAGGGAACCCACACCGCACACATAGCATTTCAAGTCTCTCTATGTGTAGAGGGCATTGCTGGAATTAATTGTAGTGGTTATCCCTTGCCTACAGTTGACAGTGGGACATTAGAAGTAATTCAGGAGGATTATGAGATAAAGAGCTAGAATGACTGAGGTAGCCATACACGTTACGATAACCATCTTTCTTACGTCCATTGGTTGCAGGAAAGATTGTTTGTTCACTCCAGTAATGTTAAAGGAGCAGTTCATTGTAAAAATGAAAATGGGCAAAATAGATAGAGAAAATAAAAAATATTTGTGATATACTTAGTTAGGCAAAAATGTAATCTATAAAGGCTGTAGTGGGCACATAATATAATAACATAATATCCAGAACACTACTTCCTTTTTTACAGCTCTTAAAGCTGTTAGCAGTCAGTAGCCAATCAGTGAATTGAGGGGTGGGGCATATGGGACATAACTCAATTCAGTTAGTTTGCATTTGAATCTGACCTGCGTGTTTACAAACTGACAGTTATGTCCCATGTGGCTTCCCCTAAAGTCACTGACTAACTAAGATTAGAGAGCTGAAAGCAGGACGTAGTGTTTTGGCTATTATGTTAGACATCTGCCCACTCCAGCCTTTATAGATTGCATTTTTGCCTAACTAACTATGTTACAAATATTTTTTTATTTTGCGCAGTCTGATAATTTCACCCAGTTTCATTTTTACACTTAGCTGTCCCTTAAAGAGCTGAATCGTCAGATATGCAGGTAGAAACAATTCTACCCCTTTCTGACAATTTGGCATTAACCTTCTGCTGATATTTCGGCGCCTTCAAAAAATTTTGACCAATCAATGAGATGATATCCAAGGCTTTTGCTGATATGTCGCCTCATCAACCCCCCCGCACACACCAAATACCGTAATATCGGTGCATGTATGGGCACCTTAAGGCATGGTATAATCAGCAAACCACTTTATAGATTCAAGGTAAAGGCATGAAGCAGGTATATCTTAATGTTCATGTGTCAGTATTACTGTTATGCATGCATTGTGATCATTAAAATGGATTTATGCAACTTTAAAACACAAATAGCTGTAACCTTTTCATGTGGGTCCCTGGCCCTGTTCATTGCTAATAGAAACATGACACAGATTGCACCAGGATACTTTAAAACTAGTGCTGACAATTTTGCAATATATGACTTTTGAAGGGTTAAGCCACTGCTTCCGATATAAACAATAGCAGGTGCAACAAAGCACTGTTTTTATGCAAGACTTGGCATGTACTTCTGTTACAATTCACTGCCTACGTCTCTTGTTTAAGCACGCCAAGCTGACAGCTCCTTTCTTAAGCAGACAGTTATCACTGCACACTCCCCACCCTGATAATTACTGTTGTCTGGGAGTTAATGAGATGGGTAGTGTTCTCTTTCAGATGGAACATTGCCCATCACTATAAGCCTATGGGCTACAGCCCAAAATAAGTGACTGCAGATGTATCTGTATCTCTGATGCAAGGGGACCCTCCTCCCCAGAGTTAGTAATGTAAAGGCCCTCAAGGCAGCCATGATTTTCTATTATGCAACATTATATCTGTTGCAGAGCTTTGGGAGAGTTAAAAAAAAAAAAAAAAAAAAAGACCGGGTGAGAAGATTCTAATTATACAAAGAAGGGTTGCATTTGTTGATTTGTCTGTCATTCTCCAATAAAGTCTCTGCTATTAACAGATTTCAGTTTTTGTTATCTTCCTATAACAGTCTATGTGAATTAAATGCCTGTTGGGTATTAAGATGGCTTTACACTATAAGAACCACTTGTTTGGTGACCTTGCCAAATGAGTGTATCTGTCCCCCAATATGCCCAGCTCTGGTGGGCAATATCATGTTACTCTGATAGTTTTGCTCTAGGGCCAAACAGTAGCATTACAGTGACAGGTATACAAGCTGACGCAGCCAGGACCGCATTAATAAGCTGATGGAATCCTTGATCCAAAGGGCTAATCAGACCTGCGTGATTGGCCAGATATTGGTCAGATAGCCCTGTCGTAGGGCCCCATACACTGGCAGATAAGCTGACCAATACCTGCCTGTGTATGGCCATCTATTTAACAGTTTTTGTCTATTTAACTGGAATGGAGTACAGAAGGAGGGAGAGGTTCATGTATCAGGTACATTGGTACATCTTTACCCTTAAGCTGGCCATACACACAAACGAGGTTTCGTACGATATTCGGTGCGTGTATGGCATGTCGGCGAGTCGACCGATATCGCAGGAAGCTGCTGATATCGGACGACTCGCCGATCGGCCAGGTTAGAAAATTTTGATTGGGCACCATTGAAGGCGTCTGACCAAAATCTGCCGTCAGGGCTGAATCGGCAGAAGGAGGTAGAAATCCTATTGTTTCTACCTCCTTATCTGCTATTTCAGCCCTGACGGTGTGTGGCGGATCTGACGATGTTTTGTGCGACCGATGTGTGTCACAGCAATCGGAAATAATTCCATTGCAGTTTGCCATGTGGTAAATATGGGTAAATGTAACTGGTCCAAGTATCCCATCCGACCACATCACTTCTGCAGCGTCAGCTTCCCTACAGTGGCCATAAACAGTTTAATTTGGGGAATCCATTAATATTATTGTATAGTAATAATTATATATACCTGTTATCCAGAATTTTCAGGACCTGAGGAGTTCCACACAAGGAATATTTCCAAAATTTGTATCACTATACTTTGTCTACTAAAAAAAAAAAAATAATTCAAACAGTAAATAAACCCAATAGGGCTGTTCTGCCTACAATAAGGATGAATTATATCTTAGTTGGGATCAAGTACAGAGAAAAAGTAAACCATTTTTAAAAATGTAAATTATTTCATTAAACGGAATCTGTGGGAGATGGTTTTCCTGAATGGCGATGCTTTCTAGATCACGGTTTCTGGATAAGAGATCAGTTACCTGTATTTCTATACAACATCACTTCTGCAAAACCTTGTAATTATGTAACATCTATAGCTCAGGACTGATTCTCATTTCTGCTCTCGCATGGGTTTGCACCCGGTATTGGCAGAACATTTGACTTACTGTCAGCAAAGAAGTGCCCTGCAAGAGTGCATGGCATTTGAACTGTAATTTCAGAAACCATCTCTCTGCCAGGGTTCATAGCAAGAAAATAAATCAGACAAGCCATTTTGGCTGGTGGCACACACAAGGTATATTACAGTTGAAAAGCAAAATAAATGCTGTGTTTGGAGGCCCTTGGATGCCTTTCCTGTCATGTAATCCAATGGGAGGCAGCTCTTGAGCTTATAACTTTCCTCACATGTAACTTTAATTTGTACAGTGACATCAGGTTTTTTATTTTGCCTGTTCTTTGTGTCTTTCAGTTGATGTTATTTGGGTTCTTCCTTTGCCTCGATGCTTTCTTGTATGTGTTCACATTGCTTCCATTGAGGGTACTACTGGCTTTGATTAGGTTCCTTACTCTACCATGTTGTGGATTAAGGTAAGTTGCATTTCCTGGCAGCCCACCTATGCTGCTGCACTTTGGGCAATAAAGGCCAACCTTATTTCATGGTTTGTTTCACCAAAGCCATAAAACGTGTGCTCAAAATCATCATTCCATATGTCTGTCCATGTTGTTAACTGGATCTGCCCTCAGGTACAGTATTCTTGATGTGTCAGCTATAGTAAAAGATACATACGTTTAGCCTTTTTTAATAATTCAACAAATACCTAACTTTTCATAACAGGTGGGGGAAGGCATTTAAAATATTCTTGTTCAGGGTCGAACTGTCCCACTGGGCTACCGGGAAAAAACTATGTGTGCACCTGGCCGCTCCCACTTTGCTGCACACTTGCTGTGAAAAAATAAAGATGGAGGTGCGTTACAAAGTAGAATGCACAGCCACCTTTAGTTTTTTTTACAGTAAGTAAGCAGCATGGGAGTGGCTGTGGGTGGAGCAGGGAGTGGTGGTAGGACCTTGAGTTGGGTACCTGGTGGGCCCGGTAACCCAGTCTGACCGGACTGAAGTTGAACATTTACTTCCTGAGGTACAGTGAAAAGTCTTCAAAACGATTTGGGATTGTTACAGTTCCAACTGCAAGCTGAACAAGAAACTCTAATTAATATTATCTTTGTTTATTGCCCGATTAATTGTATGCATCATTTTTCAAGGTATTTTGATTTTTATGAAGATTTTATTAAAGAGCTATGACCACCAGCTCTGTGAGTATATGGCTATGTTTTATAGGGGCAGTGTACCCCCATTTTCAGCATGAATGCAATGAACAGAGCTCGTGCTGAACATATTTTTTTCCTATTTTAATTATGAAATATATAAGGCTTTTGTCATTTCTTTCACTGAACAGGGCAAAATCAGAGACTGAATGTAAAGTCACGTTCTACTTCATGTTCCATTGATCAAGGTCAAAACAAATCCGTAGCCCACTGAGAAGCCTCTGTGTAATGAGCTGCTCCCTATCTAAAATGATAACTGACTGTAGTTGGGGGAAAGGAGAGGATTGTTAATTCTCCGCAGACTGCTGATTTGTATTAACCTGGCTGGGCAGGACAGGAAGAACTATATGATTTTGACCTGTTTAGTGCCAAAAATAAAAAATATTTCCTAATTAATATAGGCAAAAAGTATGTTTAGTTCAAGCTCAATTGATTAATCAAATGTTGAAAAGGGGGTATAGTGTACCTTTAAGTTAAAATGTACCCCCCCCCCCACACATATGAGCACACAAATAAAAGCTCCTTCCCCGCAGAGTCTATATTACATGGAAAAGCATCCCTGTTTGTAAACCTGACATATAAATGTAGGCTTCACAGACACCATCTTCTGTATCTGCTCATCCTCTTCTGTCAAATTAGTTTGCATATTTGTGAGAATGTATTAAACAAGAATTTCTCTCATACTTTAAATCCAAGCAGGGGAAAAAAATTCAGACCTTAGTAAATGGCGCCAGCTCTCTGCGCATATTCTGTGACAGTGATATTCTGAGACAATTCACAAACAACAATTCAGAATTATTTAGCTTTTTGTTCATCAGCTCTCAAGGTTAGAATTGCAGCAGTTATCTGGTTGCTAGGGTCCAATTTACACTAGCAGTCAGGCTAGTGACCGAGAGACTGAATGATAAATAGGAGAAGGTCTAATGAGTAATAAAAAGATATAAGGAAATTGCAGCCTCACAGAGCAATAGTTTTGTAGCTGCCAGAGTTAGTGACTCCCAACTGAAAACTGGAAGATGGCAGGAGAGAAAGGCAAATAATGACAATAAAGGGCAAGTAAAACATTGCTATAGCCTTTTCTGTAATATACTGATGTAACTTAATGGTGAATGTACCCTTTTAAGTAGTGGCCTGATTGCAAGCTGATGCATGTATTTAACCTTTTTATATGCCAGGTGTATTCCATTGTGCAGATCCAAACACCACAACCTGTCCATCTTGCGGCATGCAACATAAACCTTTTGCTAGCAGCAGTGACCTTAGTAACAGGATAATTGATTAGCTGCAAAAAGACAGGTGTAGAACACACACATGAACAAAAAGTTCATAACACTGTCTGCATGCTGTTTATAATTTTGTCCTAAAGGTATTTGCCCAATGCTTTTACATTCCCTATCTGATCTCCTATGTTCCTCTATGAGGGGGCAGCAATATTTGTGCTGCAGGAGTCTGTTAGCATTAGAAGCTATAACTGACAGGCTGAGATGGGACAGTCAGGTTGGCAAAACAGTCAGGTTTAGGAACTTAATGTAACAATTACTTACAAAAGCACATTACTTACAAAATGTACATTCATATTTTGAAGAGTAGTTTTCTAGTATCACTATCACTTTAATGTTAACATTAAAGTGAACTTCAACTATAGGGGATGGATTACCTTCAAGTTACAAGTTGTTTTTATGACTCTTACAAGCGTTCAAATGGGGGTCACTGACTCTGGCAGCCCATAAACTATTGCTGTGTAAGGCTACAATTTTATTGGTATTGTTTATTTTTATTGCTTATATTTCTATTCCTCCCTATTGATATCCATGTCTCTCTTTCAAACCACTCTATTGTTCTTTACATCATACTAAAGAAAAAGGTGAAAAATACCTTTTAAGGGTTTCAGAGATGGTAATAAATATATTGAGAGCACATTTGCTTGTCCTTTTAATTTCTTAAAAGGCACCTTATACAGATTGAGCATTACTATAATCTTAATAAAGCCAAGGTTTGGCTCTCAGATTCCAGTGTAATAATTTTGGAACCTCAATCATCCTTAGCGCTCTACACAATTTGGCAGCCAGTCCACAACGTATATAGCTAACAACATGACCATTCTGGCAAGCCCGCTGGTTATAATTTCAGCTCTTGGATCCTTTTAACAGAATTGATTTAATAATAATTTCACAGCAAGTATATTTGCTGGCACCTAAAAGCTAAAGTCCCATGGTACTCTCATACCAAAAGAGTCTGGCATGCTTTTTCTTGGGATAAAATTTTTTAATTGGCCTTTTTTATGGTAACCTTTATTATGCCCCAGCGGAGCTTGCAATTAGGTAAACTAACATGGAGTTTCCATCACATTAGATATGAGAATAGCACATAATACTAAAGCACCCAGGTCTGACCATGACTCCTCCAGTTACATGGGAGTAGGAGAAACAATAGGTTACCTGAAAGCAGTTCTAATGTGTAGCGCTGGCTCCTTCTGAAAGCTCAGACTCAGGCACAATGCACTGAGATGGCGCCTACACACCAATATTACAGCTAAAAAATACATTTGTTGGTTCAAGAATAACATTTTAACAGTGTAATGTAGTAATAAAAACTATACCATAAAAATCATGATTATATTTTGTCCTGTGCAACTACATCCAACTTGTAGGAGGTATTCTGTCACATCCTACAAAATCCCCCATGTAATTTAGCTTTTAGGGCAAGCACCCACGGAGCGACTTGCTGCTATCGCGTACCCGCTCCAAAAAGGGTTTTCCTTCGGCAACAATAGAAGTCACCGGTGGAAAGCCATTCGCTTTGCTTTGAGTAAGTTGCTCCATGGGTGCTTGCCTTTAGAGAGTTTCTCTTCTGTTTGATTGAAAACTGTGGCTAAATGCTTACCAGGATATAATCAATCACTTTAGTAACAGGCACAAAATAAGATATTACCAATATTTTATTGTAACCTTTATACCTTCTTAAACAGGATACGGGTATGGGACCTGTTATCCAGAATACTCAGGACCTGGGGTTTTCTTGATAAGAGATCTTTCTGTAATTTGAAACTCCATTCTTGCTAAAAAATCATTTAAATATTAAACCCAATAGGATTGTTTTGACTCTAATAAGGACTAATTAAATCTTAAAATAAAGTACAAGGTACTGTTTTTCTATTCCAGAGAAAGGAAATCATTTTCAAAAATTTAGAATGGGAGATGGCCTTCCCATAATTTGGAAGTTTCTCGATAACAGGTTTCCTGATAATGGATCTCATACATGTACTTCCTAACAACTGTAACCTTCAGTAAAGAACTTTATAAGAAAATTGCCTAAGCCCCAAATGATTTGTTAAGATATACAAATAGAACACTGTTAGAGAACAACCTGCTGTGGGAAGATATTGGACCTTGAACTCCTTCAACATCGTAGGACACAAACGATACACTGTAATAGTGCAAATGTAATATACATAATAAAAGCACTGATGAACCACAGAGCCTTGTGGGTGTTTTCTGTTGAATGGGACTGGAAATAAGAGGAAGTTATATGTTACATTTTAAACCTTGTCGCCTTGTGGGATCGGAATACGTTGGGGTTTGCGGTTTAACAGCTGTAGAGCATTCTTATGTGACTGTCTGCAACCTCCTTTCCTGTGTTGCACAGACAAAATCTCCAAGCCAAGTTTCTCACTGAGCACAAGGCATGAAAATCAGATGTAAAGGTGCCCCCCCCCCCCAACTAAAAGGGCAGTTCCACTTTGAACAAACTTTTCATTTGATGTAGACTGCAATATTCTAAGGCAATTTGTAGCTAATGTTCAATTTGTATTTATCTTTTCCCATATTTGCAGCCTGAAATATGTTAACTGGTTTCTAGGGACACTGATCCTAGCAACCAGAAAGAAAAAATTAAATTTTTTAATTGTGAGTAACATTTATTTTGTCTCCTACAAAAGCCCTCTCCTTATGATAAGTCTCTCTTGGCCCCTCAAATGACAGTGGATTAGTGGGGAGTTTACAGCACAGTAGTAAACTGCATTCTCATTTTTAACATTGCTGCACTTTTTCCAAATACCACACAAAGGATTTGACACCTAAAGCAAATGCTAGTTTGCATATACAAATTAGCTTAATTCCATCTGAGGTTCAGTATGTCATTTTGCAGTGCAACAATAGCATTTTTTCATGTAAACAACAAGCATGTCAAGTTTAGCCTGAGTTTGGTTGATAGGAACCATTAGTGCAGCTTAGAAGCCATCAGCCCAGTAGAGATACAAATGTATTACCAGACCATGCCCCTAGGTGGCTCTGTTTAAATATATTATCTGTCTGCACAAAACACTGGCAGTGTAAGAGTTTGTTATACAGCATTTTATTGTAAGAATAATAAATGTTATTTAGGGATATAATATGTTGAATATTTTTTTATTAATAAGTAATTAAAATTCATGAATGTAAGTGAAAAGTAAAATTAGCCATTTTTAACTTCATTGTGGGCATAAGGTCCTTATATTTGGTGCTAAACATTCAGCTACCTGGGTTTGTTTATGTGCTGGAGCCCTGTGTGTGCCGCTAATCCTCAGGCTGATGGGGAATGCTCCTTATGCCTGTGATTATGTGTAAGCTTATTTAGAAGGGCAGACAAGAAGTGCATTAAAGGCAGGCTACCTAGAGACCACTGCCTCAGCCCCTGTGCGCTACTCTCTTAAGCTCATCAGACAGCTCTAAGCTGCATGTTTTATAATCTTGCCCATCTGAGCAAGAAATATTTTCCATAGAGGTATATTGGCACTTACATCATTGTATTACATCTGTAATTATTATCTAGATACACTTGACTGCTCAGGAATTATGATCATTTGTTTTCTCTTTATTTCTGTTGGTGATTCTGCAGTCTTATCCATTGACAAAACTAGGGATCCTCCAATAGTTGCCTCTATTGTACTTTAAACATTATAATGCTACATATGTAAAACAAACTCTGAAAACCATGAGAAATGATTTCAGAGCATAGTTGATATAACTGTATGATAACTCTTTGGTTTCAGTGATGGGCGAGTGCTTCAGCCTGCACAAGTATGTGACGTTCTCAAAGGGGTCATCCTGGTGATCTGCTACTTCATCATGCACTATGTCGATTACTCTATGATGTACCACCTAATACGAGGGCAGTCAGTGATAAAGCTGTATATTATATACAATATGCTGGAGGTAAGTTGATGCATTGGTCCTTCTTAAATAACTGCTGTAGCAGCACCCGCTTATAATATATAGTACCTGGGTTTAGTGAAGCACAAGGATGAAACATTGAAACCTGGGTTTAATGTCAGCGCCTCATGGTCTAAAAGGTTACTTGAGTTTTAACTTTGGCTAACTAATGACTTTGTTCTGTATAAGCAAAGCATGGCGACTTTAATAATGTTTATTAACCATAGTAACCATGTTCATGCTCACTTAGCCTGCTGAAATACAAGGAAGTTAAAGGGGATGTAAAGCCAAAGATAAACTGACTGTCTCTTCCTGCAGTCCTGGTTCTTTCTCTTGAAACAGAAGTCGGCTTTTGTAAGCCTGTAAATCAGCTGGCTTCTGCTGCATAGTTTCAATATCAGAACTAGCAGGGCAGAGAATAGAAAGGGGAAGATACAAACTGCTTTGAGTGTAATAATGTTTTACAAATAACATTAACACCATTAATAATTTGTAATAATAGTACAGGTATAGGACCCGTTATCCAGAATTCTCGGGGCCAAGTGTATTCCGGATAAGGGGTCTTTCCGTAATTTGGATCTCCATACCTTAAGTCTACTAAAAAATCAATAAAACATTAATTAAACCTAATAGGATTGTTTTGCATCCAATAAGAATTAATTATATATTAGTTTGGATCAAATACAAGATTCTGTTTTATTACAGAGAAAAAGGAAATCAATTTTAAAAATCTAAAGTATTTGATTAAAATGGAGTCTATGGGAGACAGGCTTTCCGTAACTCAGATCTTTCTGGATAATGGGTTTCCGCATAACGGATCCCATACCTGTATACTTGAACGGTGGCTAGAATTACATTTTCTTTCATTAGGCAAAATGTATATTTTGGGGGGTTTACCTCCCCATTAAGTGAACTGGCCATAGCCACAGTGAGGCTTGAAAAGATCTCAACCTCCTGGAATGTGTTAGCTATTAAAGTGGCTGACACTTATGGGCTTATTTATCAATTTTCAAGTTTGTGAATTTGAGTATTTTTTCTAAACTGAATAAACTTGCATATTGCATAGTTGCTTATTTATAAATAAAGAAAACTCATTTGAATAAAGAACGAATGTCTCAAATTTTTCGAGTTTACCAGCTTGGAAAACCCAAATTCGAGTTTGAGAATATGGCTTGGCTTTGCTTATGACAACTTCCATTGACTTCTATAGAAACTCACAAGCTCATTTGAGTTTTCGGGCTTTTTTTTCACTTAGTAAATACAAGACATTCAAGTTTTCGAACCATAACTCAAATTAAGTGCAGAAAAACTTGAATCGAGGAAAAAAAAATCAGCCATTGATAAATTACCCCTTTACATGAGTCAGCATTTTAAGGAGCTAAGTAGCTGCCCCTGTGGAGCTTATGCCTTGGCTGGGCCATTTGCAGCATTTCTGGTTGTAGAACTTCACCTCTCAGAATGTTGGCTGTCACTAAGTTTTGGGCAGTGTAAAGTTTAAAAACTTTTTGGAGACTATTATTTTTCAGTTCAGGTATTGGAGCCATTATCCACAATGTTTGGGACCTGGGGGTTTTCAGATAAGGGGTGTTTCTGTAACTTGAAACTTTTTACCTTAATTATAATGAAAATTAATTTAAAACAGAAATTAAACCCAGTAGGATTGTTGTGCCAATAAATATTAATTATCTTAGTTGCGATCAAGTACAAGGTACTTGTTATAATACAACTTAGAGTCTATGGGAGATGTCCTTCCTTTAATTCAGAGCTTTCTGGATAACAGATCCCATAACTGTAATCTGAAAATCATAGTGTTTGTTACTTTCTCATATTTTTAGGTTGCAGATCGCCTCTTTTCTTCATTCGGACAAGACATTTTAGATGCTCTTTATTGGACAGCGACGGAACCCAAGGAGAGGAAGAGAGCCCATCTTGGTGTTATACCTCACTTCCTTATGGCTGTATTGTATGTCAGTATCCTTATAGCTTATGGTGGCTAGAGGGCAAGAAATACATTTGCAGCGTTAGGCATGGAGTGTCGTTATTGTTTCAAATTACTAATACACTGAATTTAAATAAATTGAATTATTTGATTAAAATGGAGCCTATGGGAGATAATGTAATTTTGAGCATTCTGGATAACAGGTTACTGAATAACCAATCCCATACCATACTATACTTTTATTCTGAATTGTGTTTGTTTTATTTTATCTCTAATCGCTCATATTTACATTTATACATATGAGACAGACAATATATGATGCTTTCTTGTGAATAAACATTTCCATTTCTCCAGTACAAACCTCTAGTTGTAAAAGACCACTAGATATTTCAGTTCTGTGTTGTGGACATTTTCCAAAGCAAGCAGCATAGCATCGCTCTCCTACATATGTATAATGTGTACATTGATATATGTAAAATATATGTCTACCAGTAGGCAAAACATAGCTGCTGTATTGCCGTAACAGTGTCTATTAGTGCTTTTAGAGATATGAGAAGTTTCCCTTAACTTTCCTGCCTGCAGTTTTACATGCGATCCTCATCCTTGTGCAAGCTACAACACTTAACGTGGCTTTCAACTCCCACAACAAGTCACTGCTCACCATCATGATGTCCAATAACGTAAGTGTGATGTACAGCATAAATATGTGCGTGCTGATTAGAGAACCCTCTCCAACATCATGGCAGCCAAAGTAGAGCAATAGGATCTAGGAATGTTCCTGAAAAAAAATGTAACGATAGTCGACTGTCCTCCACCTGCATCCCCAAAATCTCACAATTCCCTGCACATGTGATGTCCATAAGGAAAGCAACATTGCAGTGCAATGCATTGTGGATTATGTAGTTCGTGTGCATGGTGATTTTACGCCAACAAGTACACAGGTGAACACAACACTTTTCTAGTTATGATTGAAAATCCTGCTCTCTCTACAGTTTGTTGAAATAAAAGGGAGCGTTTTCAAGAAATTTGAAAAGAATAACCTCTTCCAGATGTCAAACAGTGGTGAGTTACAGTTAAATATTTTTCTTGCAAAGTGTGGTGCTGGCTTTAAAGTGGCACACAGCAACGTAGAATTTACCTTTACAGTTTCCTCTCTGATCTGTACCCCTCCGCGTGTTTATTAGCCACTAGTGGCAGAGCCACTGGCACACAAGGGTTATATGATAGATAGGTGGCCCTTTGGGACTGATAAGTAGCTGCAATATATGTTTATGGAAATTGTCTTGTTCCCAGAATTTAGGGGCCCAGTGATCTTGCTGTGGGCCCAATAACTAGTTATTCCACTGCTGAAAAGTTATGTAGGAAGCGCTCATCATTAAGTAAATGGATCCCAATATAAAGAGTTGGTATTACTCTATAAAAACAAGCCCATATAAATAGTTTCATTAATCTGCTAATAAGTCAGTCAGTTCATTGGTGGCCCTATACAGCTATCTGCCCTATCAAGCAGCTCTGACTTGTCATTGTTTCATATATAATTCACATAATTTCTACACATTTCTAGGTAAGTTTGGGCTCCCAGACCATGCCCTCCTAGGCCCCTAAATTTAGGACCTACTGTACCCCTGATAAGCAATGTATGCCTTCTTTTCACATTACTGTTTAAATGTGGGAGATGCTATATTACTGCTTATGCATAAATATTCTCTGCATCCTGAACTGATTGAACTTCTGAAAATTCCTAAGACATGGCAGCCAATATGAAGGCATTTCTGATAGAATAGACTTAAGGCAGTATAACATAAAATATTACACACAGTATGTTTTCTCTTTAAATTAGCTCTGATAGCATTGGTACATATTTTGGAATATATCTAGTGTGTGTTTTATTTTCATGGTACTAACATTCTGCAAAACCATTTTTAATTTTTTTCAGACATAAAGGAGAGATTCACCAACTATGTGCTTCTTCTGATTGTGTGCCTAAGAAACATGGAGCAGTTCTCATGGAATCCAGGTAACAATTTTATAAATCCTTACATTACGTAGAATCTGAGGGTTAAACGTTCTTCTTGTATATCTGATAAACTAACCTGCCTGCCAAGCCAAGGCGCCAAGATGTCTGCTTGTTGTGGAGTATGCGAATCTGCACTATGGCACTTCATTAAATTAAGATTATTAAAACAGTTTTGTTAAAAGTGATGTATTGGCTGATAGAAAAGCTTTTATTCAGCTATTAAAACTACTGTTGGCACAGAGATAGCTCCCTTGAACATTACTAGATGTGATTTAAAATAGAGCATATGGGGGATCCATATTGCATTCGCAGAAGTGTGCTTTCAGTGCCTTCTTATATTTACCCTTTATATATGAAAACTAAATGAAAGTGAGGTTTTTGTTAATATATCAGTATACTTTTTTTTGTTTTTTCACTGCGTATAGATCACCTGTGGGTGTTATTCCCTGATGTCTGCATGGTCATTGCTTCGGAGATTGCGGTGGATGTTGTCAAACACGCCTTCATTACAAAGTTTAATGACATCACTGCCGATGTATGTATTTCCTTTTTGTTCTGTATTTGACCTTTATTATTTACTATCTGCACAGCTGTCTGGGCCATACTGGAAACAGGTTAACCAGGAGTTGGGATGAGCTTTTCCATGATATTATATTTGTACCATCAACAAAGACAAAATGTGTGAATTTCTATAGGCATGATTGGGTTAATGACTCCAGGCTTCTCACACACTATTTCCCTGTATAGTTGTCCTGCGAGGTTTCAGTGACCCCCAACTTTGTTTTGTCCTTATTGACACCCTCACTAGTATCACTGTGATTGCTGACTAGTACCACCAAAAAACCTAATCAGTTTCTTGTTGCTGCTCAAAAGGTCTCTCTAGAGGCTAAACATTCCTCCAGCTTCTCTTCCTTCTCCCATTCTCATTTAGCCTACACTGACTGCTATTTATGCCAAGATGAAAATTCAGCTAATCACAATGATATAGCAGATGAATACTTGGTTTAAGTTTTCATTTTAATCTATCAGCCCCCAGTTTGCAAGCTTTTATTACTGTAAATCTAAGCTGAACCAAGATACAAGGCATAGTTTATTGTTCCATGGAGTCTCCCCTTCCTGATCATGAGCAAGGTTATGGCAGGACGTTAACACTGTGGCTCCCCTGTGCATTGGGACAGCTGCAGTTGCCCTACTTTATAATATCACAGATGTTTCTGCAGAAGGCTAAAGTAACCTTAAGGGATTTTATGCACTGACTGTCTTCTGTCCTTCCTAATGTTGTCATTTAATTTAAATCTGTGCATACTCTGCACCCTTAGAATACAATTCAGCAGCTCTCTGCTCATGCTCCTTGGTACTTTATCCTAAAGAAAGGCTTTCAGACTTACCTTGATAGTGAATATGCTTCAATTCCTCACCAGTGAGAGAAGTGAAAGGAGGATTTAAGCAGTTTTTTTCCCCATAGTTATGTCCACCAGTCCTTATCTGGAAAACCTCCAGGTCCTATGCAAGCCAGATAATAGGCCCCATGCTTGTGTAATGGTGGCCATACATGGGTCAATAAAAGCTGCTGATGGACAGTCAGCATCCCATCGGGCCATGTATGGGGCCCTTAGACAGGCTTGCCCAAACGACATCTGCCTGAAAATCGGGCAGATGTTGATTGGGCAGGTTTAAAAATCCCATTGGGGTAAGGAGCACATTGGCTCATTGATGCAGGTCTTTCAGTCTATGGCCAGCTTAACACTATTTAGAAGGTTTAACCTTTAAGAGAAAATGTTCAATAAACCACTAATTGGCACAAGTCCACCAGTTCTTAGATGGATATGAAGTATATTTTTACATTTTAAAAGATTTCAGGTCTCTATTTTCACTTGACAGCTGTGATTGGTTACTCACAGTCTGCCCCCCCCCCTTTTTTTTTTTTTTTTAATAAAAAATCTTGTTAACGTAATCTTGTTGTAATGGACCCAATGGCTCCTTCTGTATCTTTTCAAGATTTATACAATATTAATTTGCCTTACCAAGCACAGCTTAATTGAAGTTATAATTTCTAAAGCTTTTGTCATTTGTTAGATGATGTGACAAAATACACTGACTTTTTAATACTTTAATATATTGTGGTTATTACAAGAAATATAATTAGCCTCTTTATCTACTGAATCAGTTCCAAGCTTCCTCAGATTTTAATGAGGCTTGGAAGAAGCCCATCATCACCCTGGCTAAAATGAACACATTTCTGTGGTTTAAAAAATATGTATAGGTTGGGGGTCCAACCAAATAAATGTGCATTCAAATAATTAAAAAAGCGCTTTTTGGCATTAATGGCCTGCACTGCCGTGATTGATGCCAGTGGGAACTAAACAATGGCCCTAGCCTAGCGGCCACCAAAGCACAGTATGTGCCCTATAAGCCTTGATGATAAGTCACCAAATAAACTGCATAACTGAAATATTGTGCATGCTTTTTATGAAATAAAGCATTTTTAAATAGTATTGAATTTTTTTAAATCATGCATGAAAAATCTTTTTATCCTAATATTTATGTGTTTTTGACAACAGAAATACTGGTAATGTATGAATACTCATTTGTTTAATTTGTTTGTGTTTCCAAAGGTGTATAGTGAATACCGAGCCAGTCTTGCCTTTGAACTAGTGAGCAGTCGCCAGAAAAATGTAAGTATGTTTAGAAACACTGTTGGTCTATGGTCTATTACTCTATAGTCACCAACTATGTGCAATTAAAACGCTTGGCGACACCACCCTTACCAGTACAGATAATGTGAAGCAGAAATAGTTTGTTGTAGTTGTCAGCTGGCGGTTTCTTCATCGAGGCATGGGGAATCGGCAGCCTTCTCGACACTGTTTTATCTACAACTCCCAGCAATTTAATGATGTCTTTGTCTTTTTAGGCTTGTACCGATTACAGTGACTCTGTATCCAGGAGAATGGGCTTTATTCCTCTCCCACTAGCGGTCCTAGTAAGTGTGAACAAAAGAAATGCTTGAACCCCAAGGAACTCCCCTGCAAGGGCAACCTGGCTGGGTAGATGCCAAGTTGAATGTCCTTGTAGCAATAGCTATTGTTATAATTCGTAATCACTTTGGAAGAAACATAGTTTGTATTGCTTTGTGGCCAAATTGTTACAAATTCTTATTTAATTTGGGTTTGAACCACACGTGTTGTACTTAAGAATGTAGACACTCAGCAATACCTTATTGTTAAAATTCACCCATATATTATTGTTTCTATCAAACATTGATTGATAATGTAGCACTACCTGAGCATTTGAACTTGTCCCTTTATTCTTAGTTTATATAACCTGTTGTTATGAGTATTGTATTTACAGCAATGCTAGCTACCTACATATAGATCTTTGGGATAAATCAGGCTGTCCAACAGGATGACTATGGCCCAGAACATAGTTTTATAACAGTCAGAACCCTCTACCTGATAAAGGTCCTCAAAAGTTCTAGATTTGTTTTCCTATCTAGAGTTTATTTTTATTGGGCATTTCAGTTTTTTTGTTTTTTTTTTCCTTTCCAGCTCATCAGAGTGGTCACCAGCTCAGTAAAGGTACAGGGAATCTTGGCCTATACCTGTGTTGTCCTTTTTTATTTTGGGTAAGTAATATATCTATTATCCTTAATGCGTGGCACCTGGGATTTAACATTGCGCAAAAAAAAAAAAGAGCTTATTAATTGTTTTTTTTTTGTTTGTTTTTTTTTTAAACCAAAAGATATGCTAGCTTTGTTAACATTAAGGGACTGACTTATTAAGGTGCTGCCTTGAACTTTGTAGTTGCCCATAGTGACCAGTCATTTACTAACTGCTAGTAAGGAAGGCAATGTAATTCTGGTAAAAAGTATAATTTGGGTGCCATGGGCACATGCCCAGACCTTCAGGAAAGGGTGTTTTTTAATAACCAAACTGAGCAAACGCTCAGGAATCCCACGTAGTTATACATAGCATAAACACATAGTTTATACATACATACATATTATTATGGTTTCCTTTCCTTTAATGCAGTTCTAGTAAAGGGGATTGATAATTAGAAGGGAAATGTGTGAACTGTGTAATATAAGAATTGGATACAACTCTTAAGGGGAAGTAAATTATTTCTTATTGATTGTTGTAAGTGCTTCATTATATATTCTAAGTCTATGCCCCAGGTCTAGTAACCCATATCAGCAATTTAGATTTAGAAGTTTTCTTTCTAAACTGCAGACCATTAAATGTCTCCAGCTGATTGGTGCTCATGGTTTGCTAGAGATTCTGTCATGATTTTTATGGAATACTTTTTATTTCTAAATTACACTGTTTACATAGCAAATAATTCACTCTAACATTTAAAACTTATTCTTGAACCAACAAATGTATTTATTTTAGCTGTAATATTGGTGTGTAGGTGCCATCTCAGTGCATTGTGCCTGAGTCTGAGCTTTCAGAAGGAGCCGGCGCTACACATTAGAACTGCTTTCAGCTAACCTATTGTTTCTCCTACTCCCATGTAACTGGAGGAGTCCCAAGCTGATGTGTTTTGAAATAAAACATGTTTTCCCATGAACATATTCATTTAAAGGTGAAGGAAAGGCTAGTAAAGCGTTAATCTCAAGCTGCAGGCATACCTTCAGTTCTCTCAATAGTGCCCTTAAGTCTCCCCATATTTCACACCTGTTCAGAAGATCAGAAGCCAAACAGGAAGAAAAAACGCTGAGCTGTGTAAAGAAAGTTCCCATAATGCCTCACTCCTGCACCAAGACCAGTGTACATGCTCAGTTAGTAAGACTATGAGGAAGCTTCCTGCTGATTGGCTCAGATCACACATTCCTAAGAGATGGGGGGGGAGTTCTTAGCATTCTTGAGGGAGGGGGGAGCAGGAAAGAAGAGAGAGCTGGGCACAGGAAAACAAGGAGACAAGAAATCCTGTATCTTTTGATAGAGGACTCAGTGCAGCGTTTCTGTGAGTGCTTATGGCTGTATTTATATAGACCTTTCTAATAAAGCTTACTTAGTTTACTTACTTTCCTTCTCCTTTCACCTTTTACTCTAAAGTAAATGGCAGGAGAGAGAATTTTACTGAGACTTCTTCAGAGAATTTTCTGGCAGGTTTTTGAATTAGCTCCGTAGGTTTTAATTGATTCTCACGTTATTTACTTATTCCAAAATGAACGATCTGCCAAAAAGCAGTTCTCAGCTCTGCGCCCACAAACTGAATCATTTTGTTGTTTTTGTTATGAAACAGTTGGTATCCTGCCAGCCAAACTCATCATTAGTCAGGAGCAGCAATCAGGGGAAAGGCAAGAGATTTCCCATACGTATATTCCTAAATGGCAGCAAATCATCCTCTTTCAGAATGTTTGCCTTAAGCAGGCATGCTGTCAGAATAATCAAAACTTTTTATCTTCCTACACAGTTGTACCGGTACAGCCGGCATTGTCTAAGGCCAGTGACGCACAAGGAGATTTGTCTGTCATCACCCTAAAGGTGGCCACACACGTGGCGATCTGACGATCTTTTGTGTGACCATCGGTCGCACGAAAGATCGTCAGATCTGCCACTAACCTTCAGCGCTGAAACAGGCAGATAAGGAGGTAGAAACAATAGGCTTTCTACCTCCTTCTGCCGATTCAGCCCTGAAGGCAGATTTTGGTCAGGCCCCTTCTATGGCACCCGATCAAAATCTTTTAACTGGCCCAAACGGCGAGTCGACCGATATCAGCAGGTTCCTGCGATATCGGTCGACTCGCCGACTTGCCATACACGCACCGAATATCGTACGAAACGAGGTTTCGTACGATATTATCGGTGCGTGTATGGCCAGCTTTAAAGGGAATGTCTACCCAAAATACTGTATTTGAATAATGAAAGAAAATGTCATTTTCAAGTAACATTCCAATACTGATGCTGAAGCAGCAATGCAGCCAGTTCTCCTCCAGGTTCCTTAGTTTGCTTCCGCTACATAGATTCACAAGTCAGATCCAGCAGTACAGAAATACAGGAAGACACAATTATCAATTTTTGAGTTTATGAATTGGAGAGTTTTTTTTTTCCTTATTCGAATAAACTCATATTTTCATTCTATTCATCATTTGATTAAAAAAACTCAAAAATCTTGATTTAAAAAATATGGCTTGATTTTAGGACAACTCCCACTGATTTCTACATAAGCTTTTAGATGCCGAAGTTTTACATTCGAGTTTTCTGGGTTTTTGCACTTTGGGCATTCAAGTTTTTAAGCCATAATTCGAATAATGGGAGTTTGAGCACAAATAACTTGAATTGTTAAAAAAAAATTTGAATTCATACTTTGATATATCACCCCCATAGCGTTCTTAATATCAATTATCATTAAATAGTCTGCTGTGTTAGCCTTGCATTTATTAAATATCTGCAAAATATGGCTCAGTGAGGTAATTCAGTGGTACTAATCCCCATATTTAATAAGGGTGAAGACACACTGACAGCTACTTTTTCAAGGCTACTAAATGCCAGAAAATACCCTGCACCATAGACAGTACTGAGAATTGCCTCAGTGCTAAAACACATAGAGACAATTATCAATAAATGATCAGCATTGTCTTTTTTAGTAGCCACGAACAGTAGCTGCTACTAGTAGCTCCGTGTGTCTTCACCCTTAAACACACTAAGTTTGCCCAGGTGTATTAACCCATAGGGTGTTTGCTTTTAAACAGGTAACCAGTAAATGCTGCCTGCTGATTGGTTGCTATGGGTTACTGCTCCTGGGCAAACTTAATGCCTTTTAAAGGAACAGTAACACCAAAAAATGAAAGAGCTTTAAAGTAATAAAAATATAATGCACTGTTGCCCTGCACTGGTAAAACTGGTGTGTTTACTACAGTAACACTACTATAATTTATATAATAAGCTGCTGTGTAGCCACGGGGGCAGCCATTCAAGCTGGAAAAAAGGAGAAAAGGCACAGGTTACATAGCAGATAACAGATAAGTTCTGTAGAATACAGTAGTGTTTTATCTGTTATCTGCTATGTGCCTGTGCCTTTTCTCCTTTGAATGGCTGCCTCCATGGCTACATAGCAGCTTATTTATATAAATTATAGTAGACTTTCTGAAGTAAACACACAACTTTTACCAGTGCAGGGCAGCAGCACATTATATTTTAGTTACTTTTATACACTTTAATTTTTTGGTGTTACTGTTCCTTTAATACATAACCCCTTAAATGACTAGTCCTGCTGCTGAATGGAACTACAAGGGCCTGAATTCCTCTTATCAGCTTATAAGGGATGCTGGGAGTTTTAGCCCATAACATGGACTGGATCCCCCCAGGATACTTGGTATTCAACTGCTGTTAAATTCTCTTTTTCTCCAAGTACAGCGAGTTATAGGCCTCTCTGTTGCACTAATTCCACAGAGCGACACATTCAGTCTAATCTCTAAGATTGGATTAACTTCTCCCTGACTCACTCTGCTAATTGGAAAAGCATGGATGCACGGATAACAATGGCACGGATAACAACATGGCAGCAACATCACCCCTGCATGTGTGTCTCTCACACGTAACCCAATAAACACAAGTCATTTTATAGATCATAGTAAAATATCGGCATTAAATCTGGGTATATGTTTTGCCAATTTTATATTCTTAATCTATAGGGGTCAAAGTGAAATGTGCTAGTTCTGCTAGCACTTTGGCACAAATCTAATTCACTTGCAATGGAATCCTTGTTGGCATCACGGCACTCGTTCACAAAATTACTTGTGCAGCCAATTTTTTTAGGTGCAAGTGATTTGTGTCTGTTGCCACAGCCCCCATTGAGTACCGTGTAGATACCTTCAGAGGTGTTTATATAAACAAAGCTGCTGTGTAGCTATGGAGGCAGCCAAATTGAAATAGGGCTAAAAAACGGATAATCTCTTTAGAATACAATAGCATTTTCCAGAGTTTATCTGTAACTTGCTATGTAACCTTTGCCTTTTCTTCTTTTTTTCCCAGCTTGAATGGCTGCCCCCATGGCTACACAGCAGCTTTATTTTTATAAACTATAATAGTCTTTTTGAAGCAAAGACAACTTTTACCAGTGTTACAGTTTACTTTTATTACTTTAAATAAGTAATTTTGGTGATACTGTTCTCATGTGCCTGATATATTGCTGTTAATCTAGAATGAATTGACTTCAATTTTGGTAATTCCACCCCCCCCCCCCCCCATGGGGTTTAGCTTATGGGGTTTAGCTTTCACTGCCTCTCTAAATTACTGAGTTGGTTTTTTTTGTATTTTATTTTTGCAGACTGATTACATTAAAAGTCCTTAACAGCATCGTCTTGCTGGGGAAGTCATGTCAGTATATCAAGGATGCAAAAATGGAAGAGAAGTTGTTCCAGCCACCCACTACCTGCCAACCAGGAAAGACTCCTAAGAAAGCCCAAAACAAAGCAAAACCAAATCAAGGTACAGAATTGCCATTTTTGTTTGCTCTTGTGTTGACAACTCCTCTCCATCATTTTTGGTTGCAACACATATAGTACTTTTTAGATAATTTTCCAAATATGTAAACTAATTGGGAAAAAAAAACCTTGGTTCCAGTTTAATTTTTTGTTCTTTGTGAATAATAAAGTCAAAGTCGTAGATATTTAACAGCTAATACGCTGAATACAGTTATGTCATTAAGACGAAAAAGTAAGGTTTTGAATTATTATTGGCAATATTGTTAAACTGGATTAATACGTTAAAACAACAACCCAAAGTTGTCAGCATTATCTATTGCTCCTTAATTATATGTAACTCCAGCATGTTCTGCAGCACTTTACAGGAATTCTACCCCATGCACATCAGTCCCTGCCCCAGTGGAACTTATAATTTAAAGTACCTACAGTAGGGTAGGGTTGCCACATTTCATCAGGTGACCACTCTGCATAGGGAGGGAGCTGGTTAGAGGTATGATGATATTTTAATTATGTCAGGGCACAGAGTTATGAAGCTGTGGCCCATAATTGGCTGAATTGTGCATCAGTCATGCTTCTGAAATCCAAACAGGTTTAGAGCCTGACAGCCCTTGTTCGAAACCAGACAGAGGGAAAACTTACTGTAGCATCTGTTTTATTTGGAGCCAGTTACCCTGCCCTCCAGGTTTTTGGAGTATGGGAGGAAACCCACACAAGCACAGGGAGGACATAAAAACTTCTTGTAGATACTATGGGGCAGTATTTTAAACAGCTTTTTATACCATTTTTCCAGCAAATAACATTTTACACAGCATAATAGGCCCCTATAAGTTCGGAAGAAACCAACTTAGGCCCCCAGTACTTCAAGGCAGCAGTGCTAACCTTATGTTCCATAAAATTATAAAAAAAAACATATTTTGGCTCTTTATATGCAAGTGATTCCTGCTACTTTACTGTCTAGCAGTGCCCACTTTAATGCCCCACAGTATCGGTGAAATTAGGGATGCACCAAATCCAGAATTTGGTTCGGCATCAGTCCGAATCACAAGTGTTTGGCCAAACAGAATACCTTCTCATGTCCTGTGACTTAAAAATGTGTGGGCAGCTGAATTCAACAATTTGTTCACTTTGTTCACTATGCAGGGTTTTTTTTTTATAATTAATAATCAATATGCAAAATAGGTTTTTGATTTGGTTCAGTATTCTGCCTAATCGAAAAATGAGGGATTTTGTGCATTTGGTGGCAACAGTTATTGGTATCCTTGACCACAATTTTAAAATATTTACAATTAAAATTTTAGGCCATCCTCCAGACGAAACTGCCAATACTTCCGTAACCTGCCAACCTACTAAGACCGTGAGCACAGCGCAACTTCTCGTGGAGAGCAATTCTGACAAACTTCTGACCACGCCTGACGGAGAAGAGAAAGAAATTCCAGGAGACGGCTCAGAACTGAAGCAGAAACAGGCAGATAAAGATTTGCTTGACATCGACCGGTTTACTATCTGTGGCAACAGAATTGACTGATTTCCTCTTCCCATGGTTTTTGCTGTTGAACAGAGTCAGGTCGTTGGATTTGGCACTTGCGATATTTATTTTTTTCATTGTTTTAAATTATTTCTTCAGGTAAAAAAAAAATCCTTTTATTGATAAAGTGCTTTGGATTTGGCCCCAGGCTTCCCATGGTATTATAACTGTTGAAGTGAAGATTAAATATATATATATTTTTTTTCCTTTTTAACATTTGGATTTTGCTTTTGGGCTTGGTTGGACTGTGATGGGAAGTTCTACTAATGGAATGCAAAGGACTTGACTTTGCAAAGCTGCACTATGAACAAATCTAAAAATGTAGTTTTTAAATATACTGCAGGGTGGTATAAGAAGGCAAATCATTGGATGTCAAACAAAGCTAATGACATTTTCTTTAAACCATGTCGTGTTTGGACTTCTTGTAACACAGAGTTGATTTCCAGTCTGGGAACACATGCCTTAACTTTAAAGAAACTCCTCAAATATTGCAAGCAAAGGATACAGGAATCCATAATATGAACCTACTGCTCATGCCTGGACTGTCTTTCCCTTTCTTAGCAGCCTTATTACCGTTAATATCCTACTACCTTAGAAGACTGCTGTTTCCACTCAACTCAGTTGGTATTTAGTATAAACTGAGAGACTTTCCAGCGTCATTTTCCTCAAGTTCATTCTGTTGCATGCGAGTAGAAGAGTTATATGGTACATCTACCAATGAATTATGGGGAAGATTTGTATATTCATTTAAGGCCCACCACCATCTCTACTTGTCAGTTAGCCTTCCCTTTATAAGGCACAGTCCGTACATTCAGTTTGCATGAACCCAGTTCTGATGTTGGTACAACACCGGCTTTCATGGTTTTGTAACTAAAGCTTTTCTATATGACTTCGCTTTGGAATTTGCCAGTAGAATATGGCATGTATAACAAATCACACACCCAAACATGCTACAATATATTGATGATCAGTACAAACTAAGCTCTTTTGCCTTCTGAATTAACAACCCACGTTAATTACATATATTGAAAAGCAGTACAGATAACAATTATCACGTAAGTACGTATGGATATACAATGAATGGCAATTGTATACTTATTGGTAAGGCTCTGACTAGAGACAAAGTTTGACCGAAAGCCCAGCAGCCCAGCAGTGCTGTCAGCAAAGGATGCACTAAAACCAGGATTCAGTTCACGATTCAGCCCTATCCTAGCGCACTAGTTATTGGATGTAGCCAAAGCAAATATGTACCATTAAAGTCACAAGACTTTAAAACTCTATTTGTCATTAATTAAGGCAGTTTTTTTTGGTGGAAACTTTAGGGAGCATTCTGTATTAAGGCCTACACAAAATAAAGGGTTTAGTGTATCCCTGCTATAAATTGTACCTCCCACCATCATCAAAGCAGTCTGCGGCTCCCTAAGCACGTTGGACCATATCGTACACAGCAGTGAGGGGTGCATTGCAGATTTGAACACCTTTATCTTGGACACAACAAGATTTCCCTCCTTATTAGATGCCCTTTGGGCAGAGAGTAAAACACTCTGAGGCATCAGGTCCAGTTTTGTTGTATATTCTTTAATAATAGGGACATAGGAATTCCTATTATTAAATTGAGTTTAAAGATAAAAGGTATCTATAACTAGAAAATAGTCAGGCAATAGATTTTAGTAAGATAGGGAGAGATAGTGGCATAGATGTAGTTGGACTTACCCCAGGTATATTTTAGCCTGTGACCTTCCACCTGTATAATTTCCACTCCTGGGGGCAACAATACTTCACCAAGAGCTGCAGGTCAGACTGGGCTACAAATTTGTACATTTCTTCATTAAGGCTTCACCTTATTGGCTCTAAAGCCATGGCACCAGCATGTCAGTCAGTCTAGAGGACGGTATCCCTGGCTATTGGCAGAGCACCCTCAGTGCGGCCATTAATGAGAGGCTCTCTGCTTGACACAGAACCCACTGAAGAAAATTCTTTGCTTTGTTTGGCACAGAACTAAATCCAAATCTGATTAACACTGTTATTTCTAGTAAAAAACCAAAGCTGTGACAGATTGCGTTTTACTTGTACTGCCTACTTAACTGTCTCACTCACCCCATGTTTCCTCCGCCATATAAGGTTTAAGATGTTTAGGTAAGGGGCATGCAAACTTGGATATTCATCTGATTTGTGGGTTGCTGGGAGTTATGGTTCCAAAACTCCTGGAGCTGATTGGGTTTTTTAGTTCAATGCTGAAATTCTTACCTGTTCTGATCCCGAGGTTCACTTCAGAATAAAAAAAAATATATCTATTGTTAGTAAATATACAAGTGATTGTAGGTTAGTTATAATTACAATAACAATACAATATGTGCTTAGACAAATACCAAACTAGGTACTATCCCAGCTAAATATGGCTGCTGTGAGAAGCTGTAGCACAAGTCTGGAAAGAGTAGGTGCTTTTGGACACATCGAGAAGTTGAATGCTGATGACCAGAAGAAGTTTTCACCTCTTAAACTCTATAGGCCTAGCAGCATATATTATTAGTTGCTTAGTGTGTGACTATAAGTAACACACTTGTGGCTGCGATTTGCTAGCGGGGGGTTCTGGCCTTGGGTGACTGGTCTCCCCCTGAGATTTCCTTGGGGTTTAATAGTGATTGGCTTATGTTAGTTCACACACAATCCACATTTACTCAAACATTTTTCATTGAGAGAAATGAAGGAGATATAAACAGGAAAACTTATCCTTAGTCAGCTTTTTCTGCCAATGGTCCAATGAATGGTTTGGTCAGATAAATTGAGGACCAAGGTGCCATGCATGCCCAGAAAGTCCGGCTGAATAATGGCATGGATTCCACGATTATTAGAGTTTTAGATTTTCCAAAGACTCTTGCTAGAAATGTAACGATTTTGTGTCTGTGAATCCAAGTAGTACAGATTGTGATACCAGTACCTTCATGCCATTGGTTATAAATTCAAAATTGTCCTGGGGAAAAAAGAAACTAAATTGGTACAAAGAATTCAAACTACAAATTGATTTGTATCTTGCTATTGTGGCAAAGCTAAGGAAATTTCCCTGATCTGCTACAGAATCATTTTTTTCTGTTGGAAATCATATTGTGTAATATAGTATGTTTTATAATTACATCTTGTAAAACAAAATAATAAATTTTGTAATCTTTCATAAGTTCTGTGACGTGTGTTTCCATTGTCTGTAGGTGTAGGCCATTCAGAGAGTTTCTGCCCAACGTGGCAGAGCACATGCTGTAGGGCCCTTGCTTTTAGCCAATCCATTTTGGAGTATGAGTGACACTATACTATCACTGTTGGACATTTAGTAGTTTACAGACACATGATACTTGTGGCCTGGTAGCCATTGGGTTTGGCTCCCTGCATCTCCCAATAGTTAGATATTGGCAGGTGGTGCCGGCAGGGCCTGGGAAAACTGAAATCCATAGGGCAGCATTGAAGTCTCTGCAAGGGGAACATGATATTAACCAGTGAACAGCCTATCCAAATACCTGCCACTCTGGTTGTTAAAAGGTTAATAGTAAGGCTGCAGCATCCCCTTTATTACTTGGAATTCCTTCTCTAACCCACTCGGCCCCCTCCCTCAGAAATTGACTTAGGCTCTTAGCTAACTGAGCATGCTCCGTTCTTGTCAGCTCAGGTTATCAAACACACCCTTTAGCAGCCAATGAAGAGATGGCGTTGCTGGTTTCCATAGAAACTCTGTTCTAGCTGTGCACTATGCTGAAGAAATATGCAATACAAATAGTGTGGTTTGGGTGGGGGAGATGTGCCGATATTTGTCTTTATCAGGCAAGATATTGATGTTTTGTGTCTTCTATTTCCTATTGTCACATTAGCAGGGGCAAATACTCTGCTGCCCTGAGGCGGCTTTTATTATGCCCCCCCCCCTTCCCCTGTGATTACCTTTCCAGAGCAGGAGGGGGTTGGGGGTTTGGTGGGGGGTGCCTTATCACTAATGCAGAGAGCACAATTGTGCTCTCTCTGCACTAGAAGAGCTGGATTTGTGGTGTAATAACTGGAAATTTGGCTCTTAACTCGGGGGAACTAAGACCAACAATCTGGGATTGAACCTGGTCAAGAGTTTGATTTTGGCTCCATCACAGGGTTTGCCGATTGCCATGACATCACAAGTTCTGACTTCCACATTTAATCTGGGCCCCAGCTTTACATGCAAGTACTGTGAGGTCCTTGACCAAAGGGGAGAAGATATCTTCTAACTTGTAATGCAAGTAAAAAATCCTTACAAGTCATCTCTTTGTGTGGAAAGATAATTTGTTCTATGTAATGCATTATCCAAGAGCAATGATGTATGAATAGTAATGAATACATGAACTGAACAAGAAGTGGTTACTTCAAAACACACTTAAGTGAGTATAATATCCCAAAACGTGGGGCTTTATTCCAAGTCTGTGACAGTAATAATGCTCCATTGTATCCCAGAACAAACCTTTCCTATTCAGTGACCTTAAGCACATAATGAAAAAATGATACAGTTACATACGTGGATTCATTTTGGAGATGGCTCTCATGCCGTGTTTAATGGCCTCTTGTCATTTTGGGTGCCAATGATAATGTGTGAAGAATGGGCACCTTGATTGTGGTGTTAATTCTCTTCTTCCATAAGCACAAACTGGATTTGATAGCTTCAAGGCTCATAAATCTCGTGAGAATGTGCCCTATTATTTAAGTAAGCGGATCCTTTTCTGGCTGGCACAGTACATACAGTCAAGTTATGTTTCACTAAATTCTTTCAGACATGAATTGCTGGGGTTTGTTTTCCAAGTGTAATTAAATCAAGTGTTAAATATAAGGGACAAAAAGGGGGGAATTCACAAAAATGTTGGTAAGTGAAAATGTCATATTTGTGCCGACTCATCCACAGACCAATTTTCCATTCTCTACCACCAATTTTCAAGAAATGTCATTAAAAAGTGGGGGTGGCTATTTTTATATTTTATATTTTTATATATGACTTTTTTTGAGAGTTAGTCATAACCACAACATTTTTAAAGACCTTTTTTTTTTTATGCCAAAATTTCTCTGCCATAACGAAAACTTTGGGGAAAAATGTCAGTAGTCTGTATTGAGACATTTTTTGCCACACAAACATTTTCACGGGCCAATAACGTCAATGTACTGTGTATGTATATCTTTATTTATAAAGTGCTACTTATGTACGCAGCGCTGTACAGTAGAATACATTAATACAAACTGGGTTATTAAAATAATGATAAATACATTATAACATATATATATATATAACAATATATACAAATAAATACAAGGTACTCAGGATGGAGGTCCCTGCCCCTTAGAGCTTACAATCTAGATATACAACACTTATACAATACAATATACAATTTAGTGTATACAACACTTTTGCAAATTTGGTGGCATTACAACAAATCCATTAAACTATAACATTCCTTTTGTGAATTTGTTGTGTTTACGACATTTTTAGAATTTGGCGACCAACACTTTAAGAACTGTGTACTTATTGACACTTGTGAATTTCCCCTCAAAGACTTCTCCAAAGGCTTTTATGTTGCAGCCAGGCCTCAATACTCTATTTTCACAGTTAAAGCAGATGAAAATTCTTATCATGACTCACTTATGCGCTTTGGAGAATTAGGCTGCTGCTTTGCGTCCCCAGAGAGAAATGAAATGAAATGTTCTTGAAGGTCACTCATGGACAATCACTCATATGGAACTGACTTGATGTATTGAGAGAGAAAACTACATACATACAGTACATTGCGTTTCAGCATATAGACATTTTGCATACAAAATATATATTCAAGCAAGTAACAAGCTATTTGTAACCCCCTTCCCCCAAAGCCCCCCTCTAATGCTGGGGAACCAGAGCAAATGACTGCCCTACCTTAAAGGAGAAGGAAAGGCAAAGTCACTTGGGGGTTCCAAAATGTTAGGCACCCCCAAGTGACTTTAACCGCTTACCTCGTACCCCGGGCTGGTGCCCCTGTTCGGAGAAAACAGCACCAGCCCGGGGCACCTGGAGCGGATCGCTTCCTCCTTCCGGCTTCCGCTTTCTAAAATGCCGGTGGCCGGGCATGCACAGTAGAGCGAAAAAGCCGACTTTAATGTTTAAGTTCGGATTTTCACTCTACTGCGCATGCGTGCGCAGCGAATCACAAAGAAGGAAGCGCAGGCAGCTACCCCGGGCTGGTGCTGTTCTCTTTGAACAGGGGCACCAGCCTGGGGTAAAAGGTAGGCGGGGTAAAAGGTAGGCGGTTAAAGCACTTGGGGGTGCTTAACATTTTGGCACCCCCAAGTGACTTTGACTTTCTTTTTCCTTTAAAGGGGTTGTTCATCTTTGAATTAAAATTTAGTATAATATAGGGGGTGTTCTTTTTTCCCATAAAAATGATCAATGAACCAGAGGCCAGTAAGTATAGGTTGTGTGTGCAGGGTTTACTTGGAAGGGTTGAACTTGATGGACTCTGATCTTTTTCAACCCTATGTAACTATATGTAACTATAGACATTGATATTCTGAGACTATTTTCATTTCATTATTTGTGGTTTTCAGTAATTTAGCTTTTTGTTCAGCAGCTCTCCAGCTTGAAATTTTAGCAGCTATCTTGTAGCTAGGTTCTTGTTTACCTTAGCAACCAGGCAGTGATTTGAATAAGAGACTGAAATATGAATACCTGAATAGAAAGATGTTGCAGAAACTAGAACAACTTATTGTTCAGTAGGCAAAAAAATATGTTTTTCTTCTATTTCCTATTCCTGTGCACTATACTCTTTCTATCTTTAACAAGTTTAACAGTCCCTGATGATGAGATATCTGCTAGTACCCTTCTGCTTTCCCCTACCATGCTTTCTTCTTGGTATCATGTTCCACTGGTGATAACAAATGTGAAAAAAGCCTATCTCAAGCATACTCCAAACCTCATCATGGTGCAATTATTGCTACTGACAACACAAGTGCATCTTTTAAATACAGTTTAGGGTATGAAGAGAAGTTAATGCATCTGTGCATATACTGTATTTATTCTCCTAAATCCCTTGAAAATATTAACTAAAGCTTTAAGACAGATTTCAGTGCATTATAATCTTCATTGTTACCTACGTTTTGTCAAATAATTTGCTTGAGAAGCGGAAATTACAAACACCGGTAGGATGGAAATGATCTCTGCATGGTGTATAGTCTTCATTTCTGCTAACACAGCACTTATTATTGACCTCAATTTCAGAGCGAATCCATATTTCAGAAGAAGCAAGTTAAAAAAAAAAAGTAACTTTGCACATTTACAATAGCAAAATGTAACATCACATTGACACTGCAGGGCTTTTCATGTAAAATGGGTTGCATACTGTATTTACAGAATGAGCATAAACAGAATATAGTTCTAAGTGTTCCTTGTGATTCCCTTTTAAATATTCAGCCCCCAGTCCCACTACAACTCACCCAACCCACCCCCCCCTATGTAACTCACATTGGCAACTTGTACACTGGATCACCTCCGAAGACTTGTAGAAGGGCGGAACATAGAGGGAATGTATGCAGAAGATGTACATTCCTAGAGCCCCCCAACTATTGCACCCTAGGCACCTGCCTCTTTTGCCTACCCATAGTTTTGGCCCTGAGTTCTTGAACAAGCATAGTATCCAAGGCTATTGTGATACTAATATCTACAGTTAGTATTAATGTGTGTATATAGTTTATGTATGTGATAGTATAGATTGGTAAGTATAGGTTGTGTGTGCTGGGGTTACTTGGAAGGGTTGAACTTGATGGACTCTGGTCTTTTTTCAACCCTATGTAACTATGTAACCTACCGTAGATTTCCTATTATGTTCCTACTCTTACGCCAAAACTATCCGAAGCCATGGGCTGGCATCACTAAGGGAGTGAACAGTTAAACAAGCCTGTTACCAGAAAATTCCATAGCATCAAAGCATATGCAACTGCATTAGACAAGAGGAACAGGGGTTATAAACTATAGCGACAAAACGGATGGACTTAATATAGAAAAATAATAGTATTTATGGTAGCATTGCCTACTGTAGCCAAGATCAGTCTGCAAAACAATTTTGTATAAGCTCACAACCTGGGAACAGTCAGGGAATATATCTGGGATAGGACAGGAACTATGGCATGCCCCCTGTGAAAATCCTGCCATTGCCTTAGGCAGAGACGCTCCTGCTATGGGGTAAGGTGAGACCCTTGCCTCAGGCAGCAGGGAGGGGGCAGTTACTAGAGGCGGCAAAAAGTCACCTGTAGTAACTTTTAAAGATGAATTTCCATTTTTTTTAAATGAAAATTTGGCGCTGCCAGTGCAGAGAGTGCAATAGCGCCCCCTGACCTGCTCCGGCGCTAAAGTTCTAAAAGCAAGCTGGAGACAGGGGCAGCATGAACCCCACAATCAGGACTGGCCTCGGGACCCCTTAACCCTTCACTGTATAACTGAAAGCAGCCCAATTTTACTTGCAGTTGTATGCACTCCATGTTATTAAAGGGTTACCAATTCACAGTTGTTTAGGGTAAAATGTAGTTGTCATAATCATAACAACATATAAAGAAGGTCTGAAGGTTCTTGGCAAGAGCTTTTAATCACATTTGGCAAGCATTTGTAAGTGAGTTTGAGGTAAGTGATAAATGAGGTGCAAGAGAGCCCCACATTACAGTTTTGGAAGGCAGCTATCTAACCAAGCAAATGTTTGTTGCTCAGTGTACCCAGAGCAATCAGACTTGTACGTGTGTGAAAATAACTGTAATAGTTGTGTGTATTTCATGTGCTTCCAAGGTGGCATTCCACTTAGATAAAGGTATATTTTGCCAATAGCATGTCTCAGACAGAAACACTGCCATTTTATGTATAAGTGATCACAGATAAACTAAGGGCACACAGGCATGCTGGGTAATATGAGCCTCTGGATAGAACTGTCTCTTTTACTGCCCCAGTTCTTCCTGTTACTTTTCCCGCTTTTTTCCTGTCAGGTGATCAGTGAGTGGCACACAAAGCATCACAACATGGTGGCTCAAGGTAAAAAATGTAGAAGAGAAATGTTTACACATCATATATATATGCTTATTCTATGAAAAGTCATTTATTTGGATAATAATTGTCTGTTAGTTAAGTTGTCATTTAGAATGCACAGATCTCCTGTAACAAAATAACAGTATCTTGGTTTAACCTGGACAAAATATCACCTCAGAAGTCCCTTTATACCTATACCTTCCCCCCACTGCTACTATAGGCACCATCTCTCCCTACTATACCTGCTATCCCACAGCCCCAGTCCCTTCCCAGAGGCTATTATCCCCCCACTGCTACTATAGGCACCATCTCTCCCTACTATACCTGCTATCCCACAGCCACAGTCCCTTCCCAGAGGCTATTATCCCCCCACTGCTACTATAGGCACCATCTCTCCCTACTATACCTGCTATCCCACAGCGACAGTCCCTTCCCAGAGGCTATTATCCCACTGCTACTATAGGCACCATCTCTCCCTACTATACCTGCTATCCCACAGCCCCAGTCCCTTCCCAGAGGCTATTATCCCCCCACTGCTACTATAGGCACCATCTCTCCCTACTATACCTGCTATCCCACAGCCCCAGTCCCTTCCCAGAGGCTATTATCCCCCCACTGCTACTATAGGCACCATCTCTCCCTACTATACCTGCTATCCCACAGCCACAGTCCCTTCCCAGACTATTATCCCCCCACTGCTACTATAGGCACCATCTCTCCCTACTATACCTGCTATCCCACAGCCCCAGTCCCTTCCCAGAGGCTATTATCCCCCCACTGCTACTATAGACACCATCTCTCCCTACTATACCTGCTATCCCACAGCCACAGTCCCTTCCCAGAGGCTATTATCCCCCCACTGCTACTATAGGCACCATCTCTCCCTACTATACCTGCTATCCCACAGCCACAGTCCTTCCCAGAGGCTATTATCCCCCCACTGCTACTATAGGCACCATCTCTCCCTACTATACCTGCTATCCCACAGCCACAGTCCCTTCCCAGAGGCTATTATCCCACTGCTACTATAGGCACAATCTTTCCCTACTATACCTGCTATCCCACAGCCCCAGTCCCTTCCCAGAGGCTATTATCCCCCCACTGCTACTATAGGCACCATCTCTCCCTACTATACCTGCTATCCCACAGCCCCAGTCCCTTCCCAGAGGCTATTATCCCCCCACTGCTACTATAGGCACCATCTCTCCCTACTATACCTGCTATCCCACAGCCACAGTCCCTTCCCAGAGGCTATTATCCCCCCACTGCTACTATAGGCACCATCTCTCCCTACTATACCTGCTATCCCACAGCCCCAGTCCCTTCCCAGAGGCTATTATCCCCCTACTGTTACTATAGGCACCATCTCTCCCTACTATACCTGCTATCCCACAGCCACAGTCCTTCCCAGAGGCTATTATCCCACTGCTACTATAGCCACCATCTCTCCCTACTATACCTGCTATCCCACAGCCACAGTCCCTTCCCAGAGGCTATTATCCCACTGCTACTATAGCCACCATCTCTCCCTACTATACCTGCTATCCCACAGCCCCAGTCCCTTCCCAGAGGCTATTATCCCCCCACTGCTACTATAGGCACCATCTCTCCCTACTATACCTGCTATCCCACAGCCCTAGTCCTTTCCCAGAGGCTATTATCCCCCCACTGCTACTATAGGCACCATCTCTCCCTACTATACCTGCTATCCCACAGCCCAGTCCCTTCCCAGAGGCTATTATCCCACTGCTACTATAGGCACCATCTCTCCCTACTATACCTGCTATCCCACAGCCACAGTCCCTTCCCAGAGGCTATTATCCCCCCACTGCTACTATAGGCACCATCTCTCCCTACTATACCTGCTATCCCACAGCCCCAGTCCCTTCCCAGAGGCTATTATCCCCCCACTGCTACTATAGGCACCATCTCTCCCTACTATACCTGTTATCCCACAGCCACAGTCCCTTCCCAGAGGCTATTATCCCACTGCTACTATAGGCACCATCTCTCCCTACTATACCTGCTATCCCACAGCCACAGTCCCTTCCCAGAGGCTATTATCCCCCCACTGCTACTATAGGCACCATCTCTCCCTACTATACCTGCTATCCCACAGCCACAGTCCCTTCCCAGAGGCTATTATCCCCCCACTGCTACTATAGGCACCATCTCTCCCTACTATACCTGCTATCCCACAGCCCCAGTCCCTTCCCAGAGGCTATTATCCCACTGCTACTATAGGCACCATCTCTCCCTACTATACCTGCTATCCCACAGCCCCAGTCCCTTCCCAGAGGCTATTATCCCCCCACTGCTACTATAGGCACCATCTCTCCCTACTATACCTGTTATCCCACAGCCACAGTCCCTTCCCAGAGGCTATTATCCCACTGCTACTATAGGCACCATCTCTCCCTACTATACCTGCTATCCCACAGCCACAGTCCCTTCCCAGAGGCTATTATCCCCCCACTGCTACTATAGGCACCATCTCTCCCTACTATACCTGCTATCCCACAGCCACAGTCCCTTCCCAGAGGCTATTATCCCCCACTGCTACTATAGGCACCATCTCTCCCTACTATACCTGCTATCCCACAGCCACAGTCCCTTCCCAGAGGTTATTATCCCCCCACTGCTACTATAGGCACCATCTCCCCCTACTATACCTGCTATCCCACAGCCACAGTCCCTTCCCAGAGGCTATTATCCCACTGCTACTATAGGCACCATCTCTCCCTACTATACCTGCTATCCCACAGCCACAGTCCCTTCCCAGAGGCTATTATCCCCCCACTGCTACTATAGGCACCATCCATCCCTACTATACCTGCTATCCCACAGCCACAGTCCCTTCCCAGAGGCTATTATCCCCCCACTGCTACTATAGGCACCATCTCTCCCTACTATACCTGCTATCCCACAGCCACAGTCCCTTCCCAGAGGCTATTATCCCACTGCTACTATAGGCACCATCTCTCCCTACTATACCTGCTATCCCACAGCCACAGTCCCTTCCCAGAGGCTATTATCCCCCCACTGCTACTATAGGCACCATCTCTCCCTACTATACCTGCTATCCCACAGCCACAGTCCCTTCCCAGAGGCTATTGTCCCCACTGCTATTATAGGCACTATTCCATATTTTTTTTTTGCTGATCCACATCCACAGTGCTGCACTGCTATAATACAATAGGGAAATTAAAGCCTAAAAGTGGAGCACAATGTATTTAATAATAATGTAATTACTCTATTCTTCTTACTGACGCCAGGTTTACTTTAATCCAGTTTAATAAATTGAAAGAAAGAACTATAATTAAGATGAATATTGTTAATAAATGCTGCTTGCTGACATTTCACCCAAGAATCCTAAAATGATCATATTTGTTTTATCACTTTTACCCGCAGTCTGCTCTTCACTGCCTTGTTTGTAAATGTAAGTAAATTAATTGAATATACTTTTTCTTTCCTTCTGATTTTGATCCTTTTACCTGCTGGTCATTAAGGGGGAAAACATAGAATTTACACTGTCACTCCACAGGCAAGCAGATTTCATGTTTTTGGCAGCAAAGGGTTAAACTTTACAGTAACTCACAGCATCCTATCAGTGATTAGCTTTGATGTGTTCAGTGCAGATATGAAAAAAAAATGCCTATGTTTAACTGGCTGTTAGGTCATCACTTTAGGGCAAGGTCACATAGGGTGTTCCTAACATTTTTAAAAACGCAGATTTGAGCATAAATATGCACCAGATGAAGCCCTACGGAAAATAATGGAATATGCACTATAGCGATTCCAACAAGGTCCCACTGGCCCAGACCCAATCTCCATGGTGCTCCCCCGCTAGGGACCAGGGTGAGGGCCCATTGGGGGGGTGTGGGAGCCCTGGGGCAGGAGCCCCGAAAGGCTCTGCACCCCCCAGCAGGCCCAGATTTGTGGAGAGGCCGCATAGGCCTGGGCCTAGGGCGGCACAAATTTAGGGGGGCGGTATGCTGCCCCACCGCACCAAAATTTTGAAATGTAGCTCCCATCCGGAGCAATGGGGTCCTCTCCCAATTGCTCTGTATGCGACTGTAAACTTTGTGCTGTTTGTGCATACATGCGCATGCGGCTCGGGGCGTTCGGATATGAAGTCCGGTGCTGCCCCCCAGTCTGACCCTGGTTTAGGCCGCCCCCATTCTCCGCCCCCCCCCGCAAGGATTGCATGAATACCAGGGGTTGAGAAGCACTTAAGTTTTCTGCGTGTCCCGTACCCAGTGCTCCGTATGTGAGCAAATTTTACATGTGGCTTGGCGGCATGCTGCCCCTAAATTTATGCCACCCTAGGCCTGGGCCTTTGTGGCCTCCTCACAAATTTGGGCCTGTTTGAATCCATGTTCTTAAAAATGCAACATAAAAATGCCTTGTGTGACCTTGCCCTTAGAGTTCTCTGAATGAGGGAATAATAATAATGAGAAATGCAGGACTTATAACTGTACTTGGCTTGTAAACCTCAGCTCCCAGGGTCCCAAATAAAACACAAAGCTATTCAGTCTTTGGCTTCTTGCCAAGCACTTTGCAACAAGTCCCCAAGTGACCTTCTGCAGCCAAGTTAGTGACCTTGATAAGGCCCCCTCTTCCCTCCTCCCACCCCAGGGGTCTCCCAGGCAGCGCTTTGCATTCAGCCTGACTGCTCCCAGAAGTAAGTGGCTGCTGCTAAGTGGCTGCTGGGAAGTGTAGCCAAGGGCTGTGTGTGTGCCAGGCTTGTAAGTCCTGCTGCACATAGTGTGGGGCCCCTGAGAGCTGCCGGGTCATGAATCATTCATAGCGGCTGTGTGTGTGGCTGTGTGTGCGGCTGCAGCACTGCTGTGCGGGAGTGCGACTCCTGGGTGAGGTGAGGATGCGGCAGACGCGCTCTCCTTGCTGCAGGAGATACAGGAGCGGGCAGGGATCTCAGGGATGCGCCAAGGGGCCCCGCCATCTGCTGCCACAGGAGGACGAGGTAGGAAAGTGAGCCCGAATCCCCAGCACAGGCAGCCAGGGCTGGAGGGCGCACAGGGTGCCGCAGGTGAGGCTGCTGGGTGCCAGGGGTGGCAGGGACAGGGAAGGGACACGATGGGGACCTGCTGGCTAACAACAATGGAGCGAAAATATCAGTGCAGCAGCTCCTCCAACTTCTATAGTGCCACCTGGAGTGGCACCCACAAGCCAGGAGCATACAAACTTTTACTTTAGCTAATTGTATGATTATGTAACCAACATGTTATATATGGAGATAAAGTAACATCGTGTCTGAACTGTCCCATATCAACCCTGTGTAGCCTGCAGGTGTCAGGGGAGGCTGGTGGAAGTGGCCTATTGAATGCAGCAGATGGTTTGTGGGTGGGTACAAAGGTGATTTTACTCTGCAGCAGCAGCAGCCACTGCCATTATTTGCTTTCATTAGCGCCATACAGCAATTAACAAAACATGGGTAATTTATTCCTTGTATTGCCACTTTGGAGTTTGGTGAATATGCCCAATGTTGTTTTTCCACTGTTTCCTCTTTAAAAAGTCATGGAATCCCAATCTCATTAAATGGGTAATCTTTATTCTAGATGTGATTAACCCCCTGTTCCAGCAGACATCCGCATTGTATTGTCCCCGAGCACCTGTGCTGCCCATTTAATTGCCTCCCCCTGTATCCAGCTTTGTGTGTGTCTGTCCTTGCCCTGCGCATGGATCACACGGCTCGTATGCCAGGGGGACTATGGGGGATTCAGTAGAGAGAGTCAGTAAATGAGTGAGGCATGTAACTGAGATTCTTGCTCTGTGCAAGTGGATTGTAACCCGCTGCTCCTCGGAAATGAAAGCATCAGAATGAATGGCTCATTTGTGTTTTGTGCCTTTGTTTAACCTCTTTATTGCCAATGCCCTGGGATCTCTTGTTACTAGATTACCATGTAAATGCAGAGTCCTATGATAATTATGTTTTATTACTGCTGCTGCTATGGAGGTTCGCAAATAGGGGCAAGCAGTAGGGGAAGCAATTGCCCACACCTGGAATTTTGCTCTCAAACAGGACCAGTTTTGGGCCCCACTCAGTAGCTTGAGTACTGGACAACGCTCTTACCTCTTTTTTGTCCCTGATGGACAACGTTGCCCACTTGCTAGCATTTTCTTACAAGATAAAAACATTTTTTAAAATATTTTTTAAAATATAATGATGATGAAAAAATGTAAAGATGGCTGTGCGTTCCACTGTGGAACACATGGCCAGCTTGAATAATTATGCAGGATTTTCGTCTATGCAGGATTTTCGTCTATGCAGGAGGCAAATGATAAGCAGCATAGGAGCAATAAGAAAGAAGGAAATTTTGTGGCATTGTGTCAGGTAATGATTATAATGTAACTATTTTCTGCTGTGATCTTACTGGCTTGTCTGGGGTTAAGGTGTTTATTATTTATTTTTTGCAGTTATCTTATTGACATGTTTGAATGTAGTTAATGTGCTCATAATCCATTTCTGCAGTGATCTTACCGTCATGTCTGGGATTAATATGCTTATTATCCAATCTGCTGGATCTTACTGGTACGTCTGGGGTGATATATTCATATTTAATTTCTTCATTGATCTTACTAGCATCTATGGGGTTACTATGCTCATCTCAATTTCTACAATTTTGTTGGCATATCCTGGCTATTGTCGCCAAAGTCCATATTCTGCAGTGATCTTACTGGCATGTCTGGGGATAATTAATTCTTTTTTTGCAGTGATCGTAATGGCATGTATGGATAATTATGGCTAAAGGGTGTGGCAAATGCATTTTTTTGGGGGTCCTGAGCTCTGATTTCACCTTAGGCTCCGTATTTTGTTAAGACAGCTCTGCTTATTCATGTACATAGTGGGGGGTGGCAAAAACGGTGATGGGTGGTGGCACTTGCAGTGACACCCATGTGTTTGGTGGGCCCCTGAGGTTTCTGTGTGAGAGTCTATGTGCCACTGTGTTAGAATATGGCTGGGTTCAGTATGGGAGACAGACTTAATAAGCTTGTGTGTGTGTATGTGAGAGAGACTCCAGCTTGGATAGCCACATAATTGGCTGTTTGCGTCTGGTCAACTTTTTTTGTAATAGATTTTTTTTACCTATTATCGTCTTATGCATAGTGCAGCATATTTCATGATTTATATTCTACATAAACAGCCCCCCTATTTACACAATTTTATTGCTAGAAATTTAACGGGCTTTGCCAATAAATTGATTTCCTACAAACCACCTAGTTATAAAACTTACAGGACAGGAAAATTTACTGGGAACGCTGACAGCTGCTACATAATATATTTAGTTGCAAATATATTATTCTATCTGCATGGCAGGATGGCAACTTCACTCCTTTGAGAAAGAGGCAATTATCAAAGCCCACATCAAATTTTGCTTAAGGTGGCCGCACATTTGCTCATTTGTTGAGCTGATGAGGTCTCTGATTCGACTGAAAAATCAAACCTGTCTGACCAACACCTGCCCGTTTTTTGTCTAGATATCAGTCAGGTAGGGCCCGTGGGGGGTTCCCATACGTGGGCAGATAAGCTGCCAATTCGAACTAAAGAACTCGAATTGGCAGCTTAAATCTGCCTGTGTATGGCCACCTTTACTGGTGATTTATTTGGCTTCATGCTGGAGACTGCAGTATTTTCTGTGCAGCCATAAAGCACACATCATCACATAGATAAATTGATTGTTATTCATTCAGCATCCTACACAAGTTAGGGCTGTGAAACCACTTAAACCATACCTACAATTTATACAGTTGTGGGTAATTCAGCTTTTAACTGGATTCAGGTCCAACATTATAAAATGGACCTCCAGTCACCCAGAGAACCTGCCAACATGTAACAGAAAGCCAACATGTAAAGTAGCCTAGCTGTTTTAGTGCTGGTAAGGTCCAGTAAAAGAGCCCCGGGAAGGATATCATTCACTTCTAGCCCAAAGCTATATTGTGATGCTCTGATAGTTGTAGTTCAGTTTATACTGGGACCCTAAAAACAGAATCCCCTTTTCTCTGCCTCATCCCTGGTTCAGTATTATAATGCGGGAGGCAATAAAAGAAGAGAGGGAACCTGAATGTTGCTATTTGAGATGGCTGAGACAGCTGAGTAGCCAAGCACAAGCTCAAGGTGCTATACCTGCTGCATACCAACTTCCAGGCAGGAACTGTGGTGTATTTTGTGGCCAAAGTGGTTACTGCTGATCTAATCCTGTTTGTTTCTAAAAGGTGCAGCCCAGATGTGCTGTGTAATCCCCCCAAGGGGGCGTCTCAGGTGAAAGGTGTGACTTACTACTTTGCCAGTAACTCAGAGGATGATTATTATTATTATTAACATTTATTTATAAAGCACCAACATATTCCGCAGCACTGTACAATAAGTGGGTTTCATACATTGGACATACAGAGTAACATATAAAGCAATCAATAACCACAAGAGTGATGAGAAGAAACTTATTTCTCATACTCTTTGCATGTGTGTAGCCTGGACCAGTGAATGCTGAGAAGAGACCAGGGAAGTAGTATATACTGAGGATATAAACAGAACCAGAGAATAAGAATGCCATGGCCTGTAGCTCTCAGGTGGAATGCTAATAAGGAGTGGAAGTTAAATCTGAATCACATTGTATAGGTTAAACATAAAGGTAAGAAGCAGAAATACAATACAAGCACTTTACAAATGGTTCACATTAAAACAATTTTTATTTTCTTCTTCATTAGCACTAGTGATCCTCTCATGGGATCATGGAATGTTGTCCTTGTTCTGTTGATCCAATATTTTATTTATTCGATAACAATGAGCTCCCTGGGGCTTTGAGTGTTGTTGGACGACCTTCCATTTATCCACATGTTGTTGGACTTCATTAACAGTCAAAAACATTCACAAAATTACTCAAGATTAAAATTGAAGAATTGAAGAACTGCCATTCCGTGTGCCCTTCAGAAAACCCCAGCAGAATATGGGTTATACAGGACTTTGACTCCCACTCAAGGTCTTGCTGTAAGTTGGAGGAAGGATACGTGGTCTCAACTGTCATGATTTTTGTGGTGTGTTTTTTATTTCCAAATTACACTGTATACATAACAAATAATTCATTGTACCGCTTAAAATTGTATTCTTGAACCAACAAATGTATTTTTTTGTAGCTGTAATATTGGTGTGTAGGCGCCATCTCTGCGCATTGTGCCTGAGTCTGAGCTTTCAGAAGGAATATGGCCAGCCCCATGTCAGAAGGAATATGGCAAGGCCCATGTCAGAAGGAATATGGCAAGCCCCATGTCAGAAGGAATATGGCTAGCCCCATGTCAGAAGGAATATGGCTAGCCCCATGTCAGAAGGAATATGGCAAGGCCCATGTCAGAAGGAATATGGCAAGCCCCATGTCAGAAGGAATATGGCTAGCCCCATGTCAGAAGGAATATGGCAAGCCCCATGTCAGAAGGAATATGGCAAGCCCCATGTCAGAAGGAATATGGCAAGGCCCATGTCAGAAGGAATATGGCTAGCCCCATGTCAGAAGGAATATGGCAAGCCCCATGTCAGAAGGAATATGGCTAGCCCCATGTCAGAAGGAATATGGCAAGCCCCATGTCAGAAGGAATATGGCAAGGCCCATGTCAGAAGGAATATGGCAAGCCCCATGTCAGAAGGAATATGGCTAGCCCCATGTCAGAAGGAATATGGCTAGCCCCATGTCAGAAGGAATATGGCAAGGCCCATGTCAGAAGGAATATGGCAAGCCCCATGTCAGAAGGAATATGGCTAGCCCCATGTCAGAAGGAATATGGCAAGCCCCATGTCAGAAGGAATATGGCAAGCCCCATGTCAGAAGGAATATGGCAAGGCCCATGTCAGAAGGAATATGGCTAGCCCCATGTCAGAAGGAATATGGCAAGCCCCATGTCAGAAGGAATATGGCTAGCCCCATGTCAGAAGGAATATGGCAAGCCCCATGTCAGAAGGAATATGGCAAGGCCCATGTCAGAAGGAATATGGCTAGCCCCATGTCAGAAGGAATATGGCAAGGCCCATGTCAGAAGGAATATGGCTAGCCCCATGTCAGAAGGAATATGGCACGGCCCATGTCAAATTTAAGTTTTGAAAAAAACTTGACAGTATTCCTTTAAGCTTTTTGCATGTGTAAAGTTTAGAAGATTAAAAACTGAGGCAAAAAGATAATTCTTTTTAAAAATATTCTAAAGTTCTCAAGACAGAGGTTTCCTGTGCGGAGGTCCATCATTTGTAGCCCACATGTGCATGTAGTACTGCGCTTTTCATTTCTTTCTGTAAGGAGCAGGAAAGGGTGAACACGGACATGCTGAACTCTGACGTTCTCTGCCAGAGGGCAGTGGCAGCCAAAATGCCTGTTTGCAATAGCCTTTATTAAGTAAAGGGGCAGAACTCTGGCACAAGTCAGAGAGTGGGTTAACAGTGTAGCATCAAGTGACCTGTTTGGCTACTGGACTAGAATTCCAACAATGAATGAGGTTTAAAGGGACAGTAACACCAAAAAATGAAAGTGTATAAAAGTAATTACTATATAATGTAATGCTGCCCTGTACTGGTACAACTGGTGTGTTTTCCTTAGAAAGACTACTATAGTTTATATAAATAAGCTGCTGTGTAGCCATGGGGGCAGCCATTTACAGGCGAAAAGGCACAGGTTACTTAGCAGATAACAGATAAAACCCCATTATATTCTACAAAGCTTATCTGTTATCTGCTATGTAACCTGTGCCTTTTCTCCTTTTTCCCAGCTTCAATGGCTGCCCCCGTGTTGACATAGCAGCTCATTTATATAAACTATAGTAGCATTTCTGTTGCAAACTTACTAGTTTTACCAGCGCAGGGAAACTGTACATTATATTTTAATTACTTTAAAAGACTTTCATTTTTTGGTGTTACTGTTCCTTTAACCTGAAAAGCAATAAACTGGTAAAGGATTTAGTTAAAGTTAAACAGTTAAAGGATTTAGGGAGGGCATGGGGAATCACCCCCTTTACATTAAGAAAGACAACAGAATTTGAAAGAAACATATAAATGCTGGTAAATCACATTTTAATTGATTAAGTGTTTGGCCTTGAGTGCCATATGCTGTAAAAGTAGCACCATACACATCCTTTATAGCAGTGATCCCCAACCAGTGTTTCTTGAACATGTTGCTTCCCACCCCCTTTGATGTTGCTCCCAGTGGTCTCAAAGCAGTACTACCAAACAAAGCCTCCTGTAGTCTGCCAATCCACATAGGAGCTTCAAAATAACCAATTACAGCCTTTTTCGTCATGCTTGTGTTTCTCCCCAACTTTTTTTCATATTTAAATGTTGTTCATGGGTTAAAAAGGTTGGGGGCCCCTGCTTTATACAGACTAAAGACTCATGAAGCAAATATAATTATTATGAGTGCTGTTGATTAAGTATCGCAGCACATTGGGTAACGTTGGCATTTTTTAAAGGAGACATATAGAATAAACAAAAAAAAAACTAATTTGTAGGCAGTTATGAATAATATATGGTGCTGGTTTCAAAAATGGCCCCTTTATTAAAGCCCCCAATAGATCCTCTAAGGTCCCTGTTTGTGTTTCAAATGATGGAGGGTGTGTTCCCTAACAGTCCCTGCCAGAAGTATTGTAGGAGGGGAGAGCCAATGACAGCCCTGCAGTCACCCAAGAAAAGACAGTTCCCTATCAGGTCAGCCTAGCTGCTGATAGTGGGGTTTTTTAAAAGATTTTCAATAAATCAGCCCGAAACTCATTCCTTCTGTATTTAGATCAGTACAATTCATTGGCACAATATTGTTTTTCACACAATATGTCCCCTTTAAGGATAAAATACCATCCTCATAGCTACCTGCTCTTTTAGGGATGAGTCAAACAATTTGGAAGGTTCTGAAAACCACGTATACAGCGTTTTGGAGCTTCTAAATCATTTGTAAGAATGTGGAGCTCAGTTTATTTCTCTGAATTGCATTCAGACGTGTGGGTAAAAATTGACTATAATCTGGTGTAACATCACAGCAACCAGAGGAGAAACAGCTTTTAAAACCCCTTAAAACACCTGCTCTGCCAGTGAAACAGTGGTCCTTTTAATTTAAATTGGTGTTTCCATAAAAGATTTAAAATTTCAATTGTAACTTAATCCCTGAGGTTGCTAATAACTGGAAGGGGATGGGGGTAGGTCCTTCCATCTTCAAATAAACATTCTTTACTATCACTTGGAGTATTTGTTGCCAGGCGTGCTAACTTTCTAAGTAAAATGTTAGGCATAATGCTAATTAGACATGCAAGACACTCAAACCTGTCTCTTTAACAACTATAGTGCACCCCAGCTGTGCTGTTCCTTTGTGCCCTTTGTATGAAAACAAAAGGAGGACTCTGCTCTACTAAGTCCTTGATATAAAGTTCATCCATCCTTATTTTCCTTTCACTGCTTAGTAACCCTCATCTTATTCCCATGGGAAATATGATTTATACAGTATTTTAAAGGAGACAAATCCAATAAAAATTATGAATGTACCAGTGAATTATACTCCTCTAGATATAGAAGGATTGTGCTTAAAAAAGTTGTGTTTCTGACTGATTTATTGAGAAATTCCACCAAAACCCCACTAGCCCCGCCCATCTGTTCCACTTCCTGCTGGCTGAATTCTCTGGATGAGCTGGGGAGCCGGCGGCCATCCGTACCCTGCACTGTAGGATAGGAACCAATCAGCAGCTAGGCTGACCTGATAGGGAACTGAAGCCTGTCTGTGCTTGTGTGACTGCAGGGCTGTGATTGGCTATCCCCCTCCTACTGTGCTTCTGGCAGGGACCGTTAGGACACGCCTACTCTTCATTTCACACTGGACGGAGAAGTGATACGATCTATAGGGAGCTCCAATAAAGGGGCCATTTTTACAGAGAGGATTAATTTTTAGCACAAAGGGAAACCAGCACCGTATATTATTCATAATTGCCTACAAAATTAGCGTTTTTCCCATTTATCCAATATGTCTCCTTTAAAAGGAATATACCAAGGTCTCTCAAAAACCTTACAAAGAAATGAATTTGTAGTTGCTTAAAACCATTGCAGCCTTGTAACTATCCTGACACCTCTTACAATAATGGGAAAAAGTCTTTTGTACATCATTTGTACTAAATATATGCCAATATATGTTTGCTACTACCATCATATTTTCCAAAAACAAATAGCAGCTTCACCTGGTGGCCATTTTCCCCCTGACATATCATCAGTGACATGTACATCTGCAAACAGAGCATGTGTGCTGTAAAGTTCATGCAATTTAGTATGCAGGCTTACACAGGCAGAACTTAGTGTGATAAAAAAAAGTCCTGCTTGCACTGTAATGTTAAACTCAACTCAGGAGAGGAAGTTAGGAGAAGAGATAGGAGCAGACAGCTAGAGCAGAGTTTCTATAGGAACCAGAAACAAATAAATAAGATTGAAGAGACTGCCTCATACAGACAAAAGCAAACAAAAGGAATTCTGGGAATGAATTCCAAACTCTTAAAAAAAATCCCATTTACATGGGTTTATCCTATAGGATAAACCCATGTAAATGGGATTTTTTTTAAGAGTCTGGAATTCATTCCCAGAATTCCTTTTGTTTGCTATAGGAACCAGCAATGACATCTCTTCACTGGCTGCTTGATTGGAGCAGGTATTTAAAAATCTGAACTGAGAAGAACGGAGCATGCTCAGTAGCCAGCTGCCAGAGTGGCAGGTATTTAAAGATTTCAAAGAGGCTGTGCACTCATTAATTTTTTTTGTGGGGGTTTACATGTCCTTTAAACCTAATGGCCAAACTCAATATGAGGGCAATGCACCTGGAAGCTGCAAGGCAAATTATATTTTCTTAATTTTATTATGATCTGGCCCTTTAATATTTATTATAAGGAATAACTGGACTACTATTTAGGAAAAGTTGGACAGCTGTGGACTAATTTGTAGGTAGCTTTGAATAATATATGGTGCTGGTTTCAAAAATGGCCCCTTTATTAAAGTCCCCAATAGATCCTCTAAGGTCCCTGTTTGTGTTTCAAATGATGGAGGGTGTGTTCCCTAACAGTCCCTGCCAGAAGTATTGTAGGAGGGGGAGAGCCAATCACAGCCCTGCAGTCACCCAAGAAAAGACAGGGTTCAGTTCCCTATCAGGTCAGCCTAGCTGCTGATAGTGGGGTTTTTGAAAAGATTTTCAATAAATCAGCCCAAAACATGTTCCTTCTGTATTTAGATCAGTACAATTCATTGGCACAATATTGTTTTTCACACAATATGTCCCCTTTAAGGATAAAATACCATCCTCATAGCTACCTGCTCTTTTAGAGATGAGTCAAATAATTTGGGAAGTTCTGAAAACCACGTATACAGCGTTTTGGAGCTTCTAAATCATTTGTAAGAATGTGGAGCTCAGTTTATTTCTCTGATCTGCATTCAGACATGTGGGTAAAAATTGACTATAATCTGGTGTAACATCACAGCAACCAGAGGAGAAACAGCTCTTAAAACCCCCCCTCATTAATTTTTTTTGTGGGGGTTTACATGTCCTTTAAACCTAATGGCCAAACTCAATATGAGGGCAATGCACCTGGAAGCTGCAAGGCAAATGTGATTTTTATGGCCAGTAAATTGCTTGCAAGCTCCAATTATATTTTCTTAATTTTATTATGATCTTGCCCTTTAATACTTATTATAAGGAATAACTGGACTACTATTTAGGAAAAGTTGGACAGCTGTGGTCTACCACAGCCAATAGGAACCAACACAACACAGCAGGTATGTGAATTTGCTGGGCAGATTTTTATGGTATTTCTCTGTCTAGGCTACAAACATAGTAGTCGTATTCTGAGATCCCAGAGGCAAGAGCACTAAACACAAAAATTAACCCCCCTGCTCATTTAAAGTAAACTTCCGCCCCAGGGTCTAACTGCACTCTGTATCTTGTGCCATACAGTATAAAACCTGGAGTGAGGTGCAGAGTTCCCTAACTTGCTTGTCTGAAGGCCAGGAGGGTGGGGGAGCCTGTGCACTCAATTTTGGAGTGTAGAGTCAGCAGCAATGACATAGCATGGCATAAAGTGCAAAAAGCATGGCAGAGTGCACCCATTTATTGCACTTTGCATTCCACCCTTCTGATGAGATGCTGTTTTGGTTGTTCTTGCTGTGACTGACCACCATTCATCACAGTCACATAATTTTGATCATTTGGCCATGCTAGATCTGTTCTTGGGGGGTAGAAAATAAGGACAGCTGCCCTTGGCTTCCAACCTTATAGTTATGCGCCAATGATATTATGTATTTATGTAGTGATTTTTTTTCTGAACATAATTTATTTTGACCCAGCGCTGATCCTGGGGCTGCCGATCCTGTCTCTTGCTCTTGGCTTATAAGTTAAGCATCAGAATGGACCCAGAGGGGGGCCACATCGCTAGTGCATAAAGCACTATTGCACTCTCCACACTGACTAAACCAAATTCTTGTTTAATAATAAAAAGGGAAATTCAGCTCTTAAAGTTTTTGCTGCCTCACTTTGCCTTATGGTAGGAGCAGCCCTGCTTTTACTTATTTTTCTAGTGCTTTGTGATGTACACACAATGTACTTTAAATTAAAAAAAAAAGTATTTTTTTTCTCTATAGAAATGTATTTCTTGCTAATCACATGTATCTCATATATATACATAAAGAAATCAGATTCTGTAAAAATGTTTCTTTATATGTGTTTTAATTCAGCATTTTCCCTTTATCATAATTGCTATTTTGGCACATATATCTCCCTTTATATTTTTGTCACTGAAGAATTGCCTGAAGCTGCCATTAACAAAAAGTGGTTTAAAAAAAGTTGCAGACATTAACTAAGAAGAACATTTTTCATCTAACAGAGATGAGAAAGACAAATGAAGTACAGCATGGAATCTGGAGTTCTTGGGACCTGGGGATAACTGGATAAGGGGCCTTTCTGTAATGTGGAGCTCCATGCCTTAAGCATATTAAAAAACTTTTGAATGTTAACCCAGTAGATTTACCAATCCATTTAGCCATCAGCATGAATTTATGCTACTTTAGTTCATACGCTGTTGGCAAATTTGAAAGTGCCAAAAGTTGGCTAGCTTAGGTATTTCTCACCCAAAAACATAAGCCAAGAGGTGTTTTTACGGATTAAGAAATAGCTTTTCAGAGCAGAAATAAAGATTCATTCTAAGCTCCCTGCTTCTAGAGTTTCCTTCCTGCTGACCATTGACTTTAATTATACAGCCTGCTGCCTACTGACAGAATCCTAAGCTACTCATGCGTAAACACAGGAGTAACCTGCTTGTGGCTGAGAACCGTTGTAAGAATGAAGAACACTGCTTTATTGTTTCATTTGTTGGGGGCTCTTTATTATGTAGTCAGATAGGGGATTAAACAAAAAAAATCACCAATTCCTTAACCATTTGCTAAGGGTCTTAAAGTTTTAAGAGGTTTACAATAAAACCTTTAGTTCCGACCATGGAATAAAACTCAAATATGAGAGACACAGCTCCTCTTGGCTAAATGTTGTCAATAAGCAAAATTTATTTCATATACTGATGTTGTGTGTTGTTTGTTTTCTTGGAAGGTATTTTTAAACCACTGTTAACACGCTTGTCATTTGCCTTCTCTCATTCAGTGACCTATAAGATCCTGCCTGCTAATTCCCTTCCCACCTCCAAGTGAGCAGATTCTGGAGAACAGTCAGAGGGATGAGGACATCTGCTGCTACCTACAGATCTCTCTAAAGGCACCAGCTCCACTGCTTTCATCTCAGCCAAGCATTTTCTTCTTTCTAATGACCAGTCGATGCTTTAGAAATTGCTAATGGCTTTCACTCTATACTTGGTTTTTCTACTGTTCTGTGGATGTACTGTATCAGAAAGAACTCTGCCCTTGAACAGTGCCCCGGCACGGCTGGATTTTGGTTATGTGCCCACTGAAAGCTACGAGACGGATGCGTACCATGAACCTGGAGCTATTGGGATGTTATTTCAAATAGTGCAAGGATTCCTATACATTGTGCAGCCGCATGCCTTTCCCCAGGGTAAGTATGTTTCTCTTTCTTTACTGTTTATTAGCTCACCAAACTGGCCTGAAGGAATTATCCCATGCATACGGCTTTACAGGGCACTTTATTGCAGCTGTTAGAACTCTCTCATATCAAATCAGTAAGTGTGCTACTTGCTTTACATTAGTTTTCCAGTGAAAATAACTGAAAACATATATTAGAAGTTTTTATTTTATTTGTCAGACCTCCTGATCAGCTGTGTGTCTTCAGGTTGTTTTGTGTGTGTCACTTAAATAATTGTGTGCTTGTAATATTGGCAGAAGACTCCACAGGTGTCATATTTGCTATGTCTAACACAGCACTTCATAAAACACTCTAACATGATAACAGTTCTTGGAAGGATTTTGTCTTCAGTCAGTTAATCCTAATAAACATGAGATTTCCTCCCATGCCGGACGTGCTATACACATATTTTCTGAGATGGAATTTACATAGATGCTCATACTGAAGGGACCAGTGAGAAATGGAATGGATCTTTGCAATATAAATCATTCTTTTTGGATGAAAAAAGAATATATATATATATACACACATTAATAATCTAGCTGTAACCTCTAATAAATCAAAAACTGTGTTATATTTATATAAATTATTTGATATGCTATTTTGTTGGACTCCAGAAATAGAGCACGGTGTTGTGTAGATTGCTGAGAATAAAGCCACCCAAAAGCAATGGAATAGACCATTGTTTTGTGAGTATGAAAAGCTGGTAAGTCTATGTTAGAAGAGGGTGTAAGGGAGGCCAATAAGAACTGCAGCCCAAATTGCTTAACATTGTAAAGAAACAATAAAACTCAAAGGAAACATTAAACTTTAGACTTTAAAGGGGTTTTTCACTTTTAAAATAACTTTTAGTATGTTGTAAAGAGTGCTATTCTGAGACTGTTTGCAACTGGTCTTCATTTTTTATTATTGTGGTTTTCGAATTGTGTAGTGTTATGTTCGGCAGCGCTCCAGTTTGAAATTTTTGCTAGGGTACAAATTACCCTAGTGACCAGGCAGTGGTTTAAATGAGAAACTGGAGTATGAATTGGATAGAAAGTAATAAAAAAATAACAAAAAAATTGTTTTTAGATCGCCGGGGTCAGTGACAGAAGAGGCAAATCATTTAAAAACTATAAAAAAATTACGGCCAATTGAAAAGTTGCTAAGAATTGGCCATTCTATAACATACTATTAAAGGTGAACCGCCACCTTTAGGTCTCTGCAATAAGACTGTACACAAATACAAGATGGAATTGACTGCTGTGTCATTTGTGAGAAAATTCCACTTAGTGTTCATTCATACCATTGTCGAATGGCCCCTGAGGATTTTAGAAAAGATCCGGGGTTGGTGAGAAGTTTTTTTTCCACCCCATCCCCCATAGTGATTTCAACAAGTGAATTTTGCACACACTACTGCTACACGAGGCTTTGCATACTCTATTTATTTCATACTCATTAAGCAGGAGGGTTGGAGGGTAGCCTTTCATAGAAATATGAGTGTCTTGGGAAGAAGATCAGGCTGGCGGAATTCATTTGGCAGATAATTAAAAGACAGTTTGTTTTAGGGCCCTTTGATGGTTCAGTTAAAAACTAGGGCAATGGCAATGAAATGTGTTTATAAAGCCCAGAAGAGGTTCAAGAGGTAATTTGGCTGTTTGATTTGTGTAACTCATAGAACACCGGTTGAATCTGTGTTTTCTACAAATATTGTGTTTGTCAGTGGCAATAATGTATGCGGGTCTATGCAAATGATAATACAGTTAATTGGTGATTACAATTCCAGGAAATGAATTTACATATCCCAGTGCTGGGATGTACAGTATATGTTCCACAGCAGTTAAGGAACTAAAACTCCCATCAGCCTCTGCTAGCCAGCTTGGTAGGCATCAGTTTGATGTCCTTGCTGTCTGGGAAGAACCTGCTTCACAAAGCTTAAAATAGAGAGGCCACAATTAAAAAGAAAACATAATTCCAAGAAACTTTCCAATATGAATTTGTTATAAATTTGAAGTGCTTTAAAAGTTATTTGTGAATGTAATTGCTATTAAAAGCAGCATTTGCTGAACTCTTGGTTGTTTCTTTTAAAATAAAGTTGCAAAGGTCGGTCTCCTCCAGCAAGTCAGGTCTGTCAGGCAGCTGCCTTGTGTTACATTGTTTCTAGAGTCAGAGCCAACAGGGCAGAGAATAGAAAAGGACAGGCAAACACTGCTTTTAATAGCAAATATATATATACAAATAACTCAAAAACCATTACAAACTTGTAATGAATGTATATTGCAAAGTGGCTTAGCGTTTTGTTTTCTTTTATTAGGCAAAAAATGACATTATGGGTTGACTTGTCCTTTAAACTTATCCTTTACCGTGAAAGAACATTTTAGATAAAACTCCATGGTGGTCCTGAACATCTATCATCTGACCACCTTTCATCATTTGGATACCTCTACCTTTGGCACAAGCTTGACATTCTTGTTCATACCCACCTGGTAGATAGTGCTAGTCAGTAAGGTGCTAAGTTACACTATTACAGTTCTCTATAGCAACCAATCAGCACTTAGTTTAAGGTGGCCACACACCATCGGTCGCACGAAAGATCGTACAATCGGCCACTAACCGTTCAGGGCTGAAACGGCAGATAAGGAGGTAGAAACAATAGGATTTCTACCTCCTTCTGCCGATTCAGCCCTGACGGCAGATTTTGATCAGGTGCCTTCTATGGCGCCCGATCAAAATCTTTTAACCTGGCCGATCGGCGAGTCGACCGATATCAGCAGCTTCCTGCGATATCAGTCGACTCGCCGACTTGCCATACACAACGGGGTTTTGTACGATATTATCGGTGAGTGTATGGCCAGCTTTAGACTTAGTTTAGTTCTTAATAGTAATGATCGTATTGGTTATAGGCATCTGCCTGTAGCAGGGGGGTTGGTTCTCTGGTTAAACCCCATGGTTCTGTAATCTACTGTCTTTCAGATGAGTTCAACTACAACTCTCAGAAAGATGGTTTTAGGTGGTACTGGCAGCTGTAATTGAGCAACTTCTGAACTGCAAGAAGTTTATCTAAAAATTCTGGAGGAGGATGGTTTGATTCTCTCCATATCTATAGAGTGTTAAGGCAACTATGGTTGCTACCTGGCTAATTGTAGGTCTGCCAGTAAATATATTCCCTATGTTTATCCACAGGGTAACATCAATGTATCCAAATGGTTTTTTTCTTTGCTTGTAACTGTTGTATTGGTGGATCACATGGAGATTTGAGTCATGCGATTTAATTAGGTAATCCTTTAATCTTTTCTTCTGCCATATGCCAGTCTCTTTACATTTTAGAGTGATGAAAATTCTAAATGTTTTGCTAAAGATGTTAATTTGGTTATAAACTGTCTATCATTTTACATCTCTCTTTGTTGTTGTAAAGGCAAGAAGAAAGTGTTTTTGTCCTTTTTAAATTGCTCATCCAGGCTTCACGCATTCTCTGTTTAACATAGATTAGATAACAGCCACTTTTATTAGCTGGGTACTCAGGTTTATTAAATAACTCCAGTCACCACTCACTATTCTTATATTGCAACAAGTACAAAAGAGACACCAAACAGTAAGGCAAGCAATGTAAAGAATTTGTTAGCTCCGCTGGGATTTATTTATATCCTTACTGAATGCCATTAGCAACACTTGTAGGTTTATATTATTACCTCAGTAAGGGTAACCTAGCCTTTCTATGGCTAGACTATAACCCTTATTACCAGGCTAAACTCCAATAGCATTAGAAGTGCCTGTTTGTAACTCTTTCATTTGAAAAGCAAGCAACAATTATAATGAACGAAAATGTCTGCGCTGCATTGATTGGAGACTATTTGTATTGAAATTAAATACAATAACTGCAACCACAACCCTTCTGGTTGGATTTTCTTGATATTTGGCTACATTTTCATGATCAGACGATGTTGCATTGTGTGGAGACAAAATCTCGATATAGTTTTTCTTATGTTTTTCTGATTTCTTGCCTGTGAATTATGGTGACTTCCATTGTGAGTTGACTCCTGAAGCAAGATTCCATATAGATGTAGCGGAAACCTGATTATGAGTCATGACATCTGAAATACTAGGACAAATAGGGGGCCCTCTTCCAGATTCTTCAAAAACCTGGTTGAGTTTTAACCCTGAAATTTCCAACCAAATGGGGAGAACTTTGCTCCATTAAATTTTAGCATTGCATTACGAATTCTGGAATTAGGTTCAGACAATCAGTACTAAGTTCAGTATTGAACAGGAAATCGACACTAAATTACAAGTGGTAGCTAGAATAGTGAACTCAAAGTAGGCTTCACTTGTCCTCACAATTACAGACCAAATGTGATATTAAAAATAAAGGAAAAGCTTAAACTTTGTAAACTAAAACCCAACCACACAATGACGCTTTAATGTGAGAAGATATTCTTTACTATTGTAGGCGTTTCAGTTGGTTCAAGTTCAAGCTTTGAAGCAGACAACTGGTCATATGTTTACTTTTCACGGTACCTTGGTGAGAAGGAGGAGATAGATCATAGACAGTAAAAGCCAGGATGCAATAACAGGGCCACTAAAAGTCCCAGAAGTTAGGACAAAAGAAACAAGACAAACAGTGGTCAGGAAACTTTGCAGGGTAAAAGAGTGGCCAAGAAAGCAGTTAGGCAGTCATAAGTCTGAGTTAGCAGTCAGATTAACCACAGAAACAGAGACCAAGTTAAACATTACCTATGAGGCAAGAAATCAAATTTTTGTACTGTGGTGTCATTATACAATGAAAGAAATCACATTCACATTGACATTTGTAACCAAGTTTTATATGTTTTCCATTACAAATTTGTGTTTAGAATTATTTCCTGTTGTATTACAAGTGAATTGACCAAGTTTTGAACTTTGCATTGTACTGCCCTGTAGACCTATGATTCAACTTGCCTGAAATTGTCTGTCTCTTGCCTTAACAGTCTGCAAGACTACACCTTCATTACACTGTATCTTGGTTATAGAAAGTACCCTTCCTCTTGGCCCCCTCTAATTACTCCAAAGTTCTCAAATCATTTTTAATTTATGCCCATAGTTGAAAGTATTTCATCCTGAACTGCTACTCAGTAGACATACACCTGTATTTTCTTTGTGTTAGTAATGTTTAAAATACAATAAATTGTGCTTGATCAGAAATTGGCAGCTAATGACCTGTAAAATGGTGTTCCAAGAACTCTGACCTCCAATCGCAATCGGTCAGCATTACAGTGTGTTTATCCGTTAGTCTCTTGACCTAGGGACATGTTGGCCTTCTGATCTGAGAGAATTTACATCATTCTAATTATATATGGCATCACTCACTCTGTTTATGTATCTCTAAACCACACTGTCCCTGCTTGTACAGTATCTGATAACCTTTTCAGACTACTATCTGCTATACCAGCATCAGTGCATTCACACCAGTGTGGCTCTGGGGGGAAAGCAGTGTCACCATAACAACAGCATCAGCACTCACTTATCAAACTGATGGAGTAAGAGAACAATCCAATTATACCAATTATTATATACTCAGTAAATAATAATGGATATGTTTCTTGTGCTGATCTATCTATACCTATGTAAGCCAGTAGTGTGCCCTGATAAATATATATGTGAGGCTGGTTGATCACCAGAGCAGGGAGTGTGACTGTCCTAATTCTGATATTCTGAGTGCATTCTGAGTTCTGCCAACCTCACTTTTTAGGCAGGCAACTAGGTCTATCTTTTAGGCATTTGCATCCTTGTGATGATAATTTGAACAGACAGCAGAGATTCATAATTCACAAAGCTGAGATTCATTCACATTTCTGGTCCATTGACCACTTTTTTTTAAATGTGCAGGCAGGCTCTTTCACTTTTGCATGAGGTATCCTGGCTGCTTTCCAAAATGTGATTGAATCCCAGGAGTTCCATAGGCAGAGGGGCCCCTGTTAATACAGAGAGGCTGGTGCTCCCATCTTATGGGGGTGGGGGTTGGTGGGGCCATACATAAATGAGCAGTTTGCAGTCCTCCTGCTGTCATAGAACTTTAGCTCCTAGCATTCTGCTGATAACCTCTCCAGGATCTGCCTACAAAAGAAAACCTATCTTATCAGGATGTAACTAAGTAAACACAGGCATTACTAGAATTGTCTAGATCAGTGCTGTCCAACTTCTGTGGTACTGTGGGATGGAATTTATCTAGCCTACATGGTGGAGGGCTGGTAATGGATGCCAGTTTTGACTACTCCCTTTTTTTAAACCAGAACCCCTTCAAACGACACCTATATCACTAGAGCTTTTACGACCACAGCCATATTAAAAGGGGTAGCACACCAAAAAACAAATGGTTGGTGCTCATTACAGGGATATCACCCATCACTCATGTGAAAGATGTCATGTTAAGTCACACCCTTATATCCATATGCCTTCTGGATATCATAGCAACCCCCAGCACATAATTAAACCATAGACACATAGGGCAGGCAGAGTATGGCACACACAAGCAGCATAGTGCAGGCAGAGTATGGCACACACAGACAGCACAGGGCAGGCAGAGTATGACACACACATGCAGCATTGGGCAGGCAGAGTATGGCACACACAGGCAGCATTGGGCAGGCAGAGTATGGCACACACAGGCAGGGAAGGGCAGGCAGAGTATGGCACACACAGGCACCATTGGGCAGGCTGGGTATGGCACACATAGGCAGGATAGGGCAGGCAGAGTATGGCACACACAGGCAGCATAGGGCAGGCAGAGTATGGCACACACAGGCAGCATAGGGCAGGCAGAGTACGGCACACACAGGCAGCATAGGACAGGCACAGTATGACATACACAGAACCTGAGAGGAGCAATACAAATAAAGAAAACACTTTCTGTTGCCTAGTCTTGGACTTTTTGGGTTCAAAATCTTTTCTTTTGTGAATGTGCTATTATGCTACTATCCCTGCTTAATGTTGCATCCAAAGGCAGAACAAAAATGGGGGCAGGCAATCCCATGTTTAAACCCTGTACAAGAAAAAATGAAACACTGTAAACACTGGGAGGCTCACTTATGCTCATTTTAGTGGTTTTTGAAACAATGAATAAACTCATTTTCTCTAAAACTATGAATGCCAAGTGATTATTAAAACAGCCTTTTAAAAAAACATAAATTAAAAAAAGGTGTAAAAAACACACAAAACACACATTTTTAATTTCTGCAAAACCATTGTGAAAAAAACATGATCTTTTAGTAAATGGGCCCCTTAGTACACAAGGCGTGTAAACCGTAAAGCTGTTGCATCTCTGTGGGTGATTGCACCATCAGCAGCACACACACTTTTATGTTCTTTTTTAAAAAATAAAGCTAATTTGACTACTGTTCTGAAGTTAGAGAAAGTGACCTGTGTCAGTATGAAAACAATGTTGATTTGAAGAGGAACAACAGCTAAGGAGATGCTGACCAAGTGCTTCCCAAACTGTAAGGCTGGCACCTGTGGGGGACACAGATCAGTGACTGGGGGGGGGGGGCGCGGATTGAGAGACAGAATATGGAATGAATGTTTGTTTTCCTTTAAGATTCTCTTGTACATCCAGCCTGAAGCTCAAGTATCTGAAATTTCACTTATTTCCTGCCCTTACTTTTTCTCGGAATGATGTCTGAATTGCTGAAACAGGAATGTTTTCTAACTTTATTTTGAGATAAGGCCTGGCCAGACCAATTTTTGAAGCTTAAAGAAAAACTATACCCCAAGAATGAATACTTAACCAAGAGATAGTTTATAGTATGTTAAGTAACATATTAAAGAATCCTCCCAAACTGGAATATATATATATCAGTAAATATTGTCCTTTTACATCCTTTCCCTTGAGCTGCCATTTAGTGATGGGCTGTGTGCTCCCTCAGAGTTCAGCTGACAGGAAGTGATGCAGCTCTAACGGTAACAGGAAGTAGTGTGGGAGCAAAAGGCAGAACTCTGCCCATTCATTGGCTGATGGGGCCTAGCATGTATGTGTGCCTTGGCTTGTTTGTGTGCACTGTGAATCCTATGATCCCAGGGGGTGGCCCTTAATTCTTAAAATGGCAGTTATCTATTTAGGATTATCCAATACCACATACTACAAAAAAGGATATTTTTATGAAATTGATTATGTAGATGAAGTAGGGTTTTACATATGAGCTCGTTTATGCAATACATTTCTATAGAGAGCTACATTGTTTGGGGGTATAGTTTTCCTTTACATGAGCGGTTTGAACAAAAAAGTTTGGAAAAATGTGCAGTAGACCAAAGCGAAAGCTTCATTAGCTGCTCAAAGTTGTAATTCATTGCTATGAGAGGAGACTTTAGTGCTGTGATTACAATGTATCGGTGTTGTGATTTTAATCAAAAGCTTGTACAAGTATAGGACCTATTCACCTGGGGTTTCTAGAAAAGGGATCTTTCTGTTATTTGGACCACCATAGGTTAAGTCTGCTAAAAAAAAATAGATTTAAACCTTAAATAAACCCAACAGAATTTTTTTACCTAGTTGGGATCAAGTACAAGGTAATGTTTTATTATTACAGGGAAAAGGGGTTATTTGTTTATAATGGACTCTATGGGAGATGGCCTTCCCGTTATTTGAGGCTTTCTGGATAACAGGTTTCCGGATAAGGGATATCCAATAACTGGGTCACTATGTCAAACGACACATATTTAAGGTCCTTTGGGAACTTGACAGAGAGGGATGCTGTAGTCCTAATGACTCCAATTGAACACTCAGTATCTCAGCCTGCTCTGTAAGGATGGCGATGCTCGGTCTGCTACCAGCTCTCTGCTATGAAAGAACTGCAGCTATCAACAGTTACTCGGGTTGCCACAAATTATCCATTGGTATCATATTGTTAGGAATAGTTTACTCTGTCCATTCGGGAAAATATTGTGAAAAGCCCATAAATGTTCCATCTTTCCCTGCAGTCAGCCTCTCTGCAATTACTGCCGATCTTTGGGGTTTCGTTTCTATAGAAACCAGGTGTCCATCTCTGAAAAATATTGTTAATCCAGGGTTCATCTGTCAGCAATATGTGAGCAGCAAATCTGTTGGTGTCAGGACTGAGCTCTCTGCACAGAGGAGGCTTATGTAAGCAAATACCTATAGCACAGGCACAAAAGTAGCATCTTTATATAATATACATACGTTTTTTTTTTTTTTCTTTTTTCATCAAATGCTGCATTTCAGTGTTCTATTCCTGCTTCTCTTGTCATTGTATTTCTTACAAAGCCGGTTATAGTAACAGTGGGCATTAAAGTCTCTGGGAAGGGACTGTGGCTGTGGGATAGCAGGTATAGTAGGGAGAGATGGTGCCTATAGTAGCAGTGGGATAATAGCCTCTGGGAAGGGACTGTGGCTGTGGGATAGCAGGTACAGTAGGGAGAGATGGTGCCTATAGTAGCAGTGGGGATAATAGCCTCTGGGAAGTGACTGGGGCTGTGGGATAGCAGGTATAGTAGGGAGAGATGGTGCCTATAGTAGCAGTGGGGGGGATAATAGCCTCTGGGAAGGGACTGTGGCTGTGGGATAGCCAGTATAGTAGGGAGAGATGGTGCCTATAGTAGCAGTGGGATAATAGCCTCTGGGAAGGGACTGTGGCTTGTGGATAGCAGGTACAGTAGGGAGAGATGGTGCCTATAGTAGCAGTGGGGATAATAGCCTCTGGGAAGTGACTGGGGCTGTGGGATAGCAGGTATAGTAGGGAGAGATGGTGCCTATAGTAGCAGTGGGGGGGATAATAGCCTCTGGGAAGGGACTGTGGCTGTGGGATAGCCGGTATAGTAGGGAGAGATGGTGCCTATAGTAGCAGTGGGGGGATAATAGCCTCTGGGAAGGGACTGTGGCTGTGGGATAGCAGGTATAGTAGGTAGAGATGGTGCCTATAGTAGCAGTGGGGGGATAATAGCCTCTGGAAAGGGACTGTGGCTGTGGGATAGCAGGTATAGTAGGGAGAGATGGTGCCTATAGTAGCAGTGGGGGGATAATAGCCTCTGGGAAGGGACTGTGGCTGTGGGATAGCAGGTATAGTAGGGAGAGATGGTGCCTATAGTAGCAGTGGGATAATAGCCTCTGGGAAGGGACTGTGGCTGTGGGATAGCAGGTATAGTAGGGGAAAATGGTGACTATATTAGCAGTGGGGATCATAGTCCGGCTTTCAGATAGTGTAACATGGTTGGTCTAGTATCTAGTACTGTGTAGGCACTTCATATAACTGTAGCCCAAACAGTGGTCACTCAGTTGTTTCTGATGTATAACTACCATTTCTCTCCAACAGCCAAAAGCGTTAGGAGGGTAGTGAAAGCTGAATTTAAACAACAGCTTAAATACTATAAATTGTACATTCTTACTTTATGAAAATGACTGCAAAAGTCCTGCAAAACTTTATTTTGTTCTGGGTCCCACAACAATCAAAGATGGAGTTTAGTAATATGTGAACAATAAGAAAACAATAATCACACACACATCTCTAGCTCAGAGATGTTTCCTAATTAATTAAATACTTTTCTGTTGACACTTAAGGTGGCCATACACGTGGCGATCTGACGATGTTTCGTACGACCATCGGTCGCACGAAACATCGTAAGATCCGCCACACACCATTCAGGGCTGAATCGGCAGGTAAGGAGGTAGAAACAATAGGATTTCTACCTCCTTCTGCCGATTCAGATCTGAAGGGAGAATTTTGGTCAGGTGCCTTCTATGTCACCCGATCAAAATTTTCCAACTGGTCCGATCGGCGAGTCGACCGATATCAGCAGGTTCCTGCGATATCGGTCGACTCGCCGACATACCATACACGCACCGATTATCGTACGAAACGAGGTTTCGTACGATAATATCGGTGCGTGTATGGCCATCTTTAATCTTACAACTGCCCTGTGCCTATTACAAGAGGGATCTGTTCCCTAACGCCTTGTTCAGTGTAGAGGTTGTGCCTTCCCAGACTGCAGATGTATGTGATATATTTTGTTCTGCATAGTAATGGATTTATATTGGAAACAGACAGAGCTGTCATTGTCCCAGATGTAACCAATACAGTAGACTGCACACATAAAGTGCACCCATGCCAAAGTCATTAAGCTGCCAGATGGAATGGTACAGCACTTTATCCATATGAATGCTGATCTTTATTGTCTGCAATCATCCTTGAACAGGGAGCCTAAATAGCACAAAGGACAGCTGTGTATATGAGGGGGTTACATTAAAATGTGTGGTTAATTGTCAGTTAGATTATGGTTAGCAATGAGGGCTTTGGTATGTTAAACAGGTGGGAAGTGTAAGGGTTAATAGAGTATTTTATATCAGTTGTTGTGGTGCTGTGAGGCAGGTAATGCCCTTGAGAAGGTTCTAGAGCAGGTTCCCTTACATTTTATGGAAGTAAGGGGATTACCCTACATATGGGGTGTCAGTGGGCCACTTCCTATTTGGTGTGGATAATGCCAGAGAGCCTGAGGTTACCTGAGAGGTGACACGTTGAGCCATATAGGTAAGTTAGCCAGTGGTAGGCCAGATCTGTTGAAATCACTGTAGGTGGTGAGAGATAGAGGTAGGTCAGCTAGTTGAGAAGCTGAGGCTCCACTAAGGAGAATGAAAGGGGATAGTACCAAGGCGATACCTTGGCAGGGATCCAGAGTATAAGGAGGTAAGATTAAAATGGCTCCATTGCCACATAGAGGGCACTTCTAAACACCCACACTTATTCTTTGACGGAAACCTTGAACATGTGTCCTTAAAGGGATACTGTCATGATATTCATGGTGTAGTTTCTAAATTAGTGCCTGAGCCTGAGCTTTCAGAAGGAGCCAGCGCTACACATTAGAACTGCTTTCAGTTAATCTATTGTTTCTCCTACTCCCATGTAACTGGAGGAGTCCCAAGCTGGACTATTGAGTGCTATTCTGATACCTACTGGGAGCCAGGGGCGGGCCAAGCTGACCGGGCACCCTAGGCAACCCGGTCGGCCACCTCGCCCCTGAAACTTCCTCATTCGCCGCCCACCCCCCTTTGGCGCGCATGCACAGTTGTGCGTGGGGGGCGGGGTCCGCGTTGCGATTCATCATTGCCCCCACCGCATAAGGACAAGTGGCGGGGGCAATGACTAAAGAACGCTGACTAGGGGTAGGCAGGAGACGCTGCCCGGCGCCCCCCAATCGTTGTGCCCTAGGCAGCTGCCTCTTCTGCCTACCCCTAGTTCCGGCCCTGCTGGGAGCTGCTATCTTGCTCCCTTCCCATTATTCTGTTGATCAGCTGCTGGGAAATGAAGAATACAGCTAGCCCAAAGTGAAATTTCAGAATTAAATAGAAAAAATCTGTTTGTGTTTTTGAAAAACACATTACAATGCAGGATTGTGCTGGAGAAACTCTGTTAATTAATGTGTTTTGAAAAAAACATGTTTTCCCATGACAGTATTCCTTTAACTCTCTGTTGTTATTGACTGAACGAAATTCAGAAAATTTGCCCAAATTCATATTTTCAATTGTTCTACTCATTTTTTTGTCCAGATATAAATTAAACCCACCATCAACGATTTTATTAAAAAAGTTGACCTATGTAATTTGAGTAACTATAACATTTTTGCCACCTAGCTACATCCCTCCTTGCCATGCAAGCTAGGGCACAGTTGCACAATTTGCACTTGGGCATATAGGGCTCTATACTAACTTAATGCAGTCCTTACGGAATGGGATTTTCAAACCAGCCCAACTAATACACTTCTTGCACTATTGCTCTAAGACAAGGCCAAAGACTTTTAGTGATAGTACAGTACAAAACTATTCAGATCCTGACCATAGCACAGCCAGCTTGAAGCTAAGCCCCCTATTAATAGGCTGCAGGAACACTGATCTAATCAGGTTATGTCTGGCCAAGCTGCTTTGTGTGCTCTGCACTCAGCTCACTTGTGTTGATGTTTTCCACTCTGCTAATAATTTTACTGCCTATGCTTGTTTATCCCCAAGTTTGCCAAGTTTCTACACACTTTTTTATATACAACTTAACAATGGTGTACAAAGCAGAGCCAAAAATTACTCCCTGCTTTTTAAATACCTTTATAAATATGGCCCTTGGTACATTTCTTGCATGGAATTACATGACATCTTGGAAGACTTAGGGACAGATTTATCAAAATGTTTTTGAACCACAGAAAAACTCACCCATTGTCTATTCATTCCTATGAGATTTTTAGAAGCATATTTATCAAATGGTGAACCCTAACTGACACCCGCTGATAAATGCATCCCATGGGAATGAATAAACAGTGGGGGAGTTTTTATGTGGAAAACTCTAATCTCACTGTGTGTGACTGTGTGTGGATAAATATGTATCCTAAACAAAACCTAAAGGATATGATATTAAAATAATCATACAGTATCATCTCACAACATTTTATAATGACAAGCAAAGATGTATAGTGTTTGTTGGAAAAGGGGGTTATTTTTATTATGGTATTATCAGCAATGGATTTCTTTTCCAGGCGCCCCGAGGCTGCCCCCATTCTCCGCCACACCCCCTCGCCCCCCCCGGGAGCAGGCATGTGCAAACTTTTAAGCTTCCATACAGAGCAGTCTCCCCATTGGGAGCAAAATGTCAAAATTTTGCTGCAAAATTTTTGCATGCCGCCCCTAAGTTTCTGCTGCCCTAGGCCCGGGCCTTTGTGGCCTCGCCACAAATCCAGGCCTGGGCATTATAATAATCCATTTTCCCAGATTCTTTGGAAAACCTGCTTTTCTGAAATTCAGGGAACCTGTTTGTACTTACAGAACAATCATGCTTCATGTGTTTTAAGAAGGCTTGGCAGTTTGCGTTTATCTTGTGTTTGGGAAGTTTTTGACTTACACTATTTCCCTTTTTCTTTTGCCACTCTTACCAACCTAACCTAAAAAAAATTGATGTTGAGACCAGAAATGGGCCTATAAAAGGGGTTACAGAAGCAAATGTCTGCCTTGGTTCAGTAACCCATAGCATCCAATCAGATTGGTTTTCATTATTAATCTAACTGCACTATTTCTGTTAAAGCTTACTGTTTATTGGATAATATATATTTGTGGACTTGTGTAAACCTGTTACTCCATTGTAAATGGAGTCTAATAATATAATTTCACCAGTAATGGCTGGCCTATCTGCCTATTTTATTTCTAAATATGTAAAGTGCATGTTTCTTTTATGTCTTTAATCCCCAATTCATACAGTGACCCCCACTAATACCCAACTGATTCTAGGTTCAAGCTGAATAACTAAAGATCTGTTATTTTTCCCTGATCTGTGTTTATTTTTCACCTTTTATATTTCACTGTTGTCGACGTGATTTTCTTTTAACTGGTTGGAGCCACGTTCATTGCTTAGAAACCCCAGGAAGAAGATTAGACCATCACAGTGGAATAATAGCTAATAGCCTGCCAGTCAAATACAGAATCCTAGACCTGACCTTGCAAGGCAAACCAGACACACAGGGAATTTGGAGAAATAGAAATAATGAAATCTCCCACAGATTCTCAAAACAAGATTTATCAGCTGTAAATGTTGTGTTGGATTTACCAGAATTTTTGTGGCCACTTACAGTGAGGCTTCCCCCTGCCTGTAATAACACATAGGTGCAGTGGGCTTTCTTTTTATAGGAGGCAGCTTGTAATCATACAATTACTGTGTTTTCTTATGGATTAGTTATATGACGTTTCCTCCTGCATGTGTGGTTTTATAACAAGAAGTAGACACAGGATTTATTAATGAGATTGGTGGAAGTTGGTACCTCCACCAAATGGAGCAGAGTTGTTCTCAGTTAATCCAATGTTAATACGCCATTCACCTGCAGCCCCTCAATAAACACGAAAAAACATCTGCCACCATCTGATCATCCAAAAATATTTCCAAAAACATTTTAATTGGACAGTGTATTGAGTGTAAAACACCTAATGGGTGAGAGGACCCAAAATGCAATGAGTAACATGTTGCATTGTGCTTGCCGGAAGGATAAAAGGACTCATACTATACCTTCTTACATTTATACCATATTATACCTTTTTAATCTAAAGGCTGTCTCCCTTATTTACTAGCCTTCTTTTAAGTAGGATTTCCTGAATTAAATAAATTATAAACATACATTTAAAGCTGCCGTTTGACCCATAAATGGTCCTATGCCTGTGCCCTCCCAATGGCATACTCCGAGTGTATGGCCGGCATATGAATCCACAAAAATAATAAATGGTTTTGTATATAAGCTGTTTCTGAAATCTCCAATATATTATCTTAAAGCCAATGGAAAAAAATGTCCTTGGTGTGTAGAGGTTGTTCTCTATCTCTAGCATTTTAATCCCTATTTATGGCTAGAGCTATGTAAGCAAGAAAGTCCAATTTTCAGCATTATCATTGTAAAGGTTGCTTGGTCCATGTTTGTCACATTTTCACTGACATTTCGTGTTCCTTAAATGAAATGAGATAATATTATGCTAACTATATTTAAGGATCTGGGTCTGAGTAGAGTATCTGGCTTGTCTTGTTCTTTAAAAATAGGAAGGTACATTTTTTCAAGGTTGTCTTTATTGCTCTATTAAATAATAATGGAAAGCTGTATGAATTAATATACATGTATGTTTGAAAGTTAATTGTGAAGGATTCAGCACATGGAATGTGTTGTCTGGCTGTCCATGCTGTCCATGGTGCTGAATGCTGGCCATTCTGATCTTTATTGTGCAGTTTGTTTGGTCAGTTCCTAAATGATTGTCAACTACTTGTGTTGCTTTTTATGGCAAACTAACTGTACAATACGGTATATGGGGTGAGGGGGGTCTATTGTTTAAAAGATAAGAGTGTTAGATTTGTATTTGGGCTGCACAGCAAAACACTATCAAGGCCCACCATTCCCCAGATGGGCAAATGGGCCAATACTCTGCTTTGCACATATATATTGAAACTGTCTGTTGGTACCCCCGTCAGGCCCACTACACCCCTGTGCACCCTAGCTGATGGAACTGCCATTTCTACTGTTATGTCCCTGTTAAGTGGTATACAAACTGCTTGGATAAAAGCGATCATGAATACATTGTACATTCAACTTATTCATGAGGGAGTTTAAATTACATTACATGGCTGTGCTATTTACAAATACAAACACAGAAAGAGTGCAGAAAGTGTATTGGAATAATATACATAATAAGAAGAATAATGTACATAACTAGGCTTAGGGGGGGATGATTTACCAGTAGCAATGAGCGAATTTTTTTGCCAGGCATGGATTCGCAGTGAATTTCTGCATTTCGCCATTGGCAAAAAAATTGTGTGTCAAATTTTTTGCCGGGACGGATTCTCTCATCACTATTTACCAGCATATGTGTTAAATTGCTCAAGCGATGTTGCCCATTGCAAAAATCAACTGTTAGATTTGAGAAGTCTGCTGTAAGTTAGAAAACCAAAACAAAGTTGTAAATGTAAGTGTTTATCGTGGAACTGCACGTGTGCAATTTAGCACTTTTCTTAATTAGTTAATCAGCCCAACAGTTGTTTCTGCTCCTGCTCTGTCTGCTTCTTTTTCTATTAGTGTCTCTTTCCATTGCACTCTTCTGCCTATGATGTCAGTACAAAAAGATAAGCAACAATTTTAGCATTAAATTAAAGAATTTTTTTGTAACAATTTTTTGCTATGTTTTTACAAGGATGAGCAGTAACACAGGCAGAAAAAATGTGTTACATTTTGGTTAAGTGAGAGTACAAAGTAAAGTTTTATGTGTATAATATTTATAGGCATTTTTTCAAAGTATTTTAGAACCTTCACCTCTCAACTCAACCACTCCAACCTTTGGGTCAGGAATTGCATTAGAAGCTTTATATCAGTGTGGTTATACAAGATTAATAAATGAGGTAATGGTTGTGAGATATATAAAGGGTTCTAGTGAAACCTTCCCACCCCAGAGATAGTGACACAGAGTTGCCAAACAATATATGTGGTCCTGCTGGAACCCATCCACCCTTGTGCAAGGTCTTGGAAACAAGCTGCTTTTGCAGCATCTCATCGGTTATTTTCTTTTTTGTCAGCTTGTTTCAAGAACCTTTAGTTTGCCATCGGGCCCTGGCTACTGTAGTGCAGGAAAACATAGAAACCAATAAACTCTGAGGTAGCAGAGATTTTTCCCTATTTTATCCCTCTTGTTACTGTATCTCTGCTTTAACGATACCAGGATTTTTATTGTAACAGAGTAGTTAATTCTTTAGAGGTTTTTTTTTTCCTTTTTATTCTCAGCTGTGTTAAGAAACCTAACAATAAATGCAAAGAAGGCAGTATTTAAAAAAAATTGTTATCTGAATCAGCCATTTTTTGTTTGTACTTTGCCCACTGTGTGGGGCATTGTGCAAAAAGCTGCAGGCCTCTGCACTCTGAAATGGAGACCTGCACTCTGTGCTTTAAACTGAGTGCTGGCAGGCAGGTGGTGGCATGTAGGTGCCCCCCACCACTTGCCCCTACCATTCACATCATCCATATATGCCTAGTATGGAGTGGCAAGATGCACAGCCTTACCACCTCGCCAAAATCCTGACTACCTGGCCACTGCACTCGTCGCTGAACTCCCGGTTTTTAATCAGGTGCTCAATGCAGAGTGCAATGCACAGGGGGGGAGAAGGGGCTGGATGGCATAAAAAGGGGCTGTATAGCTTTAAGAAGGGACTGGATGGCTTTTTAGCAAGTGAGGGGATACAGGGTTATGGGTGATAGCTCTTAGTACAAGTTGATCCAGGGACTGGTCCCATTGCCATATTGGAGTCAAGAAGCATAAATGACGCCTTTATATATGTGCCACTGAAGATATTAAATGCCACACTCCTTTATTGCCATAGGCAGGCAGAACTAGTTCTCTTTGCAATATATAAGCATTCATTAGTCATCCAAAACTGTAAATGTCATGATATGCTTGATGTACAGTACTGCAGTTGGTGCATTTTCTATAACAGAGACTGTTGATTAATGTAGCTGGGCAATATGACACATCTGTGCCAGTAGCACATAATTTTATGACTTTTGCCTGTGATAAGCAGACTAGTCTTACAATGCATTGAGCTTGTAGATTCAGACTAGTATAAATTAATGGAATCTGGGCATAAAATCCCAGGAGAGGAAGAAGTTATTTCCCACTCTGTAACCCTCTTTGGACATGGATCAGTATTACTTTCTTCCACTGATTTGAACTTTGGTTTTGTGCTAACTCTGCCATTTTATGCATTACAGCACATTGTCATAGGCTGTATATGGATTATGAGTGGTGACCGTATCATAAATATCCCATACATGCATAATTAAACAGATTGAAATGAAACCAGAATGATAGTCTGTCTCTGACTCATAGGAACTAATTCCCAATCCCTCTTAGACCCACAGAGTCATTCAACCCCTCCCTAGCCATGTTCTATTGTGAAGTGATGGATTCTCAGCCTAGATCTTCCTACCTACTGAGTCCCACAATCCATCACTTCCCAATGAAACAAGGCAATGGTATAGTTAATTGTAAGTCAAATCTATGTAATCATGTATGTTTGCGTAAAATATCAAAATTTCTCTTTGCAAGTTCAAATGGTGTTTATGCACCTCACAGAAAGGGGGTATTTCCCTCCTCCTCTACACTCACAGGAAGGAGTCGGTGCGCCAAAGAGCCCCTAGAAGCAGGCAAGGAGGAGATTTCAGCATGTATTTTTTTTTTTTTTTTAAATCTCTGAGCAGTGTTGCTGTTGCACTAAGAGGATTGCCAGGCCATAGAATTCTAGTAAGTCCTGTCCCAGTCTGAACTAGGACTGGAGAATAGGGGAAGGGGGGTGGGATAAAAAGGCTACTTATGCAACTTAACAGATGGCCTTTAACAAAAGCTCTTAGTCAATGAAGTCATGATCCTAGTTTGACTTAAGCACATATGCTGGGTGACTGGGTCAGCCTAGCCACTTACTTAAATGCCTCATTTCTGAGAAACCCAGCATAAAATACTTAGGGAATTTGTGTTGAAAAAAACATTGATACATCATTCATCATCATTTAAAACCATGGAACCACATTTTCTAGTTGACTAAAGGAAAATTCATTATCCATAATTCTTGATAGCAGGTCTTTGTATACTTAATTAATGACAAGCAAAACTTACCCTGCTGTCCTAACTTTATTCATTGAAGTGGATAAAAATGGAATATATTACTAATACCCTGTTGGGCCAGTTCATATATAGGTTAAAGAAAACTCTCCAAAGCACGAGGACTTTGCGGAAGAGCCATGTGGTATGAGACAAAGTAGGAAGGAGGTCCTATGGTACATGGTAAACATTTTCATTTACACGAGTTGCCAGTAAATCTAGGTGTGAAGACTGTAAACATGCACTCATCCAAGTGGTTTGTCACATACCCCTTTGTTTTAAGACGATCACCCCACAAGAACTTTAATAAAATGCATGTGGGGTGACCGTCTTAACGATAGAGAGAAAATCACTTATTGAACTTTCTATATTGACTTGACATTTATAAAGGTATAGTATTAAATTAAATATCTAGTATTAACTATTAACTAATGAATTTGAATTGTGATTAGAAGGTTTATATTTATGAACTACAATATGAATTTAGTTATTTTGTATATATGAACTTACCCATATGTTTTACAATTTACAGTATGTGGCAATAAGGGCTAGAGGCCAATTATGGGCTCTGATTCTGGGCCACCAGAGTGAAAGTATTTTGTTAGTAAGTTGAAATCATCCCAGACACCACTAAAAACAATAATAAGCAGGTAGCCCCAGTGTGCAAATTCATTCATCAGAGTTTACATTTACTGCAGATACTGCTTTTAGCACTTTTATATTTTTTATGTTTCTATCTTTCCACATTTTTATTGTATGGTAATTTATTTTAACATGATTTTATAAGTATTTATGTATCATATTATTATTATACTTTGGAGCTCTTATTTTTATTTCTTTGCTTTTATCATATCTGAACAGTTGAGTTGTCATTTATGCTTTCATGTTTAAGTGCATGAAATGTCATCATTTGATGCCAATGTGATTTTCAACATGATAGATACTGCTGTGGGTATTATACTTGTATGAACATTATACTTTACTAGGGTGTCATTACTTTGGTGCCGTTGCATGTATTATGGCACCATTAATGGCATTCTGTGATGCTGTTGTGTTCTGGACCATTGGGAGCCAGCACCCCTGTAGATTGTAAGCTCTTGCGAGCAGGGCCCTTTGATCCTATTGTTACTCTGTATACCCTTGTTTGTTAAACTTTTTAACATCCTTGTTTGTTTAAATTTATTGTGAAGCGCTGCGTAATTTGCCGGCGCTGTATAAATAAATGACGATGATAATGCTGAATGCTGCTAAGCAACTTTGGCTTTGGTACGGTTGGTTTTCAAGTTCTGCCTTGAAATATCACAGAATGCACTAGGGATAAACATGTTTGACAGCAGAGAAAAGCATTTCCACTAAGAATATATATATATTATATATAATATGTGAGTACTTTGACTGTAATGAAAAAAAATTCAGCTACTGCATACTTCAATATTGTGACTTCAATATTTCTTCATTTATATTGTTACTAGTCCTAAATGTTTCCCAGCTAATATTTAATTAATGAATTCCCATTTGAAAAAACTACCTTGATCATATGAAAGTATTATTTTGTAGGCAATAACATATTACTATTATGCTATTGCTACAAATGTATTGAGTTCATGAAAATGGAAGCCATTTTAAGCAAAATATAAGAAAGTCATCTCTTTATGTGTGGCCAGATTACTCTAGGCCACTTGTGTTAATAACTCATTTCAGCTATGGGTCATGGGTCATAAGACAACCTTCTGGTGGTTGGTTGAAAGAAGACACTGGTCCATCAAGTTATGGCCTAGAAAATGCTACTAGAAATTTGTACAGTGATAAAAGTTTAAACAACATCCTTTGTTTACAATAGTGTCAGACTGATGCCTAATGAAGCCCTCACTTTTTTGGCCTTTACACAAATCGTGCCTTGTGTTTTCAAGGGTAAAATAATAGGTATGTTCTACTTCAGCACTTGCTTTGGTGTTGTTCTTTCCATTGCTGGGTTGACATTAGCTTATAAAGTGTCCAAAAAAAAAGAGAACAGAACAATTCAATTTGCCTATAGACTGCAGGGGTGGGAGTTTGCTTACTGCTTGTGTTGTCATCTATGGGATGGGTATATGCCCAATTCAAGTAATACTGAAAAGTAAAATGTCCAACCTAGTACAAATATTCCTAAATAATGTTTCTCTTTGACAGATCTTGTGAGAAAGGTTGCCCAGCAGAAGTTTGGTGAAATTCGTAATGATTACCAAAAGGTAAGTTTACAACGATTTACTGTTTTCTATTAGATATATATGTGCAATCGCATAAAAGGGAATGTAACAAAAACCTTAAATCAGAAAAAAATACATAAATCAGACTATATTGCTGGTTACTAGACCTGAGGCCCCCTAGAATTATTCAGCAGCTATCAGTTCTTGTAGGATGCTGGGAGGTATGCTTCCGCCAAGAGCTGACAATCCACAATTTGCTCATCCCTGTCAGTAAATAATAACAATATGATTATGTCACAGCCCTTTTTGCTTTGTAAATTGCTTCTTTCTTGATCAGTTTCCCATCATCATTGTTGGGCCTGTGGGTTGGTTTTATGATACATTATCTATTTGTGTAATGCACGCAGCAAGAGGAGGAGAGCTAGGAAATAGTGATGTGCGGGAAAATCTTGACCCGCACGGGACCCTAACCAGCCCATTCCCAACCCGCACCCTACCCGATCCGGCTTCTCCCCTTTATTTATAGACCCGTGCCTGACCCACCCCACAGTGATGTCACAAAAGGGGCAGGGCGTGTTGGGTGCAGCACTCCTATAAATTCACAAGCCAGAAGAGGCACCTGGCAGTGTTAGGCCACAGGGGCAGGGAGGGTGAGAGGAAGAGTTCAACACAAACCCGCCCACGAGGTTGTGCCAAGGTTGGCCCAAACATGCCTGACCTGCGGGTATCAAGCCGGCCTGCACATCACTACTAGGAAAGCCCCACTCAGGGCAGGTTACATCCCTTGCACAATGTAGGTGTGCGTAACTTCACACACACAACATAGGTATTTAGATCTGGTGCCTAGGGTGGCCCTGGCCCCACTAATAGGGACATGCCAGATTTATGGTTTTTGGATCCCATCAAATACCAATTCTGAGTCAGCTATGTCCTAAACCCAAACCAAATCCTATTTTGTATATTACATTTGAAATAAATGTAATAATGCCTTAATTGTGAATAAGAGACTATAATGCTCAGTTGTCTCTGGTTTATAAAACCAAGGGGATCAGTTTTGTTTGGTGGGATTTGCATTCAAGGAAGAAGATAATGTGAATGTGCAATAAGGCTCAGTAAGCCTTATGGGACTCAATTATTGAAAAGTCAGGTTTTCCTTTCAGTTTGATTAAGACTAAGAACAGTATTTATTATGTGGCTTAAATGCTAGTTTTTCTCAAGTGGGGAATATTTTTGCTTTATTTATTAAGAATTTTTCCAAGTTCAACGTTATTTTTATCGTTTCTGTTTTTGGCATAAATTGTTTCATGTTTAAGAAAAAATCTGTTAATGACCTTAGGGAACAAAATGTGAAGCACATCTTGACTTGTTCTTGATAAATTCTCACAGTGGCGCCGCAGGAAATTACTCAGTGACAAAAATGTATGATAAATGTGCCCTTATATCAGGGCTGTGGCCCAGCGGTAGAGGGACACAGTAATAATACATTTATAACTTAATTACTCAAACGTAATGATATAACATTTTGACTTCACTCACCATAAATTGATGTTGTTTTTTTGTCCCTATTGCCTGCTCCTAATCCTGCGCACTGCTGCTTTCAGCCAGAAAATGTGGTCCTCACTCTGCAGGTAACGTCTTCCTTGTGTCTCGGCATAAGGGAGCGCATTCTCTTTCTGCATTCATTTGTACAAATACTGTGATACATTTCCTTACTGGTTTGCAACATATCCCATACAATGTGACATATGGTTTCCCTTTCAGTTCATGGCATTTCTGGGTGAGTTATTTCAGTAATAGAAAACGACAATTTAATGGGGGCGAGTTAGTTCCCACAGTGATACATATTTATAATCAATTTATTTAACTAGTGTGTTAAGCATGAGTATACTGACAGCTCAGGCTCGCGGCATAACACTTCTGCTTGATGGAGGACAATCATGATCCTTGGAGAGCCAATGGGAGTTTTGCCTGAAAACGTTTTCTGTTTCGCCAGCAAATGATGTTACTATGGTAACAAATGCAACCATTTATATGACTGTGCAAAAAACCACAGTCTGTATATTTTATATGATCATTTCTAAAATATTGAGTACTTGGCTATTAAACAAAACCAGCCTTATAGCTTCTATTAACAAGCACCATGGGTGTCTGCAGGAAATTTTCCGAGTCCAAAGTAATCAAGCAAAAACAAGCTGCTTTTTTAGACTAAGCCTGTATACAACAACTAGGTGCCAAGTTTGTAGGAAATCAGTTTATTGACGAATCCCATAAAGTTGCTCACAACTTATATAATTGGGGGAAGTTTAAGGAGAGAGAATATAATTCATGAAAATATGTCCCATGCAGCACTGTGAAAACATTTTTTGCCCATGTGGACACACCCCTCTTTTACCAAAACATACTCCAGACGTACCAGTATAATTACTATAAAAATAGATAATGAGCATATTAACCCCAGACAACAAGTATAATCACTAAATAAAATAGATTACTTGCATTTTAACCACAGACATACCAATGTAACTACTACAGAAAATAGACAGTTTGCATATTAACCTGATAAGTGCCAATATAATTGCTACAGATAAAGGATAATCTGCATATTAACCCCTAGACAAGCCAGTATAACTACTAAATAAAACAGATAATAGGCATTTTAACCCCAGATGTGTCATAATAATTATTATGGAAAATAGATAATCTTCATATTAACCCAAGATATGGCAGTATAATTACTACAAGAAGTGGGTAAACTGCATATTAACCCCAGATTTGCCAGTGTAATTACTGCAGAACATAGATAACCAGCATATTAAACACAGACATGCCACTATAATCACTATAGAAAGATTATTAAAAATGTCCATTGAGCATTCCATTGCCTCTACACTAATATTTAGCATGGCAAGATAAAAGTTTCAAACTGGTACCTGCTTGTGGGAAGTAATATTGCCTTGTAACTTTTGGGGCTTTAGGGGTACCTGGTCATGCTGTATTTTCTCTGGGGCCTACTACCCCTGCTGTTAGTGAGCTGCAGAATGGAGTAGGGGGGCAGAGCTGCAGTGCCTACATCTTTTTCCTTATGCAGCTTTTAGACCACTCATTTTCTATTGTAAGTTCTTGTAGAGCCACATGGGGATTGGAAAGATTTGAGGCTGAAGTTTGAGCTTCCCTTCCAGCCTATCCAATCCCCACACAGCTATACTTGGACATAAACTTAATGAGAAAATAAGTGGTGTAGCAAGTTGTGTAAGGAGAAATAAGATCCAGATACTGCAACTCCATTCTGTGAGGTTTGAAAAATTCAAGGGGGGGGGGGGGGGTACACTTGCCCCTGATTGCCCCTAATTGGGAGTTCATATCAAGCACATAGAGTGGTTGATTATATAAAGTTTGGTTCCTGTTCTCTTCATTCTATGGGGTTTGAGGGTGAAATATGGTTGACTTGGATGCTTGCAACCCCCCTGCTACATCTGCACAGGTTAAGACCCTGCTGCATACTTGTGAGAAGTTTTCCCTCCTGTCTATTAGCAATTAGTGCAACAGCATATCATTTGGGTTCACTAAAGGGGTTCTGCAGTGATGTTTTAACTTGCTACTGCAAAACTCCTCTAGTGAACTGGGGAGGAAAAGGGTAAATAAACCCCCTTGGTTGACCAGTTTTGACCTTTTTGTTTTACAGACAATACACTATGAAATTGGCTTTATCATCGCAGCAGTACTTGGACTCCTGTTTTTGCTGCTGATGCCGCTGGTGGGCCTGTGTTTCTGCATGTGTCGCTGCTGTGACAACTGTGGTGGGGAGATGCATCAGAGGCAAAAGAAAAATGGTGACTGCCAGAGGGGCTGCTATGCCACTTTTCTCTTTGTAACCACCTTGCTGATCAGGTGAGCCCTTATGTTGTGGATTAATCCAATTTGTTTTACTTGTGAACGTAATTAAAAACTGCTGTTAGAATGCTGAGAGCTGTAGTTCATCAATGTTTAGAAAGCCACAGCTTAAATATCTACATTTGCTGTACCTTTCCCAATTATGTTGCTGTTCTTCTGGTAACAGTCTCTCCTTGTTCTCTCCAGTGTGGGTGTGATCTGCGCATATGCTGCCAACCAGAACCTTACTAACCAGATCAGAGGATCAAAGAAACTGGTGCAAACCAACTTTAAAGACTTAAAGACCCTACTAAATGACACTCCAATGGTACGTAAACAAAGAATCAGACTACAATAACCATTTTAATTGGCAAAAAATGACCTCAAATTACCCACTTAGATTGTAAGCTCTACAAGCTTGGGATCTCCTTCCTACTTTGTCTCTTACCACATGGCATTTCATCTCTGTATATGTATTTTTATGTATTAGAATGTTATAAAAAGTTTCACATACATACAAATGGATTCCAATATCTTGCTGAAGTAATCAAAACAATTGATGTTTATTTATTAAATTATTGTGGTGACCCATACAAATAATAGATAACATTTGATAGGAGATGATTGGTGACTTCCAAAATGATCGGCAAAATGCACCTTGATTGTTCTTCATCTCATCTCAGCAAGTTGGCTGTTAGCTGACCAATAACAGGATGTTAATTCAAAACTGTCCAGTAGATGTCTCTCTGAAACATGTAATTCTGCCTCTGCAAGTCAAATAGGATTGATGGAGTACTGGTATAGGATCTCCATAATATAATGCTAGAAGCCAGTGGTTTTTCAGATAAGGGATCTTTCTGTAATTTGGATCGGCATAACTTAAAGCTGCTAAAAAAACATTTTAAAATTAAATAAACCCAATAGGATTGTTTTGCCACCAATATGGATTCATGCAGCTTAGTTACCATCAAGTACAAGGTCCTGTTTTATTATTACTGGGAAACTGTTTTTAATTCCTTTGTCTCTGTAATAATAAAACAGTACCTTGTACTTGATCCCAACTAAGATATAATTACCCCTTATTGGGGGCAGAACAGCCCTATTGGGTTTATTTAATGGTTAAATGATTCCCTTTTCTCTGTAATAATAAAACAGTACCTGTACTTGATCCCAACTAAGATATAATTAATCCTTATTGGGGGCAGAACAGCCCTATTGGGTTTATTTAATGGTTAAATGATTCCCTTTTCTCTGTAATAATAAAACAGTACCTGTACTTGATCCCAACTAAGATATAATTAATCCTTATTGAGGGCAGAACAGCCCTATTGGGTTTATTTAATGGTTAAATGATTCCCTTTTCTCTGTAATAATAAAACAGTACCTGTACTTGATCCCAACTAAGATATAATTAATCCTTATTGGAGGCAAAATAATCCTATTGGGTTTAATTAATGTTTAAATGATTTGTTAATAGGCGTAAGGTATGGAGAGCTAAATTAGAGAAAGACCCCTTATCTGGAAAACCCCAGGTCCTGAGCATTCTGGATAACAGGTCCTAGGTATTGGGAATTTTAACAGCATTTCCCCCTAGTATAAAGTCATCCAGATTGGCTTTTACCTGTGTTTTAGTTGCCATTAAATTATCCAGTTATATAGCCTACAGATCTTTAAAGTTTTATAATGTGCATTTTTTTACTTCAACCAACCTTATACCTAACATTTGTCTATTTGAATCTATTAAAGCCTCTACAAGCTTCTTTGCTGTTGATGCAAATGAGTCCTTGTGTTTTTCATATACAAGCTATTAGTCTTCTTATGATAATTTTTGTTAAAAAAACATAATAATAAAATAGGGGTTATTTCAATAATCGGCAAAGTGAGGTTCTGGCAAGCTCCAGCAGGGTAGAAATATCTAATGTATACAGAAAAATATCCAATACAGCGGTTCCAGAACAGTTTGGAAGTGGCGGGGCTTATCCTACATGAAATGTTATGTAAGATTTAGGGTGAAAGTATATTTTCTCTCATATGGAAACCCAACATAAAGTGAAGTTAAGGTGAGATTTGGCAATGATTTGCTGTTCCACATAGCATGTCCACTGATAAGCCAATATTTTACTGTATACGTGACTATGTTATGAGCTAAGGAAGTCTATAATAGAATGTTTATCAGGCTCACACTAAAAAAACACCAATAAAACATTACCTTAATCACATAATGTGTCGGCCCCATAATTGCTTGGCCCTGGGGAATATACACTTTCTAACCTACCTTTATACATGGTATGATAGCGCTGTACTTATTATCCAAACAATAAACTGACAAACTTTCATTTCTTGTAATGTAATAATATAATAATAAGAATGTGTTTTTTATAATCACCTCTCTCCAAGTTTAACCTTTTATTTTTATACTTTTAGCAAATCGATTATGTACTGAGCAAGTTCAATGTTACAAAGGACAAAGCCCTATCTGAAATGAACAGTAAGTAAATAAATGGTTCTTTCATTGCTTTATTGCGTGGGATTCTGTTTGGGATTTGGTTGATTTCTAAACTTGATATGCTCGGCTGATCTGAAGCCGACTCCTTAAATTTATAGAACTAAAACCAGATAAGCCAGATCTAAGCCAGAGTTAAACCCTCAAGGAAAACATAATTTGGGAACAGATGTGTTTCCTTCACTTCACCAGAGCTTATAAGTTTACAGTTTCATTATTCCATCACTGATGCAGATGACTGAAAATGCCTGTTTCAGGTATGGGGATGGCTTATCCAGAAACCCATTATACAGAAAACTACAAATTATAGGAAAGTCGTCTTCCATAGATTACATTTTAATCAATAATTCAAATTTTTAAAAATAATTTCCTTTATCACTGTAGTAACAAAGCAGTACCTTGTACTTGATCCCAACTAAGATATAATTAATCCTTACTGGAGGCAAAACAAAAAAAATATTGGGTGTGTTTAATATTTAATAGACTTAACGTACTGAGAACAAAATAATGGAATTTTCCTTATCCGGAAACCCTCAGGTCCCGATCATTCTGCAGGTCCCATACCTGTATTAAATAGTCAGAATATGCATGGCCTGATTCCTTTTCATGGTATGTGAGCAGTGAATACAGTTAAGCAGCGAGTGATGACCCTTAGTAAATCCGAGAGAGCTCTTATTGTGGCAATAAAACAGTAAATACATATTGCTTTTATGCAAAATTCTCATTTTATTGGTCCCTGCATGTTCACAGGGCACAAAATACAATAATGGGGAATGCATTTTCTGGTTACCGGCCCTAAACATAGCAACCACCTAGAATTGTACATTGCAGGTTGGGGAAAGGCAAAAAACCAAAGCAAACAATTAAGGATAAAGCTTACAAACCAGAATAATAAGACCAACTGCAAACTAGCACAGAATATTAATGCATCTAAGGTGAACTGGCCCTTTAAATGAATCTTCCGTGTACTGAGACAATTGTTGTAAGAAAGTATAATCCAAGATTTTTTTGTGCATATCTGCCTTTGTTTCAGGCACCCTGAGAAGTGTGGGAAAAACACATTATACTCCTGAGAAAGTACATGTGTCTGTGTTTCTCCTTTAATCTGCTATTAGTCGAAATCCAACTCAGTACATGATGTTTGCTTAAACTATGATACTTATAGTTATAAAAAAAAATGCCAATCAGGCAATATTTCAAATGAGTGTACGTGTGTATTAAAGCCCCTTGTTTTGACAGATCTCGGACCTTTGCTTGGTGAGCGCGTCCATGAGCGCCTTGGGAAAGATGTCCGACCTGCTTTTGATGCGGTACTTAACATGGCAGGAGGTAATTCTCGCCAGGCTGAAAATATTCATATGGTAGTAAATGTCAGGTTTGGGCTAAGGCAAAAAGGCCACTTTCACTGGGCCCCCCAGCCCTCACAGGGGCCCCATGACACAAAATGATCTCGGTATTAAGCATACTGCTGCATTGTGTAGCCACTGTTAGCTTTTCCATTTTTTCACTTATATAAGATGTGGCCTTTCTGCTTTACTGAACTGCAACACTTAGATAACAACTTCAGCTATTGGAGAGGGCCCACCTTAGCTTTACAAATGTATGTGCATTAAATACTTATGTTGTATAAACATTCTGACTTTCGAGTCACTACCAGAAAGGAATTCTTTCTCATTGTCTAATTCTCTTTAGCAGAGATTTTATAACCGTGACAACACTTTTCATTTTATGCCTGTGACTCAACAGTGCTTGGAAACACTAAGCCCTGTGCAAAGGCATGTTAATACACAATAAAATCATACAGGTGGTGGTTAAATAACAGGAAAATGTTACGTAAATATAGAAGTGGTAAAATGAATTTCTTTGCAATGTTTCCGTTTTGATGCATCAGTAAAACAAGTGTCTCACTTTACCAAGGTCTCTACTAATGAGCCCCATCCCAGGGTAATTCCCCCCATAGACCTATATAACACCGATCGGGTTTATAATTATATACTGTACATTTATTTATTATGATAGTGGGCCCTAGATTTCAGGTTCTCTGGTGGGTCCTAGGAAGCCCAGTCTGAAACTGTACCTTAAGCTGGCCATACACTTTCAGATTTTATTCTTCTTCCGACGAATGTTCGGATATCAGTTGTACGTTTAAATGCAGCTATCTGAAACTAACATTCAGACTGAAATGGTAGGATAAAGCCCTTTAAGCTACAAATCGAAGGAAGTTCTAAACATGATATAGTTGGCAGACACCAGTCATAAAGTGACTTCCATTGTAGGTCTCCCAAGGATATCAGCCAATACACAATATATTTACAGATTTTTTTCGTTAGCCGACCAGCTTTACTGGAAGGCAAGACTTCACAGTACATGACAGGATTATTAGTCTTCATGAACATTCCATTAGAGAATGATCACTAACATACAGCAAGTATGCTGACTGATCTGATTCCAGCAAAAGGAGATATCTCCAGGCTTTGGCTTTCCCTACTGCATTTGTTGGCGTTAGTGCAGACAGACAGCCATAGGAAGTCTATCATCTCTTCACTTTATTTTGTGTTTTCTTTAATACATGAGTAATGTCACAATTGTTATGTGATAATAGTACCAGTGCTTACAAGTTTAGTAGTGTTATTCATTGGATTCTATAGTAGCATTTACATTTATCATTTATGTTACAACATATCTTAAGATATCTTTGGGCTTTTGAATTTTCATATAACTTTATAAATATACCCAGAAGAAGAATGTACAAAGCTAAAGCAGAGATAGGAAAGCCTGCTACAAAAAGGCAGCTACTATGTTTATAACAAGATCCTATAGCTATATTGCTTATAAAAACAGGATCAGGCACAGCTATAATGGTTACACTGCTGCTGTAGGAAAAGACCAACATATATTTAAGCAGAATGCCTAAGGCTCACATGGGGAGGTTACACATGTCACACATGGGGAGGTTACTTATCAACATTCTTGTTTATTTACCCAAGATCTAAGTTCTTTTGCACTAAAAACCCAAATGCGTAGTCACACAAACATGACTAAATAGTTCAAATTTTGCCTATTAGTAGTGACCGGGAGCTGTCCTAGGCAAAATTTGAACTATTTAGTCACGTTTGTGTGACTACGCATTTGGGTTTTTAGTGCAAAAGTAAGTTTCAAATGCCGAAGTTTTACATTCATGTTTTTATGCTTAATACAGTATATATGAAAAAATAGTGTTTTTTAAACCATTGATCAAATTGATGATTTTAGCACAAACAAACAATGGCAGAAAAAAAAAAATAACGAACGTTGATTAATAACCATGTTATTTTTATACCAGCAGTAAATGCCACAACCACTTGTGCATCATGCTGACTTCAATGGCATCTGCTTGTCACTGCTTTAATAAGGCAAGGGCAGTATCAGAGGCACTTTCTCCATTGGCATTTTTGTGTCTGAGTAGATAAAGCCACTTACACCATTAGCCTAAATATATATTGATAGGTTCCCTTTAATCCAGAATAGGGTTTGATTACTCAATCACTATGATAAATGAGCCAGATATTCTTAGAAATATTATCCAGCAGCCCCAAGGATATTGTTTAGCAGCTGCAGAGCCCGTCAGGAAGAACCCAACCCCTACAGGCAACAATATAACTTGTAATATGATTGGTAAGCTCCTAGTGTTCAGCTCAGTACATAGAAACACTGATCTTTATCTCGCTGGGTTGAAAAGTGTACCGCTTATAACACCACTGGGGGAAGAAGATGACATACTAACTACAGTATGCTTGTCTTTGGGTATATTTGCTCATCAGTGCTCGACGACACATTTACTATTTAAAGAAACAGTTCACTGTAAAAATTAAACTGGGTAAAATAGATAGACTGCGCAAAATAAAAAATGTTTCTAATATAGTTAGTTAGGCAAAATGGAATCTATAAAGGCTGGAGTGGGAAGAACACTACTTCTTCCTTTACAGCTCTCTAAGCTGTTAGCAGTCAGTAACCAATCAGTGACTTGAAGGGGGGCCATATGGGACATAATTGTTAGTTAGTTTGCATTTAAATCTGACCTGCGTAATCACAAACTAAATGAACAATTATGTCCCATTTGGCCCCCCTAAAGCCATTGACTAACTAAGAGGTTAGAGAGCTGAAAGCAGGAAGTAGAGCTCTGGCCATTATGTTAGACATCTGCCCACTCCAGCCTTTATAGATTACATTTTTGCGTAACTAACTATACTACAAATATTTTTTATTTTGCACAGTCTATCTATTTTACCCAATTTCATTTATACACTGAACTGTTCCTTTAAGCTATATATATATTTATATGTATATATATATATATATGCAAATAGGGGTGTTTGTATGTATGTACATACAGTATATATATATATTGTAGCTGTTGTAAACTACAACTCTCACTATCCCCAGCCAGCCTACTGAAGAAACCCAAGTTCAAAAGTGTTCATTAACAGATGGCACAAGTAGTTCAAAGATCCACTGGAGACATCTATATGTTTACATTGTTTAATCAAACTGTTAATTGAAACAACCTTGAAACTTTTTTGAAGCTTGCTAAGATTTTTGTAAGTCATTTTTTCATGTCTGAGGTATTGGGCAGACCATGTGACTGCCACGAGCTAATGTGTCTGTGTGTCAGTGTACTGGGGTAAGAGCTGGCACCATGTGGGATACTGGCAAGCTAGGTGGGCCAATAGGGTGACAGTCTTTTATGCCTTTGGTATTTGCACAACAACTGCATCTAAAGTTGTGTGACCACAGTTGCATTTGCTGGTCATAAATGATTCATATAGTGTATTAATACAAACATGGTTATATAGTGGAGGTAATAGTTGCAGAGGTTATATAATAAAGGATGCAATATTTGTTATAAGTCTAAAAGCCTATAGTACCCGAACAGATTTAGTTTTTAAGCAGAACTTCAGTAAATTCTTACATTCCCACTTATGTTCAACAAAAGGAGCTTGTGTTGAAACGCTAGGGCTTATTTATGATTGCATTGTTATGTGCAAAGTGCTGAATTTGGATGCAAATCATGTTTTTTTGAATCCGCAGTACCTTATATTGTAGCTTCATAGTGTCTGTGCGATGTACCCCTGCAATATCAAGTCAGTGTCAGTTTTGCAAAGCATTGGGGATGCTATTACTTTCATCTTATCAATGTGCACTGCATCAATAATGCCATTTGCATGCCATTTAAACCACAAATCTATTTTGTTTATGGCAAAAGCCTCCAAAGGGACCAAAGAATTACCTGTAGGTCAAGCCTACCTGTATTCTTAGGGTTCCTTTGTGTCATAATGCAGTTTAATAGAGCAGGCTGAGCATGCTTATTGGCATTGCTGTAAATTGCCATGGATTGGCAATTGTATTGATGAAGGTAATTTTGCAAATAACGTCAATGTACCCTCAGTTTTGCATTTATTTGGGTACTTTCCAGTTATTGCTTGCAGTCGTAAATGATCCCAGGTGTGTTTATATGTTTGTGCAGTGGTCTTCACTTATCACTTCAGCTTCCACATTCTCATTAACCGTCCATGACAACTTTTCCTTTTTTTTTATCCCTTGTGTTTCATTTTATTTTTGCTTGAAGTCAAAGTGCAAAGGGCAATTAAAGGTAAAAGATTTGGTGCAACAGTCCCGTGATGTTCAGTGTTTAGTTAGCTGTGATATATCTGTACTGTGTATGTTACACTGTGTTTCCATTCTTCACAAATGTTCGGTGAGACATACATCCTGATGCAGGGGTTGTGGGCTACACTCATGCATTGCACAAGTTCTATGGTTTTTGTTAAAAAAAACATTTATTTTCAATATTTAAGACATGGGGTACTGACAGTTCTGTCAGTGCTTTTGTCAATTTACGGCCTCCACTAATTGAATAGGTAAGTATCCATAAAAATTGCCTTTTACAAAGCATAATCTGATTCTTTCTACTTACTTGTGGCTGGCCAAGGTTGATGGGAGTTGTAGTTTCACAGCAGTTGGACCCCAGGAGCACTTGCAAATGAATGCTATATATATATAACTCAGAGCACTCTCCCGAGCACTTTTGCAATTTACATTCATAATTTTTTGCTAGTTTTTAAGATATTAGCAGTTTCAAAGTAATAATATAATGAAGTAGAAACAAAACTGCTACCTCCTGTTCATTTTGGATGACTGCCTACAGCAGAGAAATGTTTTGTGATGTTGCACTAGAACTGACCAGAAAAATGTCACATGACTCATCTCTGCTCACTAACTTCATTTCCTAAGCAAATTAACATCTTCTCTCACTAAATCTATATTCAGCCAACTGCAGCCAGTCAGACAAAATAAACAGCGGGTAGCACTGTTGTTTCAAATTCATTATATTATTTAAACTGCTAATATCTTGAAAAGTAGAAAACAAGTAAATGGCAAATGTGCTCAAAAGAGCAATATTATATTCATTTGTATTGGGAGTTTACATTTCCTTTAAAATAAATATAAATAATATTTTAAATACATTACATTAATCTCTGAATAAAGATGTATTTTTTTGGTCCTGACTGTACATTGTAGGGTTAGTAGTAGTGTTGACTTTATTTTTTCTCTGCAATTGTCTCTAGAATTGTCTTGAAATCAGTGTTCTGTCACTCAACTCAAATTGCCTCTCCTTAAATGAGTGAGGAACATTGTAATGTGACCTGCCCCCTGTGGGAAAGGCACAACTCAGAGAACTCACTCTGCTGTAACTTCTCTTTTATTATTATTTGTGTCTTTTATTTACATAGCACAGCATATACCCCAGTGCTTTGTATATATATTATACATGAGTCAGTGTGGGCAGTGTACCCAGCAAACAGAGCAATAGTTTGTCACTTTCTGTGTGGTCAGTTTGATAACTGTATGCCTCTGTCCATCAAGGCATAGGCATCCAGCAACATTCTAGTTCCTATAAAAATTATATTTAGTATGAATTTGCACTTACATTGCATTTGGCCATGTGCTTTTATTTGCAAATCATTTGTTCATCCTGATCTTCCTGCAGAGCTCTTTTTGATGCATTCTGAGAACAACAGGGATACAAATGCAACATTATATATCAATTTAACTAGCATCTCTCTAGCACTCTATAGACCCCCAGTGGCGAGTTATACGGAAGTAATAATCTGAGTACCAGTATATAGGTCAACACTTTAGGCTCTGTATTTAGTTTGTTTTGATGAGTTCATTTTCTTTTAGTATATGTATCAGTATTCTCTTTCTCAGTAGCATGTTACTTGTCTTTTATACCCAGAAAGGCTTAGATTCAGGGTCGGACTGGGCCGCCGGGACACCGGGAAAAATCCCGGAGGGCCCCGGCCCTAGTGGGCCCCAGCGGCCCAGTCCGACCTTTGCCGGCGCTCCCCGCTACTGACTGTTCCTCCCCGACGCGTTCAATTTATACGCGCTCGGGGAGGACGTCAGGCGGGGGCCCTTCGGGGGGGTTAGGGGGGCCCTTGGGGGGGTTAGGGGACGCGGCTGGGGCACCTGCAGGGCCCCTGGGGCGGGAGCCCCGGTGGGCCCTGCACCCCCCAGTCCGACCCTGCTTAGATTAGTAAATACCCACATTACCCTGCTAAAACGACATGAGTTTAATTCTGTGTTCAATTTCTGTGGCTACTGCACATGAGCTCCCATCATTCTTGGCCAATTGACATTTTGCTGCATTTTATTTATAAATCAAAGGAATGTTTGCCTGCTCCTCACCTGATAGTTTCATAAAAGGTGCAGCAAGAATATTATTTTTGCATCAGCATTAAGTATTGATTATGATCAAATGGAATTAATCTGGTGCGCTGCAGACAATAAAAATAGTTTTATACAATAGATACATTAAGTGAAAAATATACCAGTATGCGAATTTTCCCTATTACATGGCATTTATGTATGTTCCTGGAAGCTGCTGTATTGTACAGATCAGGAATGTTCATTAAGCAAAGTCCTCATACTTTGGTCAAAGTCACATTTTAGCGGATGTTGTCTGGATATTTGCAGGTAATGGTGATTTGTACACTGCCTCTCTCACCTGCAGGGAGTAAGGTCACGCACATAAAAAGTAGGCCATGATGCATTTGCAGTTGACAGTGCAGGTATTGTGTTTACCATTACATTTCTACCTCAGGATTCAGGGATCGGTTGACACTTACTGGCCACCACCTTTATGCTCTGCAGATCAGCTGGAAATAAACTCTACTTACCTAACTGGAAATAAACTCTACTTATGCATTTACTACATTAGGTCTAGATTTTTTTAAATCTGTTTTCTGACTGATTTTTTGCTCTGCAGCTATCAAAGAAACAAAGGAAGCATTGGAGAATGTAAGCGTGTCTGTGGAAGTGCTGCAGGAAGCCATTGACAAGTTGAACATAAACCTGACAGAGGCCAAGTTGCAGCTCACTAGTACACTCAGCGACCCCGCGTGTTCAGCCAACGTTGCCATCATTCCCTGCAATAAAATTGCCAATTCGCTGAATCAGCTGAACATCAATGCAAACTTCAGCATGGTAAGAAACTTTCCACGTCACTTCCATTGGAGTCATTTTTTTTTTTTTTAAAATAAACTCTGTTGGAGTCAATTTATTAACTTTGTCTTTATTTTAAATTATGCAGCTTCCTGATCTAACTCACAATCTTATCAGATTAAATGAAGTCCTCCGAACAGATCTTAGCAACTTGGTTCAAAAGGTAAGTCAGGAACAGGGATTTTTTTGGAACAGGGAGGATGGAGCTTCTTCATACTGCCATTATATAGGATTTGCCCATTTATACAGCAAAATGTAATGCTACACCGCCTCTTTCCACGCAAGCGGATTTATGGTCAGGGCTACTTTAAAGGAGACATATAGGATAAGTGAAAATCCCCCCCCAGTCTTGTAGGCAATAATAATTAATATATGGGGCTGATTTCACTTTGGGCTACAAATTATCATTATCTTTAAAAATTGCCTTTTTTTGGAGCTCCCCATAGATCTGCTGTTACTCCTGTCCATGTTTTAGGCTGATGCCACACGAGGCGTAGGGCTGAAATTTTCGGCAAGCGGAAAACGCTTGGCGAAAATTCAGCCCTACGCCTGCTACTTGTGCCTGCACCCGAGCGTATCCCATTCATTCGGGTGCAGGCACAAGTAGCAGGTGTAGGGCTGAATTTTCGCCAGCACCAGTTCCTTATCAGGCCAGCCTAGCTGCTGATTGGTTCCTATCCTACAGAGTAGTGTGCTGAGTGCCGCAGCCTGGGAAAGGAAGCAGCAGGAAGTGGAACAGATGGGCGGGACTAGAAGGGTTTTGGGAAAAATACAGCATGCAAAGTTCCTTTAAGAACTAGTAATAATTTTAATATGTTTTTAAATTGGTTGTATCAGAGTATCTTGTAGAGCTTTTAAATGAATGGTAGAATTTCTTGCCAGATTAGCAAAAATCAGCCTTGTTAAACTTTGTTTTTGGGGCGTGTATGTAAGTTTTTCTGCAGGCATGTATTGGGTGCCCCTGAATTGGGGCCCTATTCTGCCAAGCTGTGTGCTCGCTCTGTTCTAAAAAAGGACAAAAACATTGCCTTGATTAATAAGAAAAGCCTGGAGAAACTCAAAAGCATTGTTACATTTTTATTTTTTAAATCATATAGGGCTATGCGGCATTTAATCTTACTCCTGAAATGGTACAAAACCAAACTCGAAATATTGAGGGAGGTAAGTTCTCTTGATTTCCACGTTTCCTTTGCTGAACATAGAACTTAGAAAAGTACAGTGTGACAAAGTGGTGCCTTCATTCAGTTCTACTAGTGTAACAAAGTTTCTGTGCATTCATTTGGTATACGTTTGTTATCTCATATTATAACTTATTGACTATCCTGTCTGACTTTCTCCTAATATTTCTGCCTCTCTTCTACATCTCTTAAAATGCATTAATGTAGAGAAACTTACTCTTATTTAATTGAGCATACCGTCAGTGTGCTGCTAAATGCAATACCCTTTGCTGCATCTCTCAAAATAAACAGAAAACAAAAACCTTGAACTTTTCATTTCTGTAAGAATTTTCTTGCACTTACGAAATACAAACTTTAATAAAAGGGCCCCCTTGTGTCTCATCCCCTTCTCCTTATAGATTGTAAGCTCTATTTTGGCAGGGCCCTCTTCATGTCTTTGTATGTGATTTTGTAAGTCCAATGTATAAAACCATTTATTGTTCTGCGCTGCAGAATATGCTGGCACTTTATAAATACATGTTAATAATAATAATAATAATAATATTCTGTTACACTGTTACCTGTTACTGATGCACCACTTTGTTACACTTTGCTGTGTTACGTATTATCATTTCTTTATTGATGCTGTCTCATATATTATTTATTGATTTGTTTTATTTTATAACTGATTAGCTAATACACCACCTTTTTTTAAACTCATATTAAAACTTTACCGATACACTAATATTTATTACACTTTGCTTTATTTCCTATTATAATTAAGTTTCCCATGTTTCTTAAGGTAGCCATACACGTTACAATAATGATCTTTCCTGCGACCATTGGTGTCAGGAAAGATTGTTTGCCGCTCTATTAACGTTAAGAGCTGAATTATCAGATATGCAGGTAAAACAATAGAATTCTACTCCTATTTGATAATTCAGCATTAACCTACTGCCGATGTTCAGCCGATCGATTAGACAACCGATATCCAAGGCTTTGGATCATGTTGTCAACCCACCATACATGCACCGAATATTGTACGAAACCTTGTTTCATACGATAATTTCAGTACGTGTATGGGCAACTTTACACTTTCCTTTATCCCATAGTAAACTGTTATTGACTGACTAATTTGCTATCCTTTATGTATCTCATGATAACTGATACTTTATTATATTTTGATTTGTCTCATATTATAATTGTTACTAATTCACAGGTTTATTACACTTTTGTTTTACCTCATTATAACAGGCTTGTGAATCCTAAGTGTACTGGTTGCATTATTTTACCTTATATGCATTCTGCAAAAAAAATGAAGTAAACAAAGTAAACTAATGAGTTCTTATTGTTTCTCAATGTAAATTTTATCTTTTGGACCCGTGTTGGATATGTAGCAGCCATCCCTCGTAAGTGTGCAAAATACAATCATCCGTGTACTGGAGAACTCATATACTTCCTATGCAAAGTCAGAACTTTATTTAAGAGTTAAATGATAGGGCCCTAAACTAAATTTCAAGTCCTTCAGCTGTTTTTGAACTGCAGTTCAAAAACAACTGGGGGGTGCAGGGTGAGTGTATATGCTAAAAATATCTAAGAATTGCTTAACAATACAATATATCACAGAACCCTGTGATAATTTTGTATAATGATATAATACCAAGAGCTATGAATAACCTATGAAATATATAGTCAATAACGTACCACCCCCTTTGTAAAATATAAAGAAATCACACTTCACCAAGTTCCATGACCATTTAAAGGCACGAGGTTGCAGGCCGAGTGTTTTTATACAGGTCTTGGAATTCCAAGGTGTTTGTTTATGTCATTTGTATCATATGACTATATAATATAATGTAACCCCTACTGCAAAATATATAAATCATGTTAGAATCCAATGACATTTATAACAGCGCACAGTCTGTGGCCTTCTTATATTCCTTGAGAGTTGTGATGTTTATTTTATTAATGCAGATTGAAACCTGACATTCTTCAGAGTTGAATAGTACAATGTATTCAGCGTCTTGATAAAGTCAGATTTGTTCGTGTTCCAGATTTGCGAGTCCAACTTTAAAGCTCTGATTTTAAGACAGAGCCCTATAGGCACATACATAAATACCTTGAATTCCAGAACCTCAAGTGCATAAGAGTTCCAGTCTGTGAAAAAAAGAAAGTTCTGACTCTGCATTTGCATGATGAGAATCCCTCATTCTGCATGTGTTTTTGTGATGTGAGTGACATCTACCTTTGTGTCATGGCCCATTGACTAATACATTCATTTCATCAATATTTGTTACATTTAAAGGGGTTGTTCGCCTTCAGGTAAACTCTTAGCATGTTATAGAATGGTCTATTCTTAGCAAGTTTTCAATTGGTCTTCATTTTTTATTTGTTATAGTTTTTGAGTTATTTGCCTTCCTCTTCCAGCTTTCAAATTGGGGTCACTGAACCTGGCAGCCAAAAAAACAATTGCTCTATAACAATTGTATTGTTACTTTTTATTACTTATCTTTCTATTCAGGCCCTCCTCTACTTATATCCCTGTCTCTCTTCAAAACCACTGCCTGGTTGCTAGGTTAAGTTGGACCCCAGCACCCAGTTTGCTGCTGAAATTCCAAACAGGAGAGCTGCTGAACAAAAAGTTAAATAACTCAAAACTCGCAAATAATAAAAAATGAAAACCAAATGCCAATTGTCTCAGATTAGCAGTCTCTACATCATACTAAAAGTTAATTTAATGGTGAATGACCCCTTAAATTGAAATAAAAAATCTCCAATGTTCAAGCAATGACAGCCTTTTTCTATATGTTTCCAGATATGAAAAATGTCATGGAATCCATCGGGGCAAACATTACCAGCTTTTCTAAAACAATCCCTGTTCTTCAGATCATGTCCAATATAAGTAATCATATTACTCAGAGTGAGACTTATGTGCGGGAGTTTTACCCTGTGGTAGAACAATATGACTTCTACAGGTATGACACTCTTAGATACGTCCATTAATAAATCAGTAGTTTTAAAGTTGACCATCTTTCATATCTCAGTATATTGTGTGTTTTGTTGTCTCTGAAACGAAATGTAATATTATATACACAACCGTTATCCAGAAAGCTCCAAATTACGGAAAGCCCATTTCCCATAGACTCCATTTTAATTAAATAATTCAGAATTTTAAAACTGATTTTCTTTTTCCCTGTAATAATAAAACAGTATCTTGTACTTGATCCCAACTAAGATATAATTACCCCTTATTGGGGGCAGAACAGTCCTATTGGGTTTATTTAATGGTTAAATGATTCCCTTTTCTCTGTAATAATAAAACAGTACCTGTACTTGATCCCAACTAAGATATAATTACCCCTTATTGGGGACAGAACAGCCCTATTGGGTTTATTTAATGGTTAAATGATGCCCTTTTCTCTGTAATAATAAAACAGTACCTGTACTTGATCCCAACTAAGATATAATTAATCCTTATTGGGGGCAGAACAGCCCTATTGGGTTTATTTAATGGTTAAATGATTCCCTTGTCTCTGTAATAATAAAACAGTACCTGTACTTGATCCCAATTAAGATATAATTAATCCTTATTAGATGCAAAACAATCCTATTGGATTTAATTAATGTTTTATTGATTTTTTAGTAGACTTAAGGTATGGTGATCCAAATTACGGAAATATCCCTTATCCGGAATACCCTTGGTGCCGAGCATTTTGGCTCTGTAATACACAAGAGCCATAAATATCCTGTAAATTATCAATTTTTGTAAACTGTTCTTAGAGATGTCAGCAATTATAAATGGTTCTTAGTGATGTAATTTCTGTCACATTATTTACTGAAACATATGTATTTGATGATGATATCATTTCTGTCACATGACTCACTGAAACTTGTGTATTGTAATATACTTGTATGTTGTAAAATATGAGGATATTAGAAGTCACCTTAGAGTTCCATGACCTGTATAAAAGCACTTGGCCTTCAGACCTCGTGCTTTTATATGGTCATGGAACTCCTTGGTGAGTTATAATATCCCTATATTTTACAACAGGGGTTACATTATTCACTATATATACAAGTATAATAGTATTTTCCACTCTGTGTGTTGCCAACTTGGATGTGGGTAGGACTAGAACAATCCTGTAGTCATTTGGGGTATAAGAAAGTTTACAGGGCTGCACCAACCTGTAGCCAGCCCAGAGCTTTAGGATATAATTCAAAATGTAAATCCAACTGCAAATAAAACACACCTGTATGCGAAGCCAACACATACATCTAACCTGTATGTACTCACTGTAGCTAATTATTTTCCATCAGCATTTCACAAGCTATAAATCAAATGTACACCTGGTTATTTGCAGGTAAGCTAGGTTTGCTTGTGAAACATACATTCCTCTTTCAGCTTCTTCACATTTTTGAACACTGGGGAAAGAAATGTAAGAAAAAGTCTGTCCTGGAAAAGATGATATTATTTATTTTATAGTTTGTATTTCGATATCAACCTCTCATCAGTGCCACGGGGGGAATTAGGGGGATCTCCATACCCATGACTGCTTTACTGATTCTGTTAGGTACCTGAATTGCCGTTTAAATTGATTTCATTTTATAATGTTGTGCCAGCTTTGTAGCACTGAAGTGAAAATGGACACTCGTTCATTTACTGTGATGAGATGCATGCTGGATAAATGACTCAAGTCCTGTGATTCCCCAACACACATATAATATATATCATTTTAATGACAAGTTTTACATTACCTATACGTGCCTTACTTTATTATAAAATAGAATAAAAATCTCCAGATCACTGGCTCAACAAAAATACACATATCCATAATTCAAACTAAAGACAAGTAATATTACATTCAGTTCTAGTACCTATGCAATGCTGAAAGAACATAATAATCGCCCCCAGCACATATCAACCTGAACCCTAATGTTCTCATTTTTCAGTTTACCGTTGAAGAGCATCATTCCTGTTATACAGAGGAAGTACTTGCTTGTATTTCCTAATAGATGGGTACATATTAAATATCAGCTGTGAAATCTGAGTCACTGTATAGTATTGCAAATATATTAGGTATGGAACAATAGACAGTGGCTTGGGGGCCGGATGCATCCCGTGCAAGATTTCTGTCCTTCAGAAATGTCAATTAGCACTAGCCAGACGGGTATAACACATATTACACCCTTCACTTTGTGTGTTTAACATGTATATGCATATATGTGAGATGTATTGTATTGATAATGTATTCTGCTATAGCATGGTGCTTCCAAAACCATGAAACCTCACTAGAGAATGGGGGACATGGCTTCCAATCTGAACATCATTTTCTCTTTTATTTTACTTTTAGTTTACTTTTATTTGTTATCCCGCTCTACTGTGCAATTCCTTATTCTGTCCATATGCACAGCAAGGATGGTTTGTTTGCCTATGAATGAGTTGTCTATGCATTTGAAGCAAACACAATGAGATTTCATCATTGGTTGAACCTGGCAGCACTCGTTGCATTTCAACTTTCAGACAGCTAAAATATTAAACACTACCGGTGGTTCCACATAAAAATATCACCATTATATACCATTATATAATCATTCTTTTAAAGGTTATGTGGTAATGTATTTATATCTATTTATATTGCAGCCAAAGGAAACATGCTAGGATGTGCTGATGAGTTGTGTAGGGTTTGACTTTTTTGCACTATTACCTAAGTAAATGTAACCATAAAGGTGGCTATACACGTAGTAATTTCGATCTTTCGTGCAACCATTGGTCGCACAAAAGATCGTTCGCACCCTCCACTGACGTTCAGGGCTGAATCGTCAGATATGGAGGTAGAAACAATAGAAATTCTTCCTCCACCTGACGATTCAGCCCTGAACATAGATTTTGCTCGGGAGCCTTCCATGGCACCCGACTAATGTATTTCTCTCATTCTGTGACAAAGCTGGGTGATCATTTTGTAAGTTAATAAGCTCGACTTGCCTATCATTCCCCCAGTCCTGTCTCCGGGAATATACATATGAATAAAAACATGTTTACCTATACACGCATGTGGTTCTAGAGTTGATAAAGCAGTGTTGTCCCATTGTGCTTATATTTAAAAAATCTGGAGAGGCCCAAATGAAGAAAACGGATGAGCTTTATGATGGTTAAGGGTAGGGACTGATCAGCATGTGGTGTCTGTCAGTGAACAATTAACTGTGCTCTGAAGGGTGGAATTTTCTCTGTGCAGTCGAACCTGTATTGGACTTGGGGGCAAAGCATTTAAAGAAGCACACAGAAGTTTTCTGCCTTCTAACTATCATAAAGTTCATATGTTGTGTATCTATTAATGAAAAAATATCAACCTAGTGTCCCACTCATATTTTGGGCAGAGCCCTTTTTCAGTTGTGGGTATGTATTTTGGCTGTGCGAAGGCATCAAACACAGTCAGTGGGGGACTTTACAGAGTGGGATATTAGTAATATGACAATGCATTTGTGGAATGCAAGCATATAGATATATATTCAAAGGTGGAAAAATGCTCCTGATGTAGTAAAGTGGGTTCTCTTTTTTTGTATTCCTCTAAATATTTCCATCAATGTACATGTTTCCTTTATTTTACAAACAAGTTGAAAATGTTTTGTGACTATACATTATAAATTAATGATAATTGTTAGGATTCTTTACAGGAAAGAGGTTGAATATCTTATTCACTATATGGCTTGAATTTTTATGCTCAATGAAAATGTGGGAAATTATTCAGAGAGCATAATATTAAAACACTTAACTTTCCTCTTTCTCTTCTCTTTGCTTTACTCTTCAGATGGCTGGGCTCTCTTGTTCTCTGCTGTATGGTGGCCCTCATTGTTGTTTTCTACTACCTGGGATTGCTGTGTGGCACCTGCGGGTATGATCAGCAAACATCTCCCACAACAAGAGGCTGCATCTCCAACACTGGGGGCAACTTTCTTATGGCGTGAGTATGGTACTTGTTAGCTGTTTCACATTCCCAGTAAATGATAAGAGCATTCGATCTTCTGTTGCCTGTTGTCAGAATACATTCAGTATAACATGGAATTATTTGTTGCTACTGTTAATGAGCTGTTGCTCATGGAGAATACCTAAAGATCACTCTATGGTCATTTACACATGGGTTTTTTTAGACCCCCTAAAAGTGATGCACGCATCTATCATATATACATTTTGTCAATAGGTAGTATATGTCTAGAAACCCACTGTCTAAAATGCTTAGAAAACAAAAGCAATGCCTTTCCAATTAGTGTGTTGTAAAGTAAATAAGTGTACATTTTTATCAGTTTGGCTATTGCCATTGCCATACAACTGATGTCATCCTATTAGACTGAAATTAATTTAACTGGATCACCATCTCTGGCATTAAAACCAATGCCTTTATTTTTACTTATATTTGTGGGTCACTTCTACCTGGCACAGTATCCACAGAACTCTTCCGCCACAGGAAATGCTTCAGAACAGAAGCTGTCGCAATATGCTGTCATAATGCTGTCATATTAATATAAACAATTTATATAAACAACTTTTCAGACTCTTCATCCTGTTTGGCTGTATCTAGTTGTTTGGGTCAATGACCCCTGGTTTCAGCTTTCATTAGCTATTACTGCTATTATTTCATATAGTCCATATACTATTACATATTTAAATTATTTACATTGTGACTTCTGTCTGGTTGCCAGGATAAGTAAGCCAGATAGTTTCTAGAACCCGAAGACTGACAGCTATCAGCAAAAAAATTAAGAATGAAAAAAATAAAAAATGAAGACTACATTCAAATTATAATAGTACAGTAGAAATTCGATCATTTTCTGGCTCAGATTGTCTGTTAGGAATCAGAAAAATGCCAGTGGAGATTGGCACAAGCTCCAGCTATCAGCACGTAGGGCTTTTTAGCAATAGTCACACAAGGGTGCTTCATTTGTTTGTGTTTTGGATTCAGTCTGGTACAAAGACACCAGAGAGGGTTTTTACATAACCTATAAATAAATTGGCATTAATATAGAACATTTTTAAACATGAAACTTTTTCTTTCTTTTCATGACTAAAGTTATTCATCAGCAGCTGGTTCTGTAATGATTTTACTGAATTGCGTATGCCTCGGATTTCCTCAGAAAATGTAAAATTTGAGGGTGTAAATTACGTAAATTACTCCCCTTCATACTTTGCTTTGTACGTGTCAATGTCGGTGAATCTCTTGGAATAATTATGGGGTTAAATTTCTTATATGTTGGAAAAAATGAATGCGTCTGCTTCACTTGCTCAAATAACTGTACATTCCATCCAAGCATGTGTTTGCACGCTTGACAGCGGGGTATCAAATAAATACGTTTACAGCTTCAGGCACCGACAGTGAAAGATAAGCTTCTCTCTTACGCTCGCTTCTTTATTCTCATAAGTGCTCCTGCTTTAGAGTCTCACTCACAGTTCCCTCTGTTGCCTTCTCATTTTAGGAGTAGTTGAATAATTCAGGCAGCTAAGCATTACAGTATTGGCATTTGTGAATAATCAGTAATAACCCTTAATGTCAGAATGGTTTATGCTCCTATTAAAATATCTGAATTAAGGAAGATACTGGTCTTCTCAATTTCATTTTTTTATCAGTAATCTCATAATAACATAATTAGATGTCAGAAGTTTAGCAATTGTTCAGTCCTTTTACGATACACAAGAGATGAGCAAATGTCACTTTATAAACAATGGCATCCCTGGTGTATATTAGATTATTTTTCTGTTTAAAAGTAAGATATCTAAAATCCTAAGCATAAAATAAATGTATTGCCTTTACTTAATCAAGGTGGTGTAAAAGGTATCTCTCCCTCCAACCACAGTGGCCAACAAGAAAAATCTGCTTGATTGAGAAGGTTTCCAAATGAGCAGATGAAAATTGACTGTGTGTAGTGGGTCAAATTGTGCTGACCTGATCGCTTGGCCCACTGGCCAATACTTGGACCAAAAAAAGGTCTCAACAGACCCTTCAGCCAATGAATTAGTTTTTCATCCAGCTGGATGATCAAACTTGCTAGATAGATAACTACCCAGTTCCCAACCAGGTATCTATATTCACCAAGTAAGCAGAAACTTTTTTTTAGTTTTTCGCCAAGTTATTCAGCTATGTTCACCCTGTGTATTGTACTTGTGTAAGAAAAAATCTGTAGGGCATGATTTAGTACATAAATTATAATTTACATACCGGTAATTATGCTTTATATTGTTTATTACTCCACAGTGGTGTTGGATTTAGCTTCATCTTCTCTTGGATACTCATGCTCATTGTGCTTGTTACCTTCCTCGCTGGAGGAAATGTGGAAAAACTGGTTTGTGAGCCCTTTCAGGAGAGAGCCCTGTTCAAGGTATGTTCTTTTTAATTTGATATACAAGTCTTACTAACCATTACAGGTAGGGACACTAACATCAGGCTTGGTGCTATTGTACATGCAGATTGCAAGTTAGCCCAGTATAAAGTGTGATATCAATTGAGGATTCCATTCAGTGGCATAAAGCAAAGACTCACTATGGTTGGCAGAGTTGAAAAAGCACTAATATAGGGACAAATATGAAATTATATTTATGAATAGCAATATCCTCGGCCAAATCTTTCTAAAGTTTAGTTCTATGTTAAGTGTTGTTTGGCTCTCATTCATTTAAAGAGGCAGTTGACTTTCAAGTTAAATTTTAGTATGTATGTTCTAGAACGACCAGTTTATAGCAATTTGACTTACAGTACCTGTCTTGTTTTTCTGACCCTTTCAAACTTTAAAATAGGGGGTCACTGACCCCAGCAGCCCATAAACTATTGCTCTGTGAGGCTACAATTTTATTGTTGATGTCATTTTTTATTTCTTATCTTTCTATTCTGGCCCTATCCTATTCATATTCTAGTCTCTTATTCAAACCACTGCCTGGTTACTAATTTGGTCCCTAGCAACCTGACACCTGCTAAAATTCCAAAGTGGAGAGCGGCTAAACAAAAAGCTAAATAATTGAAAATCCACAAACCGTAGGAGGTTTCTGGTGTTTCCCATTAAAGTAAATGGGAGAGGCAGGATATTGCGCATGATGTGTTTTAACTGCCCAAAATGTGCTGGGCTGAAAAGTACCTGTGTACCCAAAATACTAATACGCTGTGGCTGACAGCTTTTTTAAGACCTTTACAGTTTTAGATAATCTGCTGTGCATATAGTGTATTTGTATGTGGTATTATTTTGTGAGATCTGTAAGTTTCATCGTAATAAGTGGAATATTAGTGACCCTCTTTATGAGTTCTGACCCACTGGCTTAAGGATACCTCTGGATACCTCCAGTTAACATGGAAGTACAGTTAAGCATAAACATAAACTAAATCAGAGCTCATGTACATGGAGATATTTGGCAGAAGTGATGAAGAATTTGTATTTAAGGCAAAAATATTCAGCTGCGATGTGAAATATTTTTGGCAGTCGCTTACTTTCAGGAGTAGGAATGTTTCGCTAGCACCTCAGGAAATACATTTATAACATTGCTCAGAAGTTAAACGCTCCTGTAAACTCCTACAATAAGATACAGTGACTAATTGGGATAAGTCCTTGTCAGTGCCTTTCCTGTGTGCGAGCCCTGTGCCTAGGCAAAAAGATAACATTGAAAAGATCATTTATTTACTGTAAAATGCGTGGGTCCCAGAGAATATTTGCAAAAACTTCAGATCATTGTATGATTCACTACTGTAAACAGAGTGAAAATGAATCACAGAATGATTCACTGTGTACACTGGTTGTATGATTTACGAAAAAAATCTTAGCAGGTTATATGATATAGACATACAGTATAGGACAATCAGCAGTCGCTTATTACATTTTTGAGTGTTTCTTTTATTATTCACATTGTTAGATTATTCGAATAGAAGGGCTTGAATTTTAATACAAGCAGTAATAAAATAAGAATAACAATCTGGTTTTTGGTGGGGCTAGTGAGGCAGCATTTTCAGTTGCAGGCCAGAAAGAGTCAGAATAGAAAGAATAATGCTTTGAAAAACATATAAATGAAGACCAATTGAATAGAACAGGTCCATCTATAACATAGTAGAAGGTTATTAAAGGCAAACTTTCCCCTTATTTGACTATGTACAAGCTTGATGTTGGCTGAGGAACAGGGCTTTACAAACGCTGCATTTTGGTTGAATTCAGTAGAGCTAAGAAATAGAGGAAGACTGAAGGCAGGAGAGTATACTAGCCCATAGAGGGCACATTGAACTGAAATGTAATTATATATAATGCCTTGCTCTGGATTGCAGAACAGAACCCCGTTTAGCTTTTTTCACCCCCAGCCAGGGCTGGAACAAGAGGTAGGCAGAAGGGCCTAGGGCACAAAGGCTTGGGGTGCTGGGCACGTACCTCTTCTGCCTGCATTCCCCTAGTTCAGGGTCCTGATGGAGAGCAGGATGCGTCTTTGCCATTCGCACCACCCCACCTCCCGTTTGCTTGTTAGTCTCAAACTTGCGCCCCATTGCATGTGTACGCAGGGGGGTGGTACTTTTGGTAGATTGCCTAGGGCACTTCTCCTGCTTGGCCCAGAGCTGCCCCCAGCATGTTCTTGTGTAACTTATTTCCCATAAACTGAAGGAATAGCAAAGGTCACTATATAATACAAAAAATGACCCTTAGGGGTGAAATCCATTTTGTCTAAGCTCTTGGGTCTTGCAGGAGAACATACCTTTTCATGCCGTAGCCTGTTAGACAGTATTAGATCTGTGGCATACCAAAAAATGGCCCCAGGCACGGAGAGACAAAATGGAATGACTTTTTTCTTTATTTAAACTCCAGAACTGTTTATGTCTGTACATTTAAAGTAGAATTTCAACAGCTGGATTTGTTCCTTGCTAATTGTTTAACCAAATTATTTTTCTGTGTAAGTGGGCATTATTTTTCAACACACTTTATCATAATAACCATTTCCAGTGAACTCATGGACCTCATTTAAGAGCCTATTTGTAAAACCCTGCTTCTTCTAAATAAACAATTTTCATAAAAATATACTTGTTTAGTAGTATGTTCCATTGGGGAATCCTAAATATAAAATAAAACCATTTTAAGAACTAAGGGCCGCCCCCTGGGATCATACGGTTCATGGTCCACACAAACAAACCAAGGGCACGCATGTATGTTAGATCACATCAGCCAATTAATGGACATAGTGGCAGAAGGGCCATGTGCCTAGGGTCCAATGGTGGGGGCGGTGGTTGGTTCTAGGCACATACCTACCTACCCCTAGTCTGGGCCCTGGTCCCCCCACCATCACTGGTCACGTACCTCCCTCCCTTGGCCTGCGTCATTACCACAAATGCACACACTCATACCTTGCTAGCCATCTTGTTTGTGGGGGTCAAGGTGGCCAGCCAGGTTGCCTAGGATGCCCATATGGCTTGGCCTGGCTCTGATCTAATGGGAAAAGAATGAGTCTTAGAAAAAATGCTGTGTGTAAATACTGGTACTAATACAGTGCACCTAAGCAACGAGCACAGTGTGCAGAATGTACTAGAGAATTATTATATTAAGGTTTGCCAAAACTCAGCTCTTTTTCAAATTCCCTATTGCCTGTTAAAAGTTACTTGTTTTTTTTTGTTTATTGTTATCTGTAATGCCACACTTTCATTTTATATTCTTCAAAGGGTTATAATGTGCAGTAGTTTTAAGTAAATACAATATATATATATATATTCTTTTCTAGGCACATGCCTTCAGCCAAAATTAATTAGGCAACATAAATGTCTGACCTTTGCTTCCTGAATATGTACCCAAAATATCCAGCACACACGGCTGCTGCTTTTGTTAAAAAATGACACAACAACAGTTGCAGCAGCCATGATTGGATAGGACGATGGAATAAATCAGAGAAACAGTCAGGTTCTTTTAGTTTAGCTAAGGAGGAAACAAAGCAAAGGAAAGAACAAAGTTGTAAAATGTAGTAGTATGTCACCCAAGCACCATTTGGCCTGGGAGTATACAAATATACACAGCCTATGTTATAGACCCTAGCACACCCCCACACTTTCACACATGAATATATTCAAAGGGGCACTTACTGTATGTAAAAGTAAATTGCTAAGATGCAAATGGAGGGGATGGAAATTAAATGTGAAAGTTATTGGAAATCAGTGCAGCTGGGAAGCGAAAGTGGTGACGTGAATGACAACAAACTGAGGGGGAGTGTAAATGATGATAAACAGTAGAGCTTTATGGTGCCTTCTTTACACATTACAAACATATATAATATAAATATCATTTCTTTCTAGGTTTTGGATACACCCTACCTGATAAATTCCCAGTGGAAAAATTACCTTTCTGGAGTTTTGTATCAAAATCCCAGTGTAAATCTGACTTTTGAAAAGGTTTACAGGTAGGAAATGTGAATGTTTTACTGTCATACAAATCAGCAACTAATGCTCTGCTTTTAGACAGTACTATAAGGGAACGCATTTATAGATGAGATTAATGCACAATCCCCATGGCTGTTATTGAATAGCTGGTTGTGTATATTCATGTGTGCTATGGCTCATTTGTTAGTGAAGCAGCCAGTAAGGGTTACCCTATGCACCTACCTCTGATTAAGAGCTGATCAGTGAGTAGAGTAAATAACTGTATTACTGACCCTGTACTTTGTACATTAACATTTTTTCTGGTGTATGTTTTTATTTCCAACAGTGACTGCAAAGAAAACAAGGGAATTTTCACTGCACTTCAGATCGACAATCTATTTAATCTGAACGAATTTCTAAACATCAATATGGTAAGAAAGAGATAAGATGCTTTTTCCTTGCTAGCAACTCACTTGCATACAGTTTTACAGGCTTTCATGACCCTAGCAGGATAATGTAATGTAACAAGTTGCAAAGTTTGTCCAGGTCTAGTAGCAATAAGGTACCCAGTAAGTACTAGCTTCTCATTGATTGTTATGGGCAACCTGACCAGTAGCCAGCTGCACCCAGTGCTGGGCCAAACAACATTGGCACCAGAATCACATTCACCATCCATCTAAGGAGGGAGGGGCAGTAATACCTAATTCTACCCCACCTTACCCACTGATCAACTCCGTCATCAACCCCTGCTCATCAACAAACTTACCCACAAGTACAAATGACACTCCTGTTTATTATTTATCCCACCTTTACAAGGAAACTGGCATTATTCCTCTTTCCTCTTCTTTAAAAAACACAGCAATCCTGTTTACTGAGCAGTCCACCACCATCTTGTTACACTTCTCCGGGCTTCCTCTGTCAGTTTTGGTAGAAAACTTTGCCTGAGATTTCTGTAATTCTTGGAAAATTGCTAAATGGGAAGCCCTAGTGAAGCAAAAAGATGCTGCTCTGCAAGTGGAACACCACTAGGGTTGCAACCTGTTGGGTTTTACCCAGACCACTTGGTTTAAGGAGGGGCTGTCCAGGTAAAATCTAATCAGTGAATGATACAGCTCTCAGCCAATTACTGATCGTGCATCACCCACAAATCCTCACCTGCACCTCCCCATCCAGACATAGTCAGATCAAAAGGTGGAACTCTTAAGCACCACCCCAGGGTAACAGGTAAGCAAAAAGGATCACTGGAGATGTCTAAAAACTTGGCACCCCTAGTGATGTTACCTTCCCTTCTCCCTAAACTGGAACTAGTTAGAACTATTCTTTTTGATTTTCTTTTAGTATATTGATGAAATTTCATCAAGAATCGAAACACTGAATTTGGACTTGAGTAATATTATTTTGCTGGATGAAAAAGGAAAAAGAAATTTAGAAGACTTTAGTTCTACGGGGATTGATGAAATCGATTTTGATGCTTTCCTGTCAGAGGTAAGGATCTGAACTTACAAGCAAAAACAAAAAAAAAAAAGGCAAAGTCTGACAAAGGATTTGGGTAGAAATTACCCCAGCAGCCTTATGTCAGAAAAGATCTGTGTCTGGCAATTACAAATGTACAATGCTGCAGGGCTCATTACTGATCAGCTCTGGTGCATACTGCATACCCCATTAGTTTGTAGGCAGCCACAAGATGCACAATTTCATTACTGTAAACTAAGCAGTAGTGATGTGTGGGTTAGTAAAAAACCAAGCCGCAAAAGCTGTGTGTATGTTGGCCCAAACCTGCCTGGCCCGCAGGTAAATCGGCCACAGTAAGCAGTAATCCCCTACAGCATGGGGACTTTATATGTTCTTGGTTTTAAAGGTAAAAGGTTGCCAGTTAAAACCGAAAATTTCTAAAATGAACATTCTGTATAGATGCACCTGAATTCAGATTGCAGCATGTATTCCAAGGAATTAGTAGACAGCATCCAGGATTAGTTTTCTATAGCAAGTTGCCCAGACCCTTGTTTAACTGAGGGCATGTTATAAAAGTGCATCTTATAGGTCAGTAATTATATTAATAATTTCATAATTTCCTTAATTATTTTAGATTTTAATTATTCAAAATATATTCAAAAGGGCTAAGTTAGGAACAATTATTTGTGGAATTAACTGCTTTCACTCTCAGCTGGGAAAATTAGAGACTGTAAATGGTATTTTTGTACATTTATTTTAACTTAACAAGCTGATTGGATTTACTTTGAAAAACGTTTGAATTCTTTTGCACAGGACAAGATGTGGGGCACCTTCCAGTGTTCCAAAATATATTTCCCTTTCGTGTCTGGCAGATGCTGAAATGTATTACCTATTTGTGCATTTGTAATTGAAATTAGAAAAAAATTAGCGCTTGTGTCCCCTGCTTCCCTCTGTAATAAACATTTTGTATATTTTGCCAATTTTTTAGGTAGCAAAAAGCAATACAAAGGTAGATCTCTTGGCATTTGCTAATGAATTGGAAGAAAATGCAGACTTGCTGGTAAGTTTCCAAAAATCATAATGAAATCTTCAAAAGTGGAGTTTTTGGCAGCTATTTAAAATCAAAGAATAGTGTAAAAGGTGGGCACTGAAATCAGATGCATATATTGTATTGTAAGTAACAAAAACAGAAATTTACAGTTGTGTGAACAAGGGATTCATACATTGAACAGATTTACATACAAAGCAACCAATAGCTGATACATAAGGGTCCTGTACAAAAGAGCTAAAAGGAGAAGGGGTTGCTTTTTTCGTACTTATGCCTTTAAATGTGACATTTCCCAGACTCGCCCACTGTAGTCACCCCAATATCACTGTATTCCTATCAGCAGCATACTTTAACACAAACTTCCTGTTCTTATACTGCTACTTATGAACTTCCATTGGGGAACAATGATACATTACAGCCAAGGCAGGGGGCTCTAAATCCTAGAAAGTGTAGGCGTTTTGTGATTTTCAGTAATTATCTGTTAAATAGTGGTAATAATTAAAAAAAAATGAAGACCCGTTACAAATTGTCTCAGAATATCAATGTCTACATCATATTAAAAGTTAATATAAGGTGAACTAACTTTAAGGTATGGAGATCCAAATCACAGAAAGATCTCTATTGGCATGCTTATGAAAATGGGCCAACATGGGTTCTCCATGCAAATGTTACTGAATGAGGGCTAGAACAAAATCATGTTTCAAAAGGTCATGTAATAATTTGCTCTCCAAGATATTGTGCTTCAGTGTAGGTCTCACCTCAGTGAGGTTCTGGATCTGCTACTCTTTTTATTGTCTTCTCAGTTTGCCACCTACCGGCTTATAACTATGGCTGATAGCTGCTTGCCTTTCATGTTTGGCATATCTAATTCTTTTCCACCATTCCCACCATGGCCAGGTAATGATGCCTTCTCCTGTACACTGCCCATGGCTAAGATTGACAGCTTCTGCTTGCACTCCAGGCCTTGCAGTTATGCCTTCTCTAGAAACATTGTCTGATCCTATATTTAAGTTCTTTGAGCTGCAGGGGGAATGGATATATGTGAAATGCATGCTTCTGTGTTTTGCTTCACTGCTTCATGAATTGTGCAAGTCAATCTTTCTTTACTTCTTCCTTATTTTTTCTAAATGGCTATTGTTTTCTATTTCTTTTTAGCCAAAAGGAGCATTAGGCAATGCGTTAAAGGGACATGCAAATAGTATACGGACGATACATATTCAGCAGGTTGTGCCACTGGAGCAGTCAATGGTAAAGAAACAGAAAATATTGGCGTATCCCATGTCCCATAAGACCTAATCTCTGAATTGTAGTGATATAAAATTAACTTCAAATGAGAAAAAGAAGACGGTTGTTAGGATATACATCCTCCCTGACATGCCAACATGGAAAGACAGGAAAGTGTGCATTACCGAAAGGGTTGTGGTGCACTGTGTAATGACTAGGATTTCAACACACCTAAGGAAAGCCACTAATTGCCATCCAATTGTAGAGATATACAGGTATCGGACCCATTATCCGGAAACCCATTATCCAGAAAGTTCCAAATTACGGAGAGGCCATCTCCCATAGACCATTTTAACCAAATAATTCACATTTTTGAAAATGGTTTCCTTTTTCTTTGTGATAATAAAACAGAACCTTGTACTTGATCCCAACGAAGGTATATTTAATCCTTTAGTGGAGCCAAAACAACCCTATTGGGTTTAATTACTGTTTAAATAATTTTTTTTAGCAGACTTAAGGTAGGAGATCCAAATTACGGAAAGACCTAGAAAATCCCAGGTCCCGAGCATTTTGGATAAAGGGTCCCATACCTGTAATAGCATGAATATGTCTAGCCTGTAGGTTCCTGGCTGTATAACTGCAATTCTCAGCATCCCTGGGTCTTGTAGTTAATAAACAGGAAGGTTACTGTAAGTCGGACAGCCCTTTAAGCAACAAAAGGTGTCCCATTTCAGTGTATAATCCTTTTCCTATCATTTATCTTTATTATGTTATATCAGTGGCATTTATACAGAAGCAGTCTTTTTATTTCTAATTGCGCTACAGTGCAACATACCATTCATTTCTAGTCCCTTATGTTAGAGCCCACCATGTTATCTTCTGCATCTCCCAGAAAATCTATATAAAATAATGACATAAATGGTTCATTTTGTTTACATTTTTCTATTTCTTATTCCTGCTTTCTGCCTTTCAAGAAATATGTCAAAGCTCGGGTAAGCATATGGCTTGGTCACCTCACTCTGCCTGTGGTGTTAGCATCTCTCAGCTGCTTCTGTAGTAATACTTGTGTCTTAGCATATTAAATATACTCATTCGTTTGCTGTTTATTCAGCATAAAAAGAAACCATTCCATAAGATAGATTTGTTTATTTTGTATGATTCCCATAATGCTCTGCAGATCTGTAAACCAAAGCAGGATGAAAGCCTCAAGTGTTTTTATGTTCCACCATTTAAAATGATGCATGGATTTCAGATACCACCAAGGGTTCTATTCCTAACTTTGATTGTTTAGTTATGTAATTTTTTTATTCTTACAATTGTATCCATACAAATATTATAAGCATGCAATGTATATTCTATACATCGTTGCACACTTCTCAAACAAGCTCAAATATTATACATTTCAGACTACACTAAACCAAAGCATTAAGCTGCTACAGAGGACGTCATTTGATATTGAGGTAGGAATTATTATATAATGTTTTAATGTAACTACTTTCTGTTCATTCTTGATAATATTTCCAGTAGACGGTTATATTTTTGTTCCCATTCTGATTATATATGTATTAACCATCCTGGGTGGTCATTCCCAAATATACTCAAATAATATTGTGTTCCTTTTCTTTATGAAAACTGCTAGTTAGCCACTATATTTTTAGAAAAGGAACTCAAGTATTATAATGTGTTTAGTTTTGACAACCTAACACATCTAAATGTTGGTTAAAAGGTCTTGTAGGTTTCATCCCTAAGGATGTTGATATACAAGTGACTAGTTTTATCATGCCATCGCTAATAGAGAACTTGAATATTGCTGCAATTGTAACTGTGCCCAATATATTACCTTATATTTTTAATGTCAAACTAAGAAAGCATGCATTACATTCCAGGGGAAGGTACTGGATGTTATCACAGCTGTGGAGGCTGCTCAGAATCTCATAAACAACAACGCTTCTTCAGTCATAAAACAGGTAAACCAATCAAGCACTTTACATGTAAATATCTGTTGGTTTCACCAATTTATTTGTAATATGAGCTACATTTACATGGGACGAAACCTGTTTACTGATGGTGAACCATAGCCCAGATGGAACAAGTGATAAACTGAATCATAATCATTTTGTATCACCTAAATATGCATGGGGTCACTAGGTGAGACCTAGCTTGTAAAATGCCACATTCATGTTAGGGGGTGATTTATGAATCATTGCAGTCAATTTACTGACTGGCTACTGATTCCATCGTTTAGTGTTTATAAATTGTTTTCCTAATTTTGCAGAAGACATATTGTAGAAGAATTATGTGTATATATATGTATGTATATAAAGCTTACAGTTCTCTTTGTTCTAGGAGTCCAAAAAGTTAATGGATGAAGTCATTGGCTACTTCATTCAGTATGTCCAGTGGGTAAAGGATTCAGTAAGTACCCTTACTTTCTAGCCATCATCTAAGTGTCTTTACCTTACTGTACTGCTGTATTTACAGCAACTTGGAGACTTTCATATTATAAGAACTGGCACACATTAGTTTCAGGGACATGTCTAATAAATGCATGTTGCAGGGCAGCACTGATTAACCTGCAGTCAGATTAGCCCTGATAACTGGATTTTCTATATGTGTCCCAAGAGATCTGGTCACCCTACATGTTGTAAAAACCTTTCCAGTTCTCTAGAAGGTAAAATGTTTCTATACGTGTCCCAAGAGATCTGGTCACCCTACATGTTGTAAAAACCTTTCCAGTTCTCTAGAAGGTAAAATGTACTGGAATTCCCCATTAAGCAACGCTTGTGATCTTCAGTGAGTTTGGCAACACGTTGGCGAGAGTGGCAATGTAACCTCTGGGGCATATTGCACACAGAGCATAAAACAATAAATTTTGTTCTGCAAAAATTCCTACTCCCAGTAAAATATTAGCTATGAAGATTTGCTATTTCTTATTTAATCTTGCGTGTCATTCCAAACCTTCTCTGTCACCAAACCTACCACACAACTAAGTGTCCTGTTATACTAATAAATGGAACCTGTAGTAGCTTTTCTAATGCAAGTTTTCATTGAGTGAAGGAAGCACTCAGCAGTTACCCTATTCAGACCAGACAGAAATATGATCTTTGGATGGTATAGCCATAAATCATTGTGCTACAGAACATTTAATTCACTCAATATGGAGATTTCTGTTATTGTATGTCACAAGACCTAGATTGTGTTAAGCAGGCAGTAGGTATCCCATGTTTTGGTTGTCGCTATGGCAAAGACTTGTTTGGACCCCCCCAGTTTTGATAGATGACTATGGGAGATGACAGGCTCTATTCCTGATAAGAGAAAATACATTCAATGGGAGGGGCAAGAAAAAGGCTGATTAATGAAGCAGTTAATGGACTCACTGATTATATTACACTTTCTTCCATTTTGAGGATACCTTCCAGGTGTGTTTGGTGCCAGCAGCGTTGGGATGTTGATGAATAATGCAATGTAGGAGGCAAAAGTTCAGATGAATAGAATGATATCTTCATATTAATATCCTGCCCTTGGCAATGTGTCTTAATGTGGTTTCCTTTTTATGTCTCTTTATTCCTCTAGATTGCCTTTGACGTAGCAGGCTGCAAGCCAGTTGCCAATGTAATAGACACCGCAGTAGATGTGTTTCTGTGCAGCTATATAGTAGACTCTGTGGTAAGATTACTTTTCTACTGTACAAAGGAAGAGCAATTAGAAAAGCATAAGCTAAGCAATGTGTCACATAGTGGGAGGCAAATGTTTTTACAGCTGGAGATTCAGTGCCATCCTAGTTGCTATATCTGCCTCATGTTAAGGAGATATTCACCTTTGGATAAGTGTAAACTTTGTGAAACTAAAATATATCTGCAATTTGTTTCTATTTTTTTTTTTTTTTTTTAAATCAAGTGTTTTTAAGTTGCACGTGTCATCTTTAGGTTTCCCGTGCTCTTCCTTACCCAGACCAAAACCCCTCCCCCTGACTGTTTGACTTCATGGCGATAAAGGGGCAGTGCTCACCGTGTTTATTTGCATGTAGTTAATCTGACTAGCTGAATTGTGTCAACCAATAGGACCAATGAGAAGCAATAAAGCCCAGAAAAAAAGCGGCGCAGTAATGGTTGATACCCAGGGTCGGACTGGGGGGTGCAGGGCCCACCGGGGCTCCCGCCCCAGGGGCCCTGCAGGTGCCCCAGCCAGCCATGTCCCCTACCCCCCCAGGGCCCCCCTAACCCCCCACAGGGCCCCCACCTGATGTCCTCCCCGAGCACGTATAAATTTAATGGGTCGAGAGGAACAGTCAGAAGGGGGAGCGCCGGCAAAGGTCGGACTGGGCCGCCGGGGCCCACCGGGATTTTTCCCGGTGTCCTGGTGGCCCAGTCGACCCTGTTGATACCTGCCTGTCCTTCCCCTTTACTGGTTGTGGGCAGGGCCTCTTCACATGGGGGAACATGAGGAAACTTAAAATCACACAAACTCAGCTTGCGGGGACAAAATCTTAAAAAGCACTTAATTTTAATAAATAAATGCACTTCAAAAATCATTTTACAGATAGCATCTGTGAACATTTAAACGGTAATGTCAGGATGCCTTTTGTTTTAATGGGGAGACAGAAATTCTGCTTTTTTCCGTCTTGTCAAATTTTGTTCTTTCGTCCCATATAAAGGGTCCCACTGAAACATTCATGTGATTTTTCTCTATAAATGATATGTTTGGATGTGCTAAAGCACATGCATTATGGCAGGTTTCCCAGGTGTTATTAGTATTAATGGGCATAGTTAAAGGTATATTTATGGCATTTTATTAAGGTAAAGCTGTGTTTCTTTGTAGAATTCCTTTTGGTTTGGTTTGGGAGGAGCAACTGTGCTTTTAATTCCAGCCATCATTTTCGCAATCCGATTAGCAAAATTCTATCGCAGAATGGACACTGAAGATGTTTATGATGAGTAAGTAAATACAGACCTTTCTATAAAGCATAAATACAGACCTTTCTATACACATATACGCACTATTCTGTTGTATTCTTCAAAGCACAGCAAAGAAACAACATTTGGGGGCCGATGTTTGAGTTAAGGAACTCACGCAGGTTTTGGGGAAAAAAACCTTATTAGTTGAGGTATTTTTCCCTGAGCAGGGTTTTTTACATAAGTTCTGCACCTAAAAGCCGCCAAACTTTTTCTTATTTACAGGAGGACTACACCCCCCCCCAGGTCAAAAAACCCCATTAACTGGATTGCCTCGACCCCCCCCCCCCATCTCTGCCTTAGTGCAGGTGGGGGGGGAGTTAAGGAAGGCCAGTTAAGGGGGTTTTTGACCTGGGAGGGATGTAGTTCTCCTTTTTAGAAAGCCTGCGGGGGGGTGAAACTACCTGAACTAATGAGGTTTTTGTCCCCGAAATCCATTGTGAGTTTCTAAACACACGTGAGGTTTCCTTTTGGATTGCTCAGTCAATTGGTCCCTTAATATATATTTAGGTAAAACATGTACAGGTATGGTATCTCTTATCCGGAAACCCATTTCCCAGAAAGCTTCGAATTATGGAAAGCCTGTTTCCCATAGACTCCATTATAAGCAAATAATTCAGAATTTTAAAACTGATTTCCTTTTTCCCTGTAGTAATAAAACAGTACCTTGTAATTGATCCCTACTAGGATATAAATAATCCTATTTGAATGCAAAACAATCCTATGGAAAGACCCCTTATCCCGAATATCCTTGGTCCCGAGCATTCTGGATAATGGGTCCTATACCTGTATTTTAATGTTTTGACAAATAAATCTCTAAAGTTTAACCCCCTCACTCAAAAATTCTGTCTTCCTAGAGGTAAAAATGATTTGTCAAATAATAACCAATAAATACAACTGCTGCGTATATTTTTATTTATATATAGTTTACTGTTACTCTGTCATAAATCATACGTTCACTTCAAAAGCTCTAATAAATTTTGTATTAAGCAACTTTGTAGCTGTGGGGCTGCCATGCTATACAGAGCTGTTGGGACCACTGTGCATAACAGATAAGCCATAGAGAATACAGTAGTACTTGGTTGATGATAAACAGTCCAGTAACGCACCTTATGCAGGATTTAGATCGCAATTCAGATTAATACAAACAAATAAATGTATAAAAAAATGATATTGACTGAACATTAATGTATCATGTATTGCTGAATATTAAATCGTCACAAAAGATTTTAGGGCTCATTTATTAGTACAGACAAAATGCAAAAAAAAAACCATTTACAGAAATGCTACTAACGATACAAAGTCATGTATTCAGGATGTTAAGTTGACCTTTCTGAATAAAGTACAAATACAGGTCACATGGATAGAAGGGACCCTGGAATTTAGACCTGCCTTGAGGAGATGTTACTTCCAGGTTCCCTTTGCATGTTGCGCCTACACCTTCAGCTGACTTGACCTTTGTTAACCACAGCCTGGGGCTCATTTATATACACTCAGCAGGAAAAACGTTGAAAGCAAACATCTTATTGGTGTCCAACACCAGGAACCATTTTATGTCAGAAATTGTGTTATTTAGGGCATGGCCAAGTTGTGATGCATACAGTATTGCAGGCACCAACTTTTATGCTGGCATTATGGGAAGGAAATGCTGCACCGTGGGTAAAAAACACAGCACCTAGCACATTGCACTTGTAACCCTTGAAATGATCCTTTTTCAGTTAAGCCAATGTTTAAATGACATTTAGAAAGGGAAAAGAAAGATCTCCTCATGCAGTTTTGAGAATAAAATTAGTCAAGCTGTTATTAATTATAGAGCCATTTTTCATGATTTTCAGAAATATTAACAGAGTTGTGTTTCATTAAGACAATATAGGATGAGTATAATTGCTAATTCTCCATGATCTATAATTTCTGTATGTCACAGTACATATATATTAATGACTGTGCACTGGAGAGTGTTAGAGTTCACAGGGTGTTAGAGATGGGCTTTCTGTGTACCATTCTTCTAAAACATTTTTTTTGAGAACTTGCTCTTTCTGTGCCCATGGGAAATGCACATTTACTGATACAGACAAATGTGCGCATACATGTAACCACAATTACCAAAAATATGGCTTCTTTATTGACAGCCTGAGATAACAGTTCTAATTATTTTTTCCTTTTTTATCAACAGTACGTCTGTCTCAGGGACATGGCATTTTACTTTATGATAACTGTTTTTACCATTAGTTGTGTTTCATTCTGACATTCATTCTTCATTTTGTTTCCTTATTTTTTTTATCATTATCATCATTATTCTGTCTGGTTCTGTGGGAGCTCCTTGTATTATACAGCAGCCCTTTTGGTACTTTTCCTACTGCCCCATTTATTGAATGTGCAAGATCAAGCCTACCATCTCTTATGTATTAAATAATTTTGGCTTCTTTTTATATTTTGTAGTGTTGAAACTGTTCCCATGAAAAAGTAAGACTTTTTATATTTTATTTTTACATTTTTTTTCAAGACGTTTTACATGATCATTTAACAAAAATATTTTTTATATTTCAACAATAATTCACATTTTTCATTCACGCATGATACCTATATTTTTTTCTTTGCACAAACTGAATTCAAAAAAGTCCTTTTTTTTTAAATCATGCTCCAGTTTAGCTAATTACATTTTATTTTAATAGCTTTTTTGTCACCCTTGCTACGCTTTGATATATTCATTGTTTTGTTTCAGTTTGGAAAATGGTAATAATGGTTATCATAATGAGTATTTATATGGTATTCACAATCCCGTTATGGCAAGGTACAGTAAGTCTAACATGCATGCTTCAGTTTTGTAAATCATTGAAAAACCTGGTTTCACTGCATGGGGTTTTTTTTTTTTTTTTTTTTTGCATGATTTTACGAAAATGAAAAAAAAATGTGATAAGTTGTTTGGACTTTCATATTCATGTTTGTAAAACTTGGCACTAATGATTTCAGAGTAGTTTTTCTAACAACAGAATCAAGTGGGTCCGGTCCGCTTCAGTAGTGCATGGTTTGATTAGACCTTTGCTAGAGCAGCATGTTTTTGTGTTAAGTCAAGAAAAAACTGTTCTTATTAAACTCCAGGGCCACCCCTTTTATTCATTGTGAAATAGAAATCTACATTGATTGACCTATTGTCATTGCTGCCTTATAAAATGGACGGTCTTTTATAGCTTTGAAAAACTGAGCACTCCCTGAGTGATATTTTTCAGGCGTGATGTAGATATCTATATCCTGAAACAATCATTTTTTTAGCTTGCTAATCAACAGCTCTCCAGCTTGGTTTTTCAGCAGCTATCTGGTTGCTAGGGTCTTATTTACCCTAGTAACCAGGCGGTGGTTTGAACAAGAGATAGGAATGTGCATAGGACAAGGGTCTGCATTAAAAGATAAGTAAGAAAAAGTAACAATCACAATAAAATTGTAGCCTTACTAAACTAGTTTTTGGCTGCCTGGGTTACAGACCCCCATTTGAAAGCAGAAGAGGAAGGCAAATAATTTAAAATGAAAACTAAGTGCAAAGTTACCAGGAATAGGGCATTTTTTAAAATACTAAAAGTTTAGTTAAAGGCAACCAGCACTTTAAAGCAATGGTGCCCAATTGAATCATTCCTTAAAGGAGAAGGAAAGGCAAAAGCCACTGGGGGTGCCAAACGCTAGGCACCCCCCAATGATTGTATTCACTTATCTTTTACCCCGGGCTGGTTCTCCTGTTAGGAGAAAACTGCTCCAGCCTGGAGTAACTGCGAGAGAGTGATCCTCTTCCTTCTGTCTTTGCGCCACTTGCGCAGTAAAGTTAGTATTTAATCCACAGGGAACAAAGTTGAAAATATATGGAAAGGCTCGTGTTGGTACAATTCCTCAGAGGTTCTAAATCGGTATATGAAGCACTGCTTCATGCAGTTCTGTACTTGGAATGTGCAATTTTGGGAGGTTTGTACCAGTGAGGCGCAAGTAGAGGGAGCATGTAACCAGCTGTGACCAGCAGGAAGCTTTCCCCCCACTTTCCCCTTATAATTACGATTATTATTTATAAGCACCACCCCCCATACAGCAAGTTGGCCAGCGATGCGGCCCGTGCCGCTTCTGTTTGCGCCCCGTGCGTACGTGACGTCGGTACGCACGGGCACACCGTGCGTACTGACGTCACGTACGCACGGGGCGCTCGTGCGTACTGACGTCATGTACGCACGGGGCGCAACCCGATCATCACCAGTATGGGGGTATTTCAAAAATGAATATCGTTTTTTAAAAAAAAAAACGGTATTCGGTATTTTACGGTATACCGCCCAGCACTACACAGCCATCTCTTTCATTCTAACTAAATTTCTGCAGCGCTTCCATGTTCACCATTAGATATTATTTAAAGGAACAGTAACACCAAAAAATTAAAGTGTATAAAAATAATTATTATATTATGTACTGTTGCTCTGTGCTGGTACAGCTGGTGTGTTTGCCTCAAAAATACTATTATAGTTTGTTTAAACAAAGCTGCTGTGTAGCCATGGGGGCAGCCATTCAAAGGAGAAAAGGCACAGGCACATAGCAGATAACAGATAAACCCCCATTATCTTCTACAGAGCTTATCTGTTATCTGCTATGTAACCTGTGCCTTTTCTCCTTTTTTCCAGGTTGAATGGCTGCCCCCATGGCTACAGAGCTGCTTGTTTATATAAGCTATAGTACTGTTACTTTAGCAAACACACAACTTTAGCTATGCAGGGTAACAGTACATTATATTTTAAATACTGTAATATACTTTCAATTTTGACATTACTGTTCCTTTAAGAAGGCAGGGGGCTCATCTAACAAAGGTGGTTGCATGTTTTCAGAAACTAATAACCAAACTGGAATCCGCATATTTTATATTATTTGTTTCTGCTCTTGTAGTTTTATTAATTTTTCTTTTGGATTTTCCTATATGATTAGCATGTCTTCATATGACACACTGAATAGGTTCCCTCGAGCCTCTGCCCCACCAAGACATATTGATTGATGGAAATTACTGTATCTGTAGAGTGTGAAGGTATAATTACTTTTCACTGTCTCTTAACCCCTGTCCACTATTTTTTCTCTTTGTCTTCCTAACTGACCTACACAGTATCTTTATTTACAAACTTTCAAATACTTGTCTGTGTTAAAGGAAAACGAAAGTCAAAGTCACTTGGGGGTGCCAAAATGTTAGGCACCCCCAAGTGACTTTGACCCTGTGAGGAGGGAACAGCACCAGCCCGGGGTAGCTGCCGGCGCTTCCTTCCTTCTGATTCGCTGCGCGCGCATGCGCAGTAGAGTGAAAAGCCGAACTTAAACATTAAAGTCGGCTTTTCACTCTACTGCGCATGCGCCCACCGCTGGCATTCAGGAAAAGGAAGCCAGGAAGAAGGAAGCGATCCGCTCCAGCTACCCCGGGCTGGTGCTGTTTTCTCCTAACAGGGGCACCAGCCCGGGGTACGAGGTAAGCGGTTAAAGTCACTTGGGGGTGCCTAACATTTTGGCACCCCCAAGTGACTTTGACTTTCGTTTCCCTTTAAAACAACCCAAAAACTTAAATAATCTGAATACTATCCATATTACAAGTAATAGGTTTTAGCATTTCCAACAAGCCTACCTTAAAGGTATAGAAAACCAAATCTCCAGTGAGATGGTGGACCCTTGGCATTGGAAGTACTACAGATGCCCGTCTGTCAGAAGAACAAATAATTGCTCTTCCAGGTCTCTAGTGACTCCCTGTATCTGCCAGTAGACAGAACCAAGAAGACATACAATCCTTAAAATGAATTCATTTTTTCCAAAGTGCTAAAGTGATATGACATTTTGAACAAAATATGAGGACTGGTTTCAGTGTCCTAAGTTAATGGGTTCCAGAACAATTTGTGACCCCCGTCCCATAACCTTGTGGAAGATGATCTGTGTCATATACACGTATTCTATATTGGATTGGGTCCCCACTGAGCCCTGTACACTTGCACCTGGGTATTTGTTATGCATCTGCTGTCTCTACTGTTATGCCTTTCTGGCTTAATACAGTTTGATCCCTTGTAAAAAACCCATTCTCTTCTGCTCCCCAAAACCGCTACTTTAAGGCCATCCCTACAGCTGATGCCACAAACAGGTGCTCTGTTCTCTGGCGTTTGCTTTAAATGAACTTTAGAATTAAAGTAAAGCTTATGCCATGTAATATGCATGCTGGGGGGTTTCATTTTCTAGGAACATTACACAGACTGTGAAAAAATGAATATTGTAGTGTTTCTACTGTTTATAATGAGGACTTATATGTGAATTGACACTAGCACTCTTCGCTGTCCATGTTCTTTTTTTTTCTCTTTAGTTTTTACCTCAAAATATTCATCATACTAACCCATAACATGTTATTTTTTGCATTTCTTATTGTTCTTTAGTGCCACTGAACAGTGGTAGAAGACACTGGAAATACTGGTAAGCAAATCTATATAATTGCCTTGTACAAGGAGCTAAATGTAAAGACTATGCTTGATAGTAACTGTATCTGTAATACATACTGTACTTGCGTATAAGCCTAGTTTTTCAGCACCCAAAATGTGCTGAAAAAGTCCCCCTCGGCTTATACCCGAGTCAGGTGCCATGGGTCCCTCCAGACTAGCACCCTCTGTCCTTTGTGTGCAAATTAGGCCACCCACAACCAGACCCTCCAGTGCCCTTTCCCACTCCCTTATTCATCTTCATCTACCATCCTCGCCTGTCCCATTCTGCACTAGAAATTGCACTTTATATTCTATATAAACTATATACAGTTTTCAAGGATTTTGTGTTTTAGCTTGGTTGCTGATTGAGCTAAGGGGGTAGTACTCTTAAGATATCATTGTTGATACCATATTGTTTTTGTTGACCCTCTTCTCCACTTACAGAGCTAGTTTACTGTTTTTCTTAAATAAAAATAAATATTTAAAAACATATACCCCACTGATGCCTCATTTAATGTAATTTTATTGGTATTTATTTTGATGAAACTTAGCAGTAGCAGATGCATTTCCCACCCTAGGCTTATACTAGAGTCAATACGTTTTTCCAGTTTTCTTCGGTAAAATTAGGTACCTCGGCTTATATAGATTGGCTTTTACTCGGTAATCTTTTAAATCTAAATCATTTTGTATATTTAACTTTCTTCCTTTCAATGTCTACAGATATTTTACAATTAAAAACCTGCTTAACTCCCCTATACTATATAGAATAATGTAAGGATTCTGGGCTATTGCAAGATAAATATGATGAATGTCAGAGACAAGAAAGCCCCTGTTTCTAGTTGGTTTGGAATGTACGCTAGCAGATGGGAATTTGCCTCCTTTGAAGTCAGGCCCAGCATTTATAGCTTTTTAGATTCTCTGCCTCGTGTCAAGCAAGCGACACCTGCACTGGGATCATGTAATACACAGACAAATATGTGTTATACTAACATTTATATTGTCATTTGATTAAATGTTCCACTGGAAGACTTGGAGCTATGGAATCATTTCCTCAACGTGTATTTTCCATTTCAGGTGCAGGGATTAGAGAAGATACAATTGCAGCCTGCATCACCTTATCCCGATGGAGCTTAGTGGATATATTTGTGAATTCACATCCATCTTAAACAATTGCCCTGACCGGCAGAAGGGGGCAACATGGATAAATGACTTTCAGAAAATAACCACATGACCCATTTACTGCCAAAAAGTAATACAAAACAATGGGGTTTGATGGGACAAAATCAAATGTTTACACCAGTACTAGTTTTTGTATCAGGTATTTTTGTACTATATTTACTGTTGAATTAGGAACGTTGTTTTCGGTATATCTGTAAAAGGCACTGCGGCACAACAGTCATATTTGCACCATTGCAGAAAGCTAAGAAGTTAGCTCTGGTCAGTCAGTCGCAAGGTAGTTGTTAGTAAATCAGTCTGACCACTCTCCCAGTGTTACAGACATAACATGACAAGTTCGTGCACAGTGATAGGTAAGTGGGCATGGCTTACAACAAGTAGTTAAAGGTGAGTTTCTCCTGATATCTAGGTGTGGCTTGCTTTTACTGCTTACAATTTACTATTAAAAAATGAATTGTTAGTTGATAGCAGGCTTATCTCTAGGCAGATGGAGCAAGGGGGTGGAGCCTGTTTTTAAAGAACATACAGCCAGCAATTTTGAATTCATATCTGAACATTTTATGCATTTCTATCATTTTCTAAAGAAATAAAGCTGTGACATATTGCTTTCTGTATTACAGCAGCTGCAGGAGCATTTTCCTATCCTTATCTTTCATCACTATCGTCAGCTCACAGCTCTTCATCATTTTCCTGTTCCTTTTATTGCTTAGCACTAAAATCATAATACTGGCAATGTTACCAGTTGTTTGCCAGTTGTTTCTGCCCAGCTCGATACTGGTTTTTGTGCATTCCATGTGTACTGACTCACTAAAAATCTTAGTTTATTTAAACACAAAAATCATACAAATACTGTGACATATGGCACCTACACCTTCCATGGGGCAATCACACAAATTTGTCCGTGTCACATTATTCTGAGTTAATACAAGTACAGCATTGGACATGTTATCCTCTTTCTCATTGTCATTAGTTCTCTATATTAGAAGCAGGTGTGTGGCGGGGGCCGAAGGTCACCTGTGATATTACAGGTCCCAAAAATATATTTTTGCAGTGGACCTGGGCCCCTGAAGTTCCACCTTGTATTAACATTGTAGGTGCAACTTTTTGTATTGTCACATTTGGGATCCATGACTGTATGAGTACCAGAGAGGTGAGGTGATATATAATAAATAACTGAGAATGGCCAACTACAGCTGTCAACTACAAACTGTCGGTGGGATGCTGGAGGTAGGAGTTCACTGCTTGCTCCCCATCCGGCTCAGTCTAGTGACCTTTCCCATGTACGCCCAGCTTTGCAGTCTCTTCATCAGCCATATTACAATCCTGGAATTGAAATGGAATTGTGATTTACCCAGCAAAGACATCTAAGAAGTGTTAAAAGTTTAAGTTTAAGTGTTTACCATTTTTTGACCAAAACAACATGTCACTAAAACCAATGTATCAGTGGCTGGCATAATACTACTCAGCCCTGTGCTGCCTCAGACTATGGAGACATGCTACCATTATGTATTTAGTTTCCTTTCAGATAGATTGCTTCTCTTGTATATGCACTGACTGTAATAGAATAGCACTGTGCAGACTGTGAATTACTCAAGCAAGGTGCTATCCCCATGTATAAATACGCCAGCTTATGACATTCTCTGTCATTTATTTCCCCTTTAGCAGACCTTGAAGCATGAAGTTACATCATACTGCTTGCACGGAATGTTTATTTTGCTACGTATCTCAAATAAAAATGGTAGTTTTATGTTTATGTTACGCACCTTCTGTCCGATGCAGCTTGCTCCATTATCGCTGTGATACAGAATATCATCTCTGAATGGCAAGTAAAGGCTAATTCACTGGGGACTGCTTATATATAAGGTAACCCCCAGTGAACTAACTGGCTTGAAGCTTTTCCCTTTTCATAAAAAAAGCACCATTTTAGAGACAACTATAAGGAAGCACTAAGCCCTGTTGTTACCTCTCGTCCCAGGGAGCCCTTGTGTAGGCTTCGCATCTGCACACACAGTACAGTTATAGGACCTGTTATCCAGAATGCTTGAGGCCTGGGGTTTTTTAGCATACTGTGTATGAGTGTATGATCTGAAGCCAATGCAAGGATTAGTGCTGACATCCCCAGGCCGGTGCATCTTGTCCAAAACAGAGTTGTGTTCTCAATGGAGCAAGCAATATGGCATACACGGTGACTGACATAGCAACCTAGCAGAGGTTACCAAAATTAAATAACCTGCAGGAAAGGAAACTGAACCATCCTCGTTTTAAAGGAATTTAGTTCTACTCTTTCTGCTTCCCATTGGATTGTGACCCTAGGGGCTTAGTGTTTCTCAGTCGCTGTGTGCCAGCCAGGAGCCACTTCATTAGCAGATATCCAAAGCTTTGTACCTTTGTCAAACAGGACCAGCAAATATACCCCATGTTTTTGCTTCTACACGTTATTTTCTGTAATGTACTGAGAATAGCTGCACTGTACCGACTCCTGAATACTTCCCTACGGGCGAGACTGCTTCTGTTTGGCAGGAGTCACGGCATAGCTCCGCAGGAATAACTTGTATATAAACATTTGGATTCGTAGCTTTAATAAAATGTTCTATTTTTAATGTCATATGAAGTGGATGGTGAAATCCAGTAAATAAAAACAACTTGGTACATTCTTGTTGTCACGTTAATAATTGTGTGATGGCTAAGAAGGGTGTGAATGGCGGAGGGTAAAAACCTGACATCTGATCCTACTGGGACATTGTAAAAGGCAAACGTACCCACAGCCCTGTCCTTTCAGAAGTGTCTGTGTGCCCAGTCATGTAGCCAAGACTTGTATTTTTTATTCTAACTACATTCTGATCATAAAAAGCCAAGTGGTGACTGGTTGCTATGAGTTATCACTCATACCCCCTATAACCAACAAACAGCTTTATTTCCCTGTTAAAACAAACTTACGCTGAGCCCCCGGCATAAGCTACTGGCTGGCACGGCCAGCTGAGAAAGGGCTGCAGTTATAACAGCTATATAGTTCTGTGAAGTAAACACTGAGTTACCTCCCATCATTATTATACAGTTTGTTTTAAGTCTATTAACACCCTGTATGTGTCTGTCAAGTGCATAATAAGGGGAGGGAATTCCAGTTGCCGCTGCTATAAGCTGATTTGTGTTTAGACCTGCAATGAGTCTTTATGATGATTATAAACAATGAGAATTACTAGAAAATGAGCCAGGAGGCATCTTAAGAAGCCCGTGTATAAGGTACCCATATTTCATCAAAGGCAATCTGCAAAATCTCTCCTCAACTCATAATCCTCACTTTTGCTCATCTTTTAACTCTTAATCCTCACTTGCGGCTTTCTCGGGCCCTCGGAACACCCAGGAGCTGGGACCAGCCATTCTTTCATGGAACCCAATCAATTCTCTTTCCTGAACAAACAAAAAGAAAGACAATATAATAGTACATCCTTACTACCATTCTCCCCAAACAGTAACATTGACTCAATACATAGAACCATCAATTAAATTATTAAAGGGGTAGTTAACTTTTAGTGTTTTATAGAATTACCTATTCTTTGCAATTTTTCAGTTGGTCTAAGTTTTTATTTTTTATAGTTTTTAACTACTTGCCTTCTTTTTCTGACTCTTTCCAACTTTCAGATTGGGATCACTGAGCCAAAAAAACCTATTGCTCTGTGAGGCTACAATTTTATTGTTGATAATTTTTATTCTTTATCTTTCTATTCAGTCCCAACTCTATTCATATAATCTCTCTCTATTTCAAACCACTGCCTTGTTGCTAGGTTAAGTTGGATCCTAGCAACTACATAGCTGCGGAAATTTCAAACTAGAGCTGTAGAGCTGTAGAACAAAAAGCTTTGCATAACAACCGCAAATAAAAATGAAGACCAATTGCAAATTGTCTCAGAGTAGCACTCTCTACATTATACTAAAAGTTAATTTGAAGGAAACAACCCCTTTTGTAGCAGATTTATTATAGATTGAATGGGCTTAATGCTTTGTTAGTGAGAGAATACAATGTTACTAGAATGATCTCGATGCAAGCTTATCCAGGGTCTCATTGTTCTTTAGGAGTCAGAAAGAAGTTTCCCCCTCTAATAAGGTAGGTAGGGGTGCACCAATGCAAATTTCTGTATCAGGGTGAATACCAAATCCAAAGCTCTGACTGAACCAAGTTTGAACTTTAATTTGCAGTTTAGGACAATGACGGGGATGAAATCAGAAACCAAACCATCAACAATTGATCTAAAGTCATGTGATCATAATTGGGGGTTTGGAATTGGTCCTAGTATTGGCGGCTAGCGGTGCGGAGTTTGTACCCTGTCTCTGAGTGAGCGCGGCTTTCCTCCTAGTTCTCTCTTCTAACTCCAACTCCGTGCAGGTTCATTGGCTCTGGATGAACTTGACCTTTGTGTCTGTGGCACAGAAACCAGACTGTAAGTTTTACTGGATCAATGTAATGAACATTATATATTGCTGCTTATATATTGCCACTATACAAATGAAGAACACTTATCATTATTAGTTATATGTGAACAAACAGATTAGGATACATTTCTTTATGGGAATTTCACCGTTAGCTTCTTCCTAACATCCCTATTTAGATAATTTTGCAGTTCAGTTCTAAATAGTGAAGCAAAGTGACCCTGCCAGTACAGAGCAATATAGGGAGAAAGGCTAGTTACTCTCAGGATCAGTCATGAATGCAGCTGGGAGACACCCGAAGCATCTATTCTGTACATAGAGTTACCAAGTTATATATATATTTCTTAAGTTATCCTGCAGAATTGAACAAGATGTGTCTTGTCATAAAACTATGAGATCACATTGGGTCATTAGGCACCGCTTTGAGCTATAAATTACAGGCACATTCTTGCTTTGGACGAGACTTTTATTCCCCCTAAAACGTTTTCAGCGCCTAACAGAGACTTTATTGCGCATCAGCAGCTTACACTAAGTACAGCGACTTGCCCTTTATTGCTTCTCTCTCCAGTATAAGGATCTAACTGTAAACATGAAGCTTCATATCATCCTTTCAGCAGTGGCAGTGTTCTTCATTGGAACCCTGGCGCAGAACCCAGAAAGCGGAGAAAGGTTACCATTTCAGACCAAAGCCAAGGATGCTTGTGTGATGAGCCCCACCGGCCAAGGTGAAATCCGATTAAAAATCGAATGCAAAAATCAAGGCAAGTCATACACGTGTGAATTTGCAGGAAAACCATCCTACTGCCGCGCTTACAACAGAGACAAAAAGGGATTCTGGAAAAAGCTCAGTGAGGATCTATCAAAAGTAACCAATCCATGTGATGCACAGGTCATCAAGCACAGCCTGTGCCCCAAAGCCCCTTCTCAATCTCAGCTTCGACAAGTTCATGGGAGCCCACAATCTGATACGTCTAAAGCCGAATCCAACGCACAGGCACCGCAGAAGACAACAACCAAGAAGCCTCCAGTGACCAAGAAACCTGCTGCACCCAAGAAACTGGTAGAAGAACCAGAGAACCCCAAAGCAATGAAGATCGCAAAGGAACGCTGCTGGTGGTACTTCCAAAAATTCTGCTCCTACATGATAGAGATATTTATTAGCTAAAGGTAACTACATATTGACTTTCTGTTTTTATTAATGGTTCACTCTTCTCAGTTGCAGTCAGGCTGGGTGGTGGGGAATGGAACGCGGTTGCAGGTTTTAGTCTTCCAATTCTCAATGTGTAGTTGAGGGGCCTCTGGATGGTGGGCCACCAGTTCATGTAGGTCCAGAAGGGTGTAATTCATGACCAACTGCAGTGCTGCAGATCAAATTGTGCCACCATGCTGTCAGTTATTATGGGGTCCTCTGAGACACCTGCTTTAATGAGTTACTCATGATGCAACATATGTAGTGGAGGCTTTTATTTACCAACATAGCCATAACGACTAATGCACACTTTGCTTTCAGTGGTTGCTATGGATTATTTCCCTGGCACATATTTGCATCTACATTAGTAAATTGGGCCCTATAGTAAAGAGAAATATATATATATATATATATATATATATAAAACAATCTGACTTTCCCGAATTAGCTGAGCTCTTTGTGACATATTTTGATTATTTTGTTTTATAAATCAAAACTAAACAATTTGGTAGAAATAGGGAAAAATGCAGATTGAAGAAAAGCCTTCAAATAGAAAATAGGTAAAAGGACAATACTAAAGTCTCCCAGTAAAATACACAGACATTCAGGGCTAGAAAAAGAATCTTCTTCTTCCCAAAATATTAGGTAGAACAGGGAATGCAGCTCCAGCCACTGTATTACTGTTCCTTTCTCCTTCTAGATTTCTTTGCAAACGATTTGCCGTACAATAGTTTGTGTTTGTCAGTGATAGTCTTGGTGTCATTCTCAATTTCATGCTGCATAATGGGAATCTGTAGGGTAAGTGTAGTTCTACCCCCTGCCCTGCAGTATTTGCCACCATCCCTTGGCAGAACATCATGGTGCAACTCTACTGACCTCTGTGGATCTCCATTGAAACAGAAGTGACACCATATCAATACTAATCTTGCACTTTTTAATTATTATTATTATTATTATTATTAACATTTATTTATAAAGCACCAACATATTCCGCAGCGCTGTACTTAACTTTAAGTGCAAAAATCACATTTAACACACTCTATGAAGTCCATGTATGATGTGCATTTAACTGTATATTACATATACCCGTGTCTTGGTGAGTCAGTGCGCAGGGCAGGCAATTACTTTACACAATCTGCCTGTGTGCTCAATTGGTTATCATTAAGGCTCGATAGAATACCAATTGAGGATCCTGCATGTCTGAAGCAGGGATCCCCAACCTTTTATACCCTTAAATCACATTCAAATAGAAAAAATGTTGGGGAACAACACAAGAATGAAAAAAGTCCTGTGGTTCCAAGTATGATTGGCTCTTTGGTAGCCCCTATTTGGACTGGCAGCCTACAGGAGGCTCTGTTTGACATTAAACTGGGTTTTTATGCAACCAAAACTTGCCTGCAAGCAACATTCAAGGGGTTGGTGAGCAACATGTTGCTATTGAACCGCGCGTTGGGGGTTGGAGGGATCTGAAGGGTAGAGGTTTAGCCTTTCCTTAAGGTTTCAGATGGCTTTGAGGAGGAGCAGCCTCATTCAGTGATGGGCAGGCTCTATGGGTTAGCGAGGAATCCCCCCATATAATGTATGGAATAGCCACTCCCCAAATGGAGAATGATTGTAGGGGGTTATTACTATGGCTCTGTTTCACCAGGGCAGGAACTCAAAGGTACAGATTACTGGAGGGTCTTGTACACTGCGGCTGGAAGCAATGGTACTACGTCTGTGTGTAACTAATAGTGTTGCAAGAATGGAATTCCTTGTGTGACACTGAGACCTCCATGGTTTCACGTTATAAATTGCTCATTAACTTGGTTAAGAATCAGTGGAGGGCAGTTTATTGTCTATGTAGCAACCTACAGTGTGGTCTTATTTGGGAGCTGCGGAGGGGTGCCAGCCAATAGCAATACAAATGCAACACATTTTTGCTAATTGTAAGAAAGTAAATTTGGTCCCGACTGTACCTGTCTCCAGTATATGTGTTGTACATGAATATTTAAGGCTTAAAAGACACACTGGAAAATGTTTGCTCATTGCTAGTGATCAATATTATTCCCAGGGGTATAAGAGTGTGGTTATATGAATAAATACATGAGATTAAATGTCTTCCTTTTCCCTTGATCCTTCCATAGTGGGCTGAGTTCTGGTTCCTCGGTACCAGAGTAACAAGCTGTGACTGTGATTACGGTGCATGAAGGCCTTCCAGTCTCGCTGGCAGAGATTACATAGCATGGCGTAGATAGTGGGCCTGCCCCATAGCACAAAAATATTGCACCAAAATCTCCAGGGGTCATTTACAACCTCTGGGTCAGTGTCCAATGTGATTTGTTGCACTTTCCACGCATCCGTCTTCTATGGCAGAATCGGTGTGGGTCCCTGCACTGCCTTTCCATCTGCAGAGATATGCGGCTACCCCAATGAATATTGCCTTGTCTGTGACCGGACTGGCAATCCAACCAGTGACTGGCAAGTGCCAGAGGGGCTGCTGTAAGATCCCATAGACACTCACTATTTATTGGGCTGTTTGCGTACTGGAAATACCAGGACCTATTTTGAATCCCAGTCTGGGCCTGGGGGCTGGAGAGGGGAGGCACCCTACTCATCCCTTAACTTGTTCATTATTCATTATTTAGTTATGGGGCAGCAGAGGATGCAAGAGCGCAGGCAGTTAGGAAGGGGCTGGCCTGCACCCCCTGACGCAGCGTTCTGGATTTGCTGGATGGGTACTAAGGGGCATGCCCTTGGCCTTCTTGTATGACCCCTTATGAGACCATATTACTGCATAATCACCTAAAAAGTAGCTCCCTTATGGAAATATATTGGAAACAGCACTTCGTTTGCAACAGACAAAAAACAGCAAACATCAAAAACTCTGTGAAGTGTCCACTAACCATAGAGAGGAGATCTCAAATGGCATCATTTTATAGGAAGCCCTGAAAAAGCCCCCAACAATCTGCTGTATTGGAAATGGAACAAAACGACAGAGTAGATTTACAGGATACTTGCCCTTGTTTCTTTTGCAAAGCCCCCACCTCATCTAACTCTTCTCCTCTCTTCCTTTCTCTCCCACATGCTTTGTTCCTTTATTAGCAGTACTGTAATGGTAAATGTAATAAAGTCATATAATGCACGGAGAATAAAATTGCTGTTTTTTGTTTTTACAGGAGGGGCTCAGGTCACCATTGGAAATTCTCTTTTTGTGCTCATTTTGTAATCCAGTGAGACTGTCCATGTACATACCAGTCATTAACAAACACCTCTATTGCCCATTCCTACAGAAAAGGCTGAGCTGAAGTTGATATATTTGGGCGTGGGACCCCCACATTCTCCAGTGCGCTGCTGTACATAGCCAACCTGAAACTGCCGGGATATTCATGTGCTTTTGTTAAATATATATATTATAAAGTGTGTATTTATAGCAGAGAATCTCCTCATCATCATTACTATGTTTTTATAATAAATGCCATAAAACAGTACAATTCTATTTGACATTTTCTTATATTGCCTTAATAAACATTTTTGTTTTTGCTGGAAAGAAAAAAATTTGTCCTTATATTTCATTTCAACCAGCGGTTTTGAGGCACCTCAGTGTTTAGTAGCTCCTCTGGTACGTAAAAATAATAGCCAGCATTGCTATCCATTCATCACCTGGCCCCCATAAGGGCGCACCACACATGTGACTGTCACTGAGATTCATGGGAAGTTCGTGGGAGGTATAACTAAATGGCTGGGAGATGAAACACCCAGGATTATTATGTATACCATTGTCCTTAAACAGATATTGTAGTGACACTGTAGTCAATAGCTGGATTTATATAGGGAATAATGTACCCCCTGTTGTAAATTATAAGGATATTATAAGTCACCATGGATTACCATGACCATAAAAAGATCATGGAACTCCAAGGTGACTTGTAATAGCCTCATATATTAGAAGAGGGGTCCATTAGTTGATATAATACTGATTCACCACTAACACTACAGAAGCTTGACACAAACTGCTTTAGAACAAAAATTTTATAACAAAAAAGTTAAAAAGCAGAACAGGCAGAAAACAGTTCTAAGCAGAGGCAATTGGTCTGGGCAGCCATTCGGTCACAAGGTCGGGGAAGATGACAGACATGCAGAAATCCAATGAGAGGCCACCAGTCAGAAACCAGGGAGTCAAAACCAGAGGGGAACAGGGGCAGGGCAGGGACCGAATTACAGGACAGGAACTTGGATGACTTGGCCATCAGGAAGCTAAAGATCCAGCACTGGTTGTTGGAGGAGCCAAGCTTAAATAGCACCTTAATTAGGCTTTTGCCTGCAGATGGATTGTAGGTGGTTACCAGGGATCACGGACAGGGAGAAAAGTCATTGATGTTATCCACCAGGCCCAACCACACTGCCTCCTGTGGCTCAGCCTGGAGTGGCCGTGGCCAGCATACCCCAGGTTCCTGACAGTCATTAGCCTGACCTAACTTTCAAGAAATGTGATACGTTTCAAACTGCTGGAATCACTCTGGACTCCCCAGTTAAATTTTTTATAAATCAGACTCTAACTCTTGCCCTCAACGCAAGCCCTGAAAATTATACTTTATTGTACGGCTCGCTAGCAACACATATGTAGGTTGCAGGCCCAGACTGGCAATCTGTGAGTTCTGGCAAATTCCAGAGGGGCTGCTGTAAGATGCCATAGTCAGTCACTATTTATTGGGCACACGGGGGCTGTTTGGGCCTCTGTGTACTTGAAATGCCAGGGCCTATTCTGAATCCCAGTCGACGCCTGGTAGGTTGCACTGCAGTTGCTGCACTTACAGTTCAAGTACAATGCTAAGTACTGCCGGTGAGTTCCATTGACTGGCCTGTCAGTGATAAGCAGAGAAGGAAACAAACTGCTCTAGTAAATGTTTTTGCCTGTTGTCATAGCTGGCACGGTGACAGTAACAAATAATATAGTGAATTCTGCCCTGGGATGACACACGCTACAGTTATATGGCACTGCTCAAAGGTTACACGCTGTACAACTTTAATGAGTCTAAATACAGCGGATGCCACTTAGAATGACGTAATATAGCAATAATAACACAATGTCATTAACCCCACACAATATCAGGAACAGGGTAAGATCAAAAACCTGCCAGTCAGTACTATATAACTGAGCCCTGGATATCAGCAGAGAGTCCAGATATTCTGATTGGTGGGTTGCCACCTGGCTGGTACTTTGCAGGCCTAGGCGGTAAAACACAGACTAAAGCCGGCCATACACGCACCAATATTATCATTACAAAACCCTTGCATATCGGTTGTCTCGTCGATCGGGTGGGACAAATGGTTTTGCTGCGCTTAGGGCTGAATTTGTTAGATAGGGGTAGAATTCCTTTTGTTTCTACCTCCATATCTGATGATTCAGCCCTGAATGTCAATGGAGGATACGAACCTTCTTTCATGCTACCAATGGTCGCAGGAAAGATCATAATTGTAACATGTATGGCTACCTTAAGGTCTGTATCACAAATTAACCAGCAGTGTACCACTCTCCGATCCACCCACAATGCACTGCAAACTTACCTTTTTTTCTCTGCCTTTTTCCAATCCTTCGTAGGACATCAGTGATGGGCCTGCCCCTTTGACATCACAGACCACCCCTTTTGTTGCCGCCTCCTCTGCTGCCTGGTGAGTTAGCTTTAAAAAGGTAGCAACCCTGAGCAGTTCAGTATAAAAATGAAACTGGGTAAAATAGATAGACTGTGCAAAATAAAAAATATTTTCAATATAGTTAGTTGGGCAAAAATGTAATCTATAAAGGCTGGAGTGGGCAGATGTCTTACCTAATAGCCAGAACACTACTTCCTGCATTACAGCTCTCTGAGCTTTTAGCAGTCAGGAACCAATCAGTGACTTGAGGGGGGGGGCCATATGGGACATAACTGTCAGTTAGTTTGCATTTGTCCCATGTCACTGACTAATGAACAGGTTAAAGACCTGAAAGCAGAAAGTAGTGTTCTGTCCATTATGTTAGACATCTGCTCACTCCAGACTTTTTTAGATTACATTTCTGCCTAACTAACTATATTGAAAATATTTTTTATTTTGCGCAGTCTGTCTATTTTACCCAGTTTCATTTCTACACTGAACTGTTCCTTTAAAGCCATGTTCTGATTGGGGGACAGCGGCACTGTGACGTACAATCATTGCTGATAACATACAGGCGGTATAAGCACGGGGCAGAGGCACTTATGAAGAGGAGAATGGGAGACAGTTGGCTTAGTACAAACAACCAGCTGGGTACAGAGATTACACTAATATGCACAGCAGAAGACCATCTTACCATCACTAGGTTTGTTCTTCTCATTATTCCCATAGCAACAGGTCCGTCTCCAACACTATATTATAGACAGGGAGTGAAGGATGTTGGATTGCCACCATTACTATGGCTGCTAAAGCTCACTGGCCTGTCTCTGCTCATAACAGTCTCATTTAGTCTCACATGTCCTCTCTCTACATACGCTCTCTGTTTGGCCTCACTCAGTGTTTTTGCATTTGCCGCACTCTGCTGTAACCCACAGGATTGTTTCCAATGATCTTCTAGCATACATTATCCTTTTCTTGTTCAGAATCAAAGCAAGACTGTGCAGAATAAGCTAATTTCTTATGTTCTCCATTATGTATATAAAGGTACACAAACGGAGTGTGTTTGCCCTGTAAGGGATCTCCTTGTTTGCGCTCAGACTGTAGCGTGTATTTGCGTGAGTGCCAGTACTTTACTGTATGTAAACACCTATCTACATGAGGAATCCTTATCCTGTAGCTCAAGGCCCAGGAACAAGTGTCTGTGCTGGTTAGGGTGGATCTCCTTGATCCCCTTAAATACAGTTAAACACGGGTCATTAAAATGAATGGGACAGAGGTCATTAAAGTGAATTATTGACAGAATTATTTCTGACTCCCAGACTTATTCTGGGTAACCTGAGCAATATGTGACGTATGGATTTCCTTCTATACTTACAATGGTTCTTTTAGGTGCATGGAACAACCTACCAACTGATCCTCGGCTTCATACCTCGGGCACATGGCTCCCCCTAGAGTCCAAATGCTGATATTTCCCAATTCCACCCCCCAAAATACATGCAGTTCAGTCTGAATTTCAAATGCCTTGAAGCTGAAACCATTCTAAAGTGAGTTCTAAAGGCTCTGTATGTGACCTCTAGCCCATTTCTGAAGATAAGAGGCCACCATGTAGGTCAGGCAACAGCCCTCCCTGTAACCCCCAAACTGCAGAGCAAAACCTCTTTCACCTTTGCCATAGGCCATGCCTAAGTGTCATTCTGAATAACCTGCAGATCTGCCTAACAATATGGCACCCACACTCAAACATATCTGGGGAACAAACTGTGTGTGTATATACAGGTATGGGACCCATTATCCAGAATGCTCAGGACCTGGGGCTTTCCAGATAAGGGGTCTTTCTGTAATTTGGATCTCCATAACTTAAATCCACTAAAAAATCATTTAAACATTAAATAAACCCAACAGGATTGTGTACCTCTAATAAGGATTAATTATATCTTAGTTGGGATCAAATACAGGTACTGTTTTATTATTACAGAGAAAAGGGAATCATTTAACCATTAAATAAACCCAATAGGGCTGTTCTACCCCCAATAAGGGGTAATTATATCTTAGTTGGGATTAAGTACAGGTACTGTTTTATTATTACAGAGAAAAGGGAATCATTTAACCATTAAATAAACCCAATAGGGCTGTTCTACCCCCAATAAGGGGTAATTATATCTTAGTTGGGATCAAGTACAGGTACTGTTTTATTATTACAGAGAAAAGGGAATCATTTAACCATGAAATAAACCCAATAGGGCTGTTCTGCCCCCAATAAGGGGTAATTATATCTTAGTTGGGATAAAATACAAGGTCCTGTTTTATTATTACAGAGGAAAAGTAAAAAAAAAATTAAAATTTGAATGATTTGATTAAGTGTAGGGCTTCCCGTAATTCAGAGCTTTCTGGATAACAGGTTCCCGGGAAATGAGTCTGATACCTGTATACAGGGTCGCCATCAGGGGGGCACAGGGGGGACTGTTGTGCCGGGCCCGGACAATATCTTCGCTTTAAAGGGGGCCCGGGCGGGATTCAGTTTTTTTTTTAGCTCGGGCCCCCTTTAAAGAGCTACGGGCCCTGTCATTGGTGGCCAGCGGGAAATTTGATTGGTTGCGCTGTGTGAGTCCGTACACACGGGGCGCAACCATATAAAAGGTGCAGATGCAGCGGGGAGCTGGGCACAGATCTAGAGGACGCGGCCAGAGGAAGTCGCTGGTGGGGGAGCTGGAGGATGCCGGAGGAAGCCGCAGGGGAGCCGGAGGGAGTCGCTGGGTGGGGGGGGCTGGAGGAAGTCGCTGGGGGGGGGCTGGAGCTGGAGGATGCTGGGGGAGCTGTGCAGATGTTGGGGGGAGCTGGGGCACATATCAAGAGGGGGCAATCGCAGGAAGTCACTGGGGGGAGCCGGAGGATGCTTGGGGGGGTGGGAGCTGGAAGATAGTGGGAATGGCGCTGGGGGGGAGCTGGAGGATGCTGAGGGGGAGGAGCTGGAGGACAAGGGAGGGGGGCACTGGGGGGCAGGGCGTGGGTGGAGGGGGGCCCAGAAAATTTTGTTGTGAGGGGCCCCGTGATTTCTGATGGCGGCCCTGCCTGTATATATATATAGACTGGGGTTTGACAAATAAGAAAACTATTTTACATTGGAGCACTACAACTTTTAAGATACACAGTAAATGACCAACTTTTATCAATACCAACACACTGTCTCATTATTATGGAAGAAAATATCAGAATAGGCTGTATAGTATACTTAATGCATTGTAGGGGAAGGTGTTTATTGATAAAAGGTTCTCAGATATTTTATGTATTTGTAATTCAAAAGCCACACTCGTGGGTCTTAATACAAAATTAAAAAAAAGGCTTTTTTCGATGTTTTGGCTCGATTATATATATATATATAGGGACAGCAGGATCGCCTAATGGGGAATGGAAATCAGTTGTACAGAGATCATTTTTTAAAACACATTAAACACTTTTTTCATTCACTGCCTTAGTGCTGGTTTTCTTCCATAAATATAAATATTGGGAATAATGCACCCTCTTAGTGTAAAATACAAGGATATTATAAAGGCATGAAGCCAAAGGAAATCCGAGGCTGAAGGCCGAGTGCTTTAATACAGGTCATGGAATTTTGATGTGACTTCTAATATCCTTATATTTACCAATAAGTGGGTACATTATTTACTATACACACATTTTGGTTGAGTCATGAGATAGAAGTTACATTACTGAACACAGATTATAATGGAAGACATCACTAAGCACCATTTATAAGAATATAATATACAGGATATTCTTGCCTCTTGTGAAATATATATTTATATTATATAAATAAAATATATATTTGCGTCCGGGGCTCACCAGGGCTGCCAGCTTAGGAGCCCCCACCCTAGTCCAACAGCACCCCCCCCTGCGCAGGGGGCGGGGCCAGCACCAACACAGACACAGGGACCCACCAGGTTATTTCCCAGTGTTCTGCTGACCCAGTCCAACTCTGTATATGTCTAAATGTATGTATGTATGTATAACTTTATTTATAAAGCGCCACAAGGGTACGCAGCACTGTACAGTCTTACAGAATACAAAATTACACACAGGGAGGACAAGTGATATAATAAATAAACACAATAAATACATATATGTATATATATATATAAGTGCCATGTGGTATGAGACACAGTAGGAAGGAGGTCCCTGCCCCGTAGAGCTTACAATCTAAGTGGTTGGGTAACATACAGGCACAAACTGGGGGACCCTGGCTACCAATGTCTGTGTGTCCTTTTTACTGATGGGAGGGGGCACTGGGGGGCTGGGTGGAGGGGGGCCCAGAAAATTTTGTTGTGAGGGGCCCCGTGATTTCTGATGGCGGCCCTGCCTGTATATATATATAGACTGGGGTTTGACAGATAAGAAAACTATTTTACATTGAAGCACTACAACTTTTATATATATATATATATATATATAAAGTTCCATATACTGTAAATAGTAAGCAGAAAAGAGAATTCTGTTTGCAAGACATAATAATGTGCTATTAAATATACAGATACAGGTATTGGACCCCTTATCCGGAAACCCGTTATCCAGAAAGCTCCGAATTACGGAAAGCCCATCTCCCATAGACTCCATTATAAGCAAATAATTCAGAATTTTAAAACTGATTTCCTTTTTTTATGTAGAAATAAAACAAAACCTTGTAATTGATCCCAACTAAGATATAAATAATCCTTATTGGATGCAAAACAATCCTATTGGGTTGAATTAATGTTTTATTAATTTTTTAGTAGACTTAACGTATGGAGAACCAAATTATGGAAAGACCCCTTATCCGGAATACCCTTGGTCCCGAGCATTCTGGATAATGGGTCCTATACCTGTACTGAAATTCACTTTGCAGTTAGGTGACCTGTACTGAACCACTTGTATCTCTATATGGTCACGGAAGCCTTCTAATGTATATTTATTTCTACATAGATATGCTATAGATACAGATTTACAAATAAAGTGCAGAACCAGCTCTCCGGCATACCCAGAATGTTTGCTTTACAAATAACAGAAGAAACCAGCAGCCATTACAGTACTAATAGTTATTATAGAACTGAGCACGGAATAAGTTTCTAAACAATAAGCGCAGGGAGGGAACAATGGGCCGGGCGGAAGCGCCTGTCAATGGGTGAACGTTTACAGAGCACCTTTCCAGTGCAGTCTGCGTGATCCCATCTACATCACTGGCCCATTTCCAGGGAGGTGTGTCAGGCAGATATATACACTATGCCTGTGTCGTAACCCAATGGCACATAGGTGTGTCCCAGCTCCGTATAAATACCTCTCTCTCCCGCAGGTAGGACCACATGTGCTGGCAGGCTGCACTGGAACCATCACTCTTCCTAACTACCAGGTATGTGGCCTAATTACCCTCATGTCTCCGTATGTACTGCCCTACCTACATGCAACTTAAATCTCAACTACAAATAACTATAAATATATGTGAGAGCTTTAAGAACTACATTTGCCCTGATGCTTGCAACTTACTGGGCTTGAAATGGGTTGTTCACCTTTGAGTTAACTTTTAGTATGATGTAGAGAGTAATATCCTGAGACAATTTGCAATTGGTCTTCATTTAATATTATTCTTAGTTTTTTGGTTATCTAACTTTTTGTCCAGCAGCTTTCCAGTTTGAAGTTTCAGCAGCTTTCTGGTTGCTAGGGTCCAAATTACCTTAGTAACCAGGATGTGGTTTGAATAAGAGATTGGTTTATGAATAAGAGAGGGTCCGAATAGAAAAATAAGTAATAAAAAGTAGCAATAAAACTGTAGCCTCCCAGAGCAAAAGTAAATTGGCTGCCAGGGTCAGTGACCCCCACTTGAAAGAAGAGTCAGAAGAAGAAGGCAAATCATTTAAAATGATAAAAAAAATAATTAATGAAGACCAATCGAGTTGCTTAGAATTGGCCATTCTATAACATACTAAAAGTTAAGCTGAAGGTGAAACACCCTATTAAGATATAGGGATATGGTATTATCACAAGGCATTCTGTGAAAGATGGTACTCTGGCACTGACCATATGCATTTACACAGATATTGTGATTATCTTAAAATTTCAGGGCTTCCTAAGGGTGTTTTTCACCTTAAAATCAACTTTTAGTATGATGTAGATATTAATATTCTCAGTCACTTTGCAACTGGTCTTCATTTTTTATTTTGTGTGTTTTTTTACTTGGCTCACCAGCCCTTAAGTTTGGAATTTCAGAAGTTATCTGGTTGCTAGGGCCCAACTTACCCTAGCAACCAGGCAGTGTTTTCAATAAGAGACTGGAATACGAGTGCATGAATAGAAAGATAAGTAATAAAAAAAAGTAGCAATAATAATAAAATTGTAGCCTTACAGAGCAATAGTTTTTTGTCTGCCGGGGTCAGTGACCCCCATCTGAAAGCTGGAAAGAGGCAGAAGAAGAAGGCAAATTATTTAAAAACTATAAGAAATAAAAAAAAAAAAGGAAGACCATTCTATACCATATAAAAGTTACTTAAAGGGGAACTACCCCTATAACAGAAACAGCAAGGAGCAAGTTATAAGTGTTATTCATTCAGCATGTTATCCGCAGGACAGGGCAGGTATTGTCACTAGGAGTGGGCATTATTGTTAATTACCTGCACTTATTCATGACTAACTCAGCACCATGTTATTGTATTGTAGGCGGGCACGGCTACACCATGAAGCTGGTACACATTGCATTCCTGGGTCTCATTACTCTGCTGATGTCCAACGTTCTGCTGGTGGAAGGTAACAATCAGCGAGAAGGGAAGAAGGAGAGGGGAAAAGCTAAAGGGGAGAAAAAGGCAGAGGCAGACAGCCCTCAGGGAAAGGGGGGCAGAACCAGAGGAGGCAAAGGGTCTCTGCAAGGGAAGTTTGTAAGCAAAGAAAATGCCACCTGTACCTGGGCAGTGACAGAGGCACAGAGTGTCACCTTAAGAATTGACTGCAGAAAGGAAGAGTCAAGTTTCTCCTGTAGCTTTGGGGGAAACCCATCCTCTTGCCCCAAATACGCCGGGAATGAGAAGTCATACTGGAAACAAATTGCTCGTGCTTTAAAGAAGCAGAAAAAGATCTGCCAAGATCCAAAGGCTGTTCTGAAATCTAAGGAGTGCAAGAGAGGCCCCCAGGAGGCCCACCTGCGCTACCTCGGCTCCCAGGTACCCCAACAGGTGGGCAGCAGCCACACACACGTGGAGCCAGATGTCCAAGTCCCCACAACGGCACCAGGAAAGGACTGCGAGGAGGAGGCTGATCCTGCAGAAAAGCAGAGAATTGCGGCAGAGTACTGCGGCAATTCCTGGGGCTCATTCTGCAACTTCTTCTTGTCCATGCTACAGAGCAAAAGCTGCTGATCCAGTTCCTCTGTACGGCTCCAGATAAGGCAGCATCACATGAGGCATCCAGCACTGCCACACCCCTGGCTATTCTACTACAATGAATGATGTGCTATGTGTGCCAGATGCATCAATGGATCTGATTCCTTTCTATGTGTAAATGGTTTCAAGGACAACTGAACACCCAAAGAGGTGGCCACAACCTAACTGCACTGAGCTACTCTACTATTTCAACATTAAGTAACCCTGATTGTTTAAGTTTTAGCCCTCCATATTCCCTGCTACTTACATTTTCTCATTTGGTCCCCTACTGATGGCAGAATGTGAATCATTTTCTGATTTAGGTCTTAAATTACAGCCAATCACATCTCTGCTTCTGTTTTCTGTCAGTAGACTAACAATCTAAAAGCTGATTGGTTGAGAGTAACACAGGCGCATTTCTGCAATTTATCACCTATGTGAGTAAATAAGCCCAACTGTGTGTCCCACCTTTGGCACATATCTGTCAGTAAGTATCATTGTGCCTAAGGTTCTTGGCTAGCCCAAAGGGCAAGTGGGAAAGGGCACAAAGGTCTAGAACATTACTTGCACTGGGCAGCTGTAGGTAGTAATGTGGCAAAGCAGTGGCCAAATGTTATTTGGGGGCTTTAGTTCCCATTTAATCTATGGGTATCAGGGGAAACTTCTTACCCTTTTTTTCTCTTGGAATGTTAAGGGCACCTGTCTGGCATTAGTGGAAGTGAGAGATTTGGGGGAATATCCAATGTATACAATTATTTTTATTCTGTCCGTATGTCTATGCTTATTTAAATGTTAGTATAAAACTTTTTGTACTTTTTTTTACTATAACTACAAATGCGGAATCCTATTTATTAAGTGCTATAACTGATAAAAGCCTCTGCTGTACTTTATTTATAATATAACAGTACCAATATATTCTGCTATATAAAAAATGTATTCAATACCCCAAAGAGCTTACAGCTGTACATATAATAGATGAATTACCTCTAGTTACAAAGGGGAGTACCCCCTGGATCTAAGGAGGTATAAAGCATTATATACTGTTATATATTATTATACTGTATGCTGTCCTTCTGCACTCAGGGCAAGCAGTTCTGAGTAATGCTCTGAGTATATTAAGAAGAGAAACTAAGAAGAAAATCCCTAAAGGAGAACAATGAAATGTTTCCCATAATGTGGATAATTTAGCATTTTATTTAATGGAGATTTGTACAGCTGTACAGTAAGTACATGTCTGTTGTGAAGGATATTCTATAACTCTATGTAACTCTATATGATAGGTCAGTTGGCAGGTATAACTCTATATGATAGGTCAGTTGGCAATGGTGATGCTGAGAGTTCCAGTTCTGCAGTGGCTGGGGGGCCAGCAGTTACCTATTCCCTATAAGGATGACTCCTGAATAAACTTGCTATACTGGTACATATCTTGCTTGGGATGGGCCAATAAACAGTATATAAACCATGCGCTGTATATAAATACGTACTCTCGGCTCAGGTGGGCCTTGTTAGAAACTATGATTTTTTTCAGTACTTTGTATTCTTTTGTACTCAATAAAATGAAAAAAAAAGAAAAGTTACTTTGTGTTTAATTTTCCACATTATAAAAAAGTAAAAATGTTCACTTCTTGTATCATAAACCTGTGTGGATCTATGTACCCCAAGTAGCGATGGGTGAACCTGTATTATGAAGTGACCACACCCCTTTTTCACACAACCACACCCTTTTTGACACATTTACCAATGTAAAATGTGGAATTTCGCTGGGAATCCATGCCTGGCAAAAAAATTGGCTCATCACTAATTCCAAGCAGCAAAGGGATTCCTTTCCACCCATCAGCACTGACTGGCAAAGGGTAGGAATCCTTGTCCTGGCCGGCATATCATGGCATAACAACAGCACCCACTATATGTAGAAGGAAAGGCCTGTCCCTGATATAAACAATGAGATTTGGTATATAAGGAGTAATTCAAATTCAACTTTTAGTATGGTATAAAATGGCCAATTCTTAGCAACTTTTCAACTGATCTTCCTTTTGTTTTAAGTTTTAGAGTTTTTTAATTATCTGCCTTCTTTTTCTGACTCTTTCCAGCTTTCAAATGGGGGTCACAGACTGTTAATTTTTATGAAATATTATAATGCTTTTCTGGCCCTCTCCTATTCATATTCCAGGCTCTCATTCAACCCACTGCCTGGTTGCTAGGGTATTTGTACCCTAACAACCAGATAGATGCTGAAATTCTAAAGTGAAGAACTGCAGAACCAAAAAACGACCAACCGTGAATATTTTCAGTTCAAAAAATAAATTTCCCAACATTAATGTTTCCAGAATCATTAATGCTGCCTCTGTCTTTATTTCAATTTTACATTGAAAATCAGCCAGAATTTAAAAGAGGTGGTTCTGAATCAGTACAATTCCAGTTAAAGGGGTGGTTAATTCTGCTCTTTAATGCAGTTAAAAATTCCTTCTACATTAAACAATATGGGGACAATGATGATGATAAATTGTTCTGATATTCCTGCTATCATTGGTCTGCAACAAATCTCAGGCAGTGAAACAGACTCACAGATTTTAGGGGTCATCCTTAAAGCCCCTGGGTGCAAGTGCAAGAGCGCTAAGGGCCACAAGGGCCCACCCCTTGGTGTTCATTCCAAGAGCAGGGGTGTTTTATTGACACAAGGGAAATAAAAAGGCGGATAAAGGGTAAATGTAGTTTGTGGATGTGCTTGTGTGTTGGATGGATACAATATAAGTAATAGTAAAATAAGTGAATTGAATAAAACTCTTTACACTGTATATAAAGCCATTAATACATGCATTGTAGCTTTCCAGAAACTCAGTGTAATGCTAGTGCCACACCGGCAGGCCAAGAATCTGCCCCTACGCTGGAAATATCTGATAGTTGCGTCGGCACCCTGAGACATTGCATGGGCCTGACTGCAGCCACACTAAGCGAAATTTGATGCGAAACTGCTGAGAATCCACCCAATGTGGCATTAGCCTTAGCATTGCTGTTTCACTGCCTCGAGGGTATTTACAGAAGAAAAGTGTAAATGTCAAAGCGCCACCGTCACTGGGTTCCATTCCATAGGCAAACAAGGGTTCAACAGGAGCTTCTGTAGACAAAATATTCTCTCGCTGTACCTGAAGGCAGACAAAACAGGTAAGTCTGGGCTGCACTTCACTCGTACAATGAGGGAGCTGTGAGGAGAGGATTAACCTGTCCAACTATGAACCCCCCATAGCTCTGATTTTTAGCTTGAATTGAAGCAAAATAGCATTTGCTCATGTGAGGCAGGCGCTGGGCAGAGACTTTGCGTGCTTCCTTGCATACAAATAAAAAAGGCCCAATCCAGTACTGCATTACTGGGTTAAAGGAGAACTAAACCCTAAAAATGAATAAGGCTAGAAATGCCATATTTTATATAATAAACTGACTGCACTAGCCAAAGGTTTCAGCATCTCTATAGTAGTAATGATATTGGTCTTTCCAGTTGTCACAGGAGCTTTTTATTTGAAACTGTCCAGGACTCTGCACATGCTCAGTGGGCTCTGGGCAGCTGTTGAGAAGCTGAGCTTAGGGGTCGTAGCAAATTATCAACCAAAAAATGAGGCTGGCCTGTCATGTAAACTAAAATTTTGATGCTAATTGCACTGGTTTCAGAGCTGTCATTTAATGTGAATCTGAATGAATTACTAATCTGCCTTATACTGTTACATTTATATTCTATATATACAGTATATTGTGACATTTATATTCTATATATACAGTATAGTGTGACATTTATATTCTATATATACAGTATAGTGTGACATTTATATTCTATATATACAGTATAGTGTGCCATTTATATTCTATATATACAGTATAGTGTGACATTTATATTCTATATATACAGTATAGCGTGACATTTATATTCTATATATACAGTATAGCGTGACATTTATATTCTATATATACAGTATAGTGTGACATTTATATTCTATATATACAGTATAGTGAGACATTTATATTCTATATATACAGTATAGTGAGACATTTATATTCTATATATACAGTATAGTGTGCCATTTATATTCTGTATATACAGTATAGTGTGCCATTTATATTCTATATATACAGTATAGTGAGACATTTATATTCTATATATACAGTATAGTGAGACATTTATATTCTATATATACAGTATAGCGAGACATTTATATTCTATATATACAGTATAGCGTGACATTTATATTCTATATATACAGTATAGTGTGACATTTATATTCTATATATACAGTATAGTGTGACATTTATATTCTATATATACAGTATAGTGTGACATTTATATTCTATATATACAGTATAGTGAGACATTTATATTCTATATATACAGTATAGTGAGACATTTATATTCTATATATACAGTATATTGTGAGTGGACCCCTAAGCTCAGGTAAGTGACAGCAGCACAAAGTATGGGCAGGGAATCAGCAGAAAAGAAGATGGGGGGCTACTGGGGCATCTTTGGGGGCACAGACCTTCCCTGCTAAAGAGCTGTGGGTGCCTTGGGCTGGTACAGAAGTACAAAACATCATGTGCAACATTTCTAGCCTATTTCTTTAGTTAGGCTTTAGTTCTACTTTGAGATTAAGGGGTACTATGATAAACCATAGTGAAAGAGAAATATTGGCAGCGCATGCCTTGCCTTCAGAAATATTTTTTCTGTGTTTTATGTACAAATTGTAGCCAAGTATTGCCTCTAGCTGCCATTCAGCCTTTAGAACAAGGAACTACTCAGTGGTGTTTGTTAATAAGCTGGAGCTTAAAAGCTCCCTACATTAGTGCACCATGGCCTAACCATTGCACTATAGACTTAGAATGCTAATAGGCAGTGTGGTACAATGAGGGGCCTTGGCACGTGAGCTTACCTAAGTGTAGTACTAACACCTAATTTTTTTGTAAAAAAAAAAAAACGGCTGATTAAACTGTGTTTGTTAAGATGCAGGGGCTGATTTTCTAATATAGGTGCTAATATAGTCCCTTTACCATAGACTTATCACGATTACAACGATTAGCAAAAAGCCCTATTTTTGAACTCACGTTGAACAAGGGGATATAGGGCCACTTAAGATCCCAGCCTGCCCACTTCCAATCATGATATGCCCAGTTCCACTCACAGCCCCCTGGCCTCTGATCCAACCCAATCCCACCCACATTTCCCTCATGCATCAGGCCACACCCTGATCTGCCCATTTTAAGTGTGGTGTTAAAGTAAGTAAATGACCCCTATTTTATTTTCGTATTGTCTTTTCCATTGGTTTTTGTTATTATGGATTTGCTGTTTCCTCGAATCCAGGCAAGTATACCAGTAGCAATGGTGCAGAGATGTACTGGAAATAATATTTCCTCCCTGTACAGAAAATATGCACCAATAACAAAAGGCTTCTCAGTGAATCAGGGGCTGGGGCTTTGCCTCTATTGTTGCACCCGTATGGGTGAATAGAGAGGAGTGAAGCAGCGGGTGCTGGTCACAAGCTCAAACGCATTTCCAGTCTCAGTGACTCACAGAGTAAACATGAAACTTGTCACCAACACACAAAACTGGGATGAAACATTAGAGTGACTCTATGGCTGCTGCCTGACCAGGGAAATAGCCCTTGGTACCAATGTTACTAACAGGGAGAAAACATAAGGCGGGTGCATTTTTTCCAGAAAAAGTGGGGTTCCTCATGGCTCTGTATTGCACCACTAACCTTCTCATTATACACTGCGTCTCTCGGCCAACCCATCAGCTCTTTGGCTTTCATTACCAGCTTTATGCTGATATCACTGATATCTAATTCTTTTCTCCTGACTTTCCTCCTCTGTCATATCTCAAGTGTCCAACTGCCTCTCTACTATATCCCCTTGGATGGCCTCTGGTTTTATAAAAACTCAACTCTATTCCCACACACACATTCCCAAGCCTTGCCATGTCCATCACGGTAAGCAACACATCCATAAAAAAAATGGCTACCTATCCATGCAACTCCTACCTACAAAGCTATCTTTAACAATGCCCCACGTTAAAGGAACAGTAACACCAAAAAATGAAAATGTATCAAAGTACTTGAACTATAATATACTGCTGCCCTGCACTGGTACACCTGGGGTGTTGGCTACAGAAACTCTATTATAGTTTATATAAATACTCTGCTGTGTAGCCATGGGGGCACCCATTCAAAGGAGAAATGGCACAGGTTACATAGCAGATAACAGATAAAACCCCATTATATTGTACAGAGTTTATCAGTTATCTGCTATGTAACTTGTACCTTTTCTTCATTTTTATCAGCATGAATGGCTGCCCCCATGGCTACACAGCAGCTTATTTATATAAACTATAGTAGTATTTCTGAAGCATATATACTATTTTACCAGTGCAGGACAACACTACATTCCATTTTCCTTTAAATCAATAAACTTAGGGCTCATTTACCTCCACAATCCCACAATTTCTTCCAGTCAGTTGCGCCTAAAACCAGGTACTTGCATCAAAATGTGCTCCTTGCACTTCCATATAGTTGCACTCTGCACCACTCAGTCCTTCCCCATACGGATATATACTCCTATACCTTGTGTTTCCCCACCCCTACAGATTGTAAGCCCTTATGTCCACGACCTTCATTACCTACTGTATCATTTTGCCTCTATATCGGTTATGTACCGTTATGTACAGCAATGCAGAACACGTTGGAGCTTAACAAATAATTAATATACACACAGATGAATCTATTGTTATCCGTAATGATTTCTTTGACCTTTTATTAAGAAGGTCAAATAGGATTTCACTTCAATCTGCACAAGTTGCAGAAAGACCAAAGTGGCAAATGACTGCAATGGTAAAGACACCTCCTTCGGCTTTTTTAAACCCAACAGGCTCGGTCTAATAGACTCCTGCCTGCGCTTAAACTACAATCTATCGAGCTTTCATGTTTGTGCCAGCTAAGCCACGGCTCTGCTTCCCAGGGTGGAAATTTCTCATCTGAGTACATAGCCTGGCAGCCATTTGTCCATCCATTATCTAGTTGTGCTTGTTTCCTCAAATACTCACTGTCAGTGCTGACAGCATGCCAGACTGAGCCAATATATGGAAAAATATTCAAGCCTTTATATAAGATATGCTTGGGGAGAGAAGGAGCCCCTGCATAAAGAACTGACTTGATGCATGTGAGAAATGCTTGGGGCTGATTCCCAGCTTATGGGAAATAAACAGATGTTTAATTAGAATTGCTGAACAATATCTGTCATGTAAACCACTTGTGACGTCAATAAATGGAAATATAAAGGACATATAAACACTCAGCATTATCTTTCCTATATGTATCACCTGGTACAGCCACTGTATCTGCTCCTCTTACTACTGCACTTTCATTGCTTTATATAGTTTTTCCAACAGTCAGGACAGAGTTCTAAAGAAAGAAAGCAGATCATTAAGTCAATTAGTCCAAAATGTTTTTGACTGCACACATCAATTTCAAAAGGGTGTTAGATGTGAGGGCAGCTTTGCAGCATCATTGAGCTCTAACACCAGCTGAACTAGGCAAACTGCATGCAGACCTAATTCAAGCCTGCAACAGAATACATGAATAAAATGTTCGTTCTTCAGTAAAGTTGAATGGTTCAAGGCATTGCTATGCGGTATCAGTGCTGCAAAGTCTTAAAGACAAGTGGGGGGCAATTAAAACTGGTATATAAATAGAGCCGCCTTCCTTTCCAGCGTTGGATGTTTTACCAGTGCAAATAATTTAGTGTGAGAAACTCTCTGCTGCACCGGCACAGGAATACTGCACAGATAAATGAACAAATAAGCCCATTGGTTTCCGGCAGATCCCCACACACATTGTTAATTACGGCTACTGGCACCTTTAATATGAGTGTTTATAACAAGGTTTAGGAATGTGCTGAGAGTCTGACTACAATTAGGCGATTAACTGATCCCCCTGCTTTCCCCCTAGGAGAGCGGTCAGACCCTGCTCCATCTGGTTTTCCTTTGTGGGGGTCTTCTTGGTTCCCCAGAGTGCAAAAAGGGAAGAGTGGAGCCGAGCGAATCCTTATTCCCTTCATCTAAACCAGTGCTACCCACACGGTGGGCTTGTTCCCCCATGGGAACTGATGGGGGGTGGTTAGTGTTATTTAGGAATTAGCGTGGAATTAGGAAAAAGTGTATTTGTTCTCCTAGATACTTATACTGTAGATGAAGACGGACTGAGACATTAACTGTTGCACTGTTCTGCTCAAAGACTTTGGTTAATAAACAGAGAAGTACTATAGAAATATTTACCCTGTGTTTTCTCTTCATTAAAAAGAGGAGCTAAGAAGAGATGGAGCATTTGCCACTATGGCAGTAGAAGGGAAAGGAGCGGGGCCCATTGTTTTGGTTTGGTGCAATTCTGGGCAGCTGGAAAACCCAGGACACATGCTGTAATTATTTGAGGGGTTCATGTGAGGTTGTGCCCCCTGGTGCCAACCTCCAATCAGAAGCATGCGCACTACAAAATGGCGCCAGATCAGCCTCTAAAGTGCATTCTTCTTTTCAGCAATTGACAAGTTTATATGGAATACTGTACTTACCGCAAAAGACTCACAACTATAATTGCAGCCAAAGGAGGCTCTGCCAAGTTTTTTATTACCTACTTTGACTAACATTTGTGGGACAATAAAATATAACTTACACCTTACATAGTATAAATGAAATAGGAATCCTGAATTCAATCCAATTCAATTTCAGGTTGTAACCCTTGAACAAGCACAGTATCCAAGGCTATTGTGATACTAAAATCTACAGTTAGTATTAATGTGTGTATATATACAAGTTTATGTATGTGAGTGTATAGATAGGCCAGTATGGGTCTGTATGTGAGTGTATAGATAGGTCAGTGTGGGTCTGTATGTGAGTGGATAGATAGGTCAGTATGGGTCTGTATGTGAGTGGATAGATAGGTCAGTATGGGTCTGTATGTGAGTGGATAGATAGGTCAGTGTGGGTCTGTATGTGAGTGGATAGATAGGTCAGTATGGGTCTGTATGTGAGTGGATAGATAGGTCAGTGTGGGTATGTATGTGAGTGGATAGTTAGGTCAGTATGGTTCTGTATGTGAGTGTATAGATAGGCCAGTATGGGTCTGTATGTGAGTGTATAGATAGGTCAGTGTGGGTCTGTATGTGAGTGGATAGATAGGTCAGTATGGGTCTGTATGTGAGTGTATAGATAGGTCAGTATGGGTCTGTATGTGAGTGGATAGATAGGTCAGTATGTGAGTGGATAGATAGGTCAGTGTGGGTCTGTATGTGAGTGGATAGTTAGGTCAGTGTGGGTCTGTATGTGAGTGGATAGATAGGTCAGTATGGGTCTGTATGTGAGTGGATAGATAGGTCAGTGTGGGTCTGTATGTGAGTGGATAGATAGGTCAGTGTGGGTCTGTATGTGAGTGTATAGATAGGTCAGTATGGGTCTGTATGTGAGTGTATAGATAGGTCAGTATGGGTTTGTATGTGAGTGTATAGATAGGTCAGTATGGGTCTGTATGTGAGTGGATAGATAGGTCAGTATGGGTCTGTATGTGAGTGGATAGATAGGTCAGTATGGGTCTGTATGTGAGTGGATAGATAAGTCAGTGTGGGTCTGTATGTGAGTGTATAGATAGGTCAGTATGGGTCTGTATGTGAGTGTATAGATAGGTCAGTATGGGTTTGTATGTGAGTGTATAGATAGGTCAGTATGGGTCTGTATGTGAGTGTATAGATAGGTCAGTATGGGTCTGTATGTGAGTGGATAGATAGGTCAGTATGGGTCTGTATGTGAGTGTATAGATAGGTCAGTATGGGCCTGTATGTGAGTGTATAGATAGGTCAGTATGGGCCTGTATGTGAGTGTATAGATAGGTCAGTATGGGTCTGTATGTGAGTGTATAGATAGGTCAGTATGGGTCTGTATGTGAGTGTATAGATAGGTCAGTATGGGTCTGTATGTGAGTGGATAGATAGGTCAGTATGGGTCTGTATGTGAGTGTATAGATAGGTCAGTATGGGTTTGTATGTGAGTGGATAGATAGGTCAGTATGGGTCTGTATGTGAGTGGATAGATAGGTCAGTATGGGTCTGTATGTGAGTGGATAGATAGGTCAGTATGGGTTTGTATGTGAGTGGATAGATAGGTCAGTATGGGTCTGTATGTGAGTGGATAGATAGGTCAGTATGGGTTTGTATGTGAGTGTATAGATAGGTCAGTATAGGTCTGTATGTGAGTGGATAGATAGGTCAGTATGGGTCTGTATGTGAGTGGATAGATAGGTCAGTATGGGTTTGTATGTGAGTGTATAGATAGGTCAGTATAGGTTTGTGTGTGCTGGGTTTACTTGCAAGGGTTGAACTTTATGGACTCTGGTCTTTTTTCAACCCTATGTAACTATGTAACCCAATAAAATGTGGAACAATCCAAGGGGGTGAATAGCACTGTATGTGAGAGAATTCAGATCCATTTTTAGGGACCATGTGAACTATTTGACAGGGACTGATATTTCTCTGCAGAGGAAGGGGGGTGCCCAACCTGTACTGATAGGTTTAAATGGTGATGTTTCTCCTATGTCATACTTTACATAGTTACATAGTTACATAGGGTTGAAAAAAGACCAGTGTCCATCAAGTTCAACCCATCCAAGTAAACCCAGCACACCTAAACCACACCTACCAATCTATACACTCACATACATAAACTATAAATACAACCACTAATACTAACTGTAGATATTAGTATCACAATAGCCTAGGATATTCTGATTGTTCAAGAACTCATCTAGGCCCCTCTTAAAGGCATTAACAGAATCTGCCATTACCACATCTCTAGGAAGGGCATTCCCCAACCTCACTGCCCTCACCGTGAAAAACCACCTACACTGCTTCAAATGGAAGCTCCGTTCCTCTAATCTAAAGGGGTGACCTCTGATGCGCTGATTGTTTTTATGGGAAAAAAGAACATCCCCCATCTGCCTATAATCCCCTCTAATGTACTTGTACAGAGTAATCATGTCCCCTCGCAAGCGCCTCTTTTCCAGGGAAAACAACCCCAACCTCGACAGTCTCACCTCATAGTTTAAATCTTCCATCCCCTTAACCAGTTTAGTTGCACGTCTCTGCACTCTCTCCAGCTCATTAATATCCTTCTTAAGGACTGGAGCCCAAAATTGCCCCCCATACTCAAGGTGAGGCCTTACCAGGGACCTATAAAGGGGCAAAATTATGTTCTCATCCCTTGAATCAATGCCCTTTTTTATACAAGACAGAACTTTATTTGCTTTAGTAGCCACAGAATGAAACTGCCTGGAATTAGACAACTTGTTATCAACAAAAACCCCTAGATCCTTCTCCATTAAGGATACCCCCAACACACTACCATTCAGTAGATAGTTTGCGTTTATATTATTTCTACCAAAGTGCATAACTTTGCACTTATCAACATTGAACCTCATTTTCCAGTTTGCTGCCCAGTTTTCTAATTTTGTCAAATCGCTCTGCAAAGCGGCAGCATCCTGCATGGAACTTATAGTTTTGCACAATTTTTTGTCATCAGCAAAAATAGAAACAGTACTGTCTATGCCCACCTCCAGGTCATTAATAAACAAGTTAAAAAGCAAAGGACCAAGGACTGACCCCTGCGGTACCCACTAACCACACTGGTCCAATTAGAAAATGTTCCATTTACCACCACTCTTTGTAATCTACCCTTCAGCCAGTTCTCTATCCAATTACAAATATTATGTTCTAGGCCAATATTCCTTAATTTGATCATTAACCTTCTGTGAGGTACTGTATCAAACGCTTTAGCAAAGTCCAAGTAGATGACATCAACTGCCATTCCAGCATCAAGGTTCCTGCTCACCTCCTCATAAAAGGCGACTAAATTAGTCTGGCAAGATCTGTTACGCATAAAACCATGCTGGCACAAACTTATAGTATTGTGAACTGTGTATTTACTGAAACTGTGTATTTACTGAAAAGCTTTCATACCTTTGCTAAAGATGAATGAAATTAATGATCCATGTGCTGCTTGGAATTGGTTGAGAACAGTCATTTTTAGCACTGGTAACATAATTATCTCTCAGTCTGTTGTTCTCACCTATGTACTCAGATGGCAAGAGGACACCTATGAAACAGCAGATCACATGTTAAGAAATCATTTAAAGCCAATAAAAAATAGTTTGCCTCCAGAATGCAGCTGTGCGCTGTGTGGCAATGCCCTTTGTAACATGGGTGCTGGGATGCACTTGGGACACTGTGCTGGGCAATGGCTGTGTGATGCACTTTGGGTCATGCAGTGGTATGTTAGGAACATTGTAGGTAATTAGAACTATATTAGAGTCATATGAAAAAGTTTGGGAACCCCTCTCAGCCTGCATAATAATTTACTCCACTTTCAACAAAAAAGATAACAGTGGTATGTCTTTCATTTCCCAGGAACATCTGAATACTGGGCTGTTTTTAGTGAAGAAGTATCTAGTTGTCTGCTGTGCTAATCTGAATGCATGTAACTGCTCAATACTGATTACTGGCAACACCAAATTGGTTGGATTAGCTTGTAAAGCCTTGAACTTCTTAGGCAGTTGTGTCCACTCATGAGAAAAGGTAATTAAGGTGACCAATTGCAAGTTGTGCTTCTGTTTGACTCTCCTCTGAAGAGTGACAGCATGGGATCGTCAAAGCAACTTTCAAAACATCTGAAAACAAAGATTGTTCAGTATCATGGTTTAGGGGAAGGCTACACAAAGCTATCTCAGAGGTTTAAACTGTAGGGGATGTAATCAGGAAATGGAAGGCCACAGGCAGAGTTGCTGTAAAACCCAGGTCTGGCAGGCCAAGAAAAATACAGGAGCGACATATGCAGAGGATTGTGAGAATGGTTGCAGACAACCCAAAGATCACCTCCAAAGACCTGCAAGAACATCTTGCTGCAGATGGTGTATCTGTACATCGTTCTACAACTCAGCGCAATTTGCACAAAGAACATCTGTATGGCAGGGTGATGAGAAAGAAGCACTCACACCACAAACAGAGTCGCTTGTTGTATACAAAAACTCATTTAGACAAGCCACAGTCATTTGGGAACAAAGTGCTTTGGACTGATGAGACAAAAATGGAGTTATTCCGTCATAACAAAAAGCGCTTTGCATGGCGGAAGAAGAACACTGCATTCCAAGTAAAACACCTGCTACCTACTGGCAAATTTGGTGGAGGTTCCATCATGCTGTGGGGCTGTGTGGCTAGTTCAGGGACTGAGGCCCTTGTTAAAGTCGAGGGTCGGATAAATTCAACCCAAAATCAACCAAATCTTAGGGATAATGTTCAAGAATCAGTCAGAGTTGAAGTTACGCAGGGGTTAGATATCCCAACAAGACAATGACCCTAAACACAGTTGGAAATATACAAAGGCTTTTATGCAGAGGGAGAAGTACAATATTCTGGAATGGCCATCACAGTCCCCTGACTTGAATATCATCAAAAATCTATGGGATGATTTGAAGCAGGCTGTCCATACTCGGTAGCCATCAAATTTAACTGAACTGGAGAGATTTTGTATGTACCAATGGTCAAAAATACTGCCATCCAGAATCCAGACACTCATCAAAGGCTATAGGAGGTGTCTAGAGGCTGTTACATTTGCAAAAGGAGGCTCAACTAATATTGATGTAATGTCTCTGTTGGGGTGCCCAAATGTATGCACCTGTCTAATTTTGCATATTTTCTGTTAATCAGGGCCGGATTTAATTTGGCGGCGCCCCGAGGCCACCCCTGCGAGTGCGCATGCGCAATCGCGCGGCGCCCTCCCCCCCTGAGTGCGCATACTCTCCCCACTGCTCCCATACGGAGCAGTGGGGAGAGGTCCCGACTGCTCCGTATAGGAGACAAATTTAAAAATTCTGTTGCGGCGGGGCGGCATGCTGCCCCTAAACTTGTGCCGCCCTAGGCCCGGGCCTTTGTGGCCTTTCCACAAATCCGGGCCTGCTGTTAATCCAATAAACTTTATGTCACTGCTGAAATACTACTCTTTCCATAAAGCATGTTATATATTAAAAGGAAGTTGCTATGGTAAACAAAACTCCAAAGAATTAAAAAGGGTTCACAAACTTTTCATATGACTCAATATTAATTGGAAGAGCCATAAGGTATGTAATGCAGGTCGGAGACAGTTGGGAATACTGTTTTATGTTATCCTTTGCAGGACTTTCATTTTGATATGCATTTAAGGGATACACAGGGCAATGCAGCTGAATATATGTGATGTATTTGGAACCCTACACCATTATGTGAAATATATGTGTAGAGGAGAAGGGATGTGTCTTTCCCTTGCTGTTGCTAGGTAGTAGCCCTAAGCAGAGAGTTAGGTGAGTGCCAGGTGTGGGTGGGAGTAGGGGTTACCCATCTAGGTTGCAGGTATGCCCTGTTAGTGATGGAACTTCCCTACTGAAACAGTAATCTCAGGTGCTTTCCATTAGCAGTAGGAGGTAGGCAGGGTAGCCAAGTCAGGCCTGTTTGGACTCCACTCATGGAGACGGGTGGATAGGACCAGAAGCCTGAGGCAAGGGAGATATCAATGAAGAGAATACCCCGGGTTAGAGATGTGAATGTTGGTGAGGAGAGACTCTAAGAATAGTGATCGGAGCGACGGCCAGACAAGGGCAGAAAAGAAAATACACATGAACTTTGGACCTGATAAAGTTTCCCCATTGCAATACAAAGGGGCACATTTACTAACCCACGAACGGGTCGAAATGAGTCCGATTGCGTTTTTTTTGTAATGATCGGTATTTTGCGATTTTTTCGGCGTCTTTACGAATTTTTCGTTACCAATACGATTTTTGCGTAAAAACGCGAGTTTTTCGTAGCCATTACGAAAGTTGCGTAAAATCTGGCGATTTTTCGTAGCGTTAAAACTTGCGCAAAAAGCGAAACTTCGCACCTTTTAAGTTTTAACGCTACGAAAAAAGCGCAACTTTTCGCGTAAGTTTTAACGCTACGGAAAAATCGGGCGATTTTACGCAACTTTCGTAATGGCTACAAAAAACTCGCATTTTTACGCAAAAATCGTATTGGTAACGAAAAATTCGTAAAGACGCCGAGAAAAAAGCAAAAAATACGAAAAAGTCGCAAAATGTTCGTTTTCAAGTCGGAACTTTTCCAATTCGGGTCGGATTCGTGGGTTAGTAAATCAGCCCCAAAGTCTTCCGACTCTGAGCTTATATACACTTCCCACTGCTACCCTAGCCACGGTCTTCATTTCCTAACCAGTACTGCTGGCATGTCCAGGAGGTGATACAGTGCAGTCTATTTGCTACAGCAGGGACCCCCAACCAGTGGCTCAGGGGCAACATGTTGCTCCCCAACCCCTTGGGTGTTGCTCTCAGTGACCCCAAACCAGGGAGTTATTTTTGAATTCCTGACTTGGGGGCAAGTTTTGGTTGAATAAAAACAAGATTTACTACCAAATAAAGCCCCTGTAAGATGATAGTGTGCATAGAGGCACCTAATAGCCAATCACAGCCCTTATTTGGCTCCTCCATGAACTTTTATGGTGCTTGTGTTGCTCGAAGTCTTTTTACATTTGACTGTGGCTCCCGAGTGAGAAAGATTGGGGACCCCTGTGTTGCACTTTATCATGGCCCAGATGGGAAACCATTCACACATATTTATATACATTCAATATACCTCCAACTACACAACCTGCCTAGCTTCAACATTTTCACACACAAATCTGCTTTCCCAATCCCCCATGTTCCCCATTTCACACATCTACATATTCCTACACCCAGATAACCCAGACCTTTCTCCTGCCTATCCCCCCATGTTCCGTCCCTATAAAGCTGAGATGGTACAGGCCAGGCAGGCAGCACCACCTAGAGACAGGGGGGGAGGAAAGTAGTTTCCCCGGCGCCCCAGGCGCACCCATTTGGCACAGAGGAGAGGGCGCACCCCGGCCTGTACGCCATTCCCCCACACGTCACCCAGCGGCTCCAGCCCTGCCCGCCATGTCACTCAAAAATCGCTCCACGCTGAGTCCCCGCCCCACTCCCACGGAGTCCCGCCGTGCCCGGCCATACAGCTGAGCGCCTCATCTCTCCCCAGCCGGGCCAGCCAATGGGAGTGCGGGACGTGCGCTCGGATGTTTCCCGCTCACACCCCCCTGCCGTGTGTGGGGCTGGGACAGACCCAGGTAAAAGCCCTTTCCCACCATTTCCTGTAGTGAATGGGCCCGGGGCTGCCAATGTACCTGCCAGGTGGGAGCCCCGCCCAGTCGGATTGGCTGTGCCAGTTGGCTGATAAGGGAGATCATGCGATGTGTGTTACACTATTATACTTACTGTTCCCCCCAAAATAAAACTCCTCAGTTGTGGCACCCCCAGATCCCGGCACTTGTAGGGTGCTTTCCCCTGAACAGTCACTGGTACATGAACCCGATCTAAAGATCCATTGAGTGCGGTTACATGTACCCCTGAGGCCTGGCCTTGCCTGTGTGTGTGTCAGGCACCATTTTGAGGGCCCCTGTCATTTTGGTATTTAATGGCACAGTGACCCTCAGCACCAAATGGCACAGTGACCCTCAGCACCAAATGCCACAGTGACCCTCAGCGCCAAATGGCACAGTGACCCTCAGTGACAAATGCCACAGTGACCCTCAGCGCCAAATGGCACAGTGACCCTCAGCGCCAAATGGCACAGTGACCCTCAGCGCCAAATGGCACAGTGACCCTCAGCGCCAAATGGCACAGTGACCCTCAGCGCCAAATGGCACAGTGACCCTCAGCGCCAAATGGCACAGTGACCCTCAGCGCCAAATGGCACAGTGACCCTCAGCGCCAAATGGCACAGTGACCCTCAGCGCCAAATGGCACAGTGACCCTCAGCGCCAAATGGTACAGTGACCCTCAGCGCCAAATGGCACAGTGACCCACAACACCAAATGGTACAGTGACCCACAACACCAAATGGTACAGTGACCCTCAGCACCAAATGGCACAGTGACCCTCAGCACCAAATGCCACAGTGACCCTCAGCACCAAATGCCACAGTGACCCTCAGTGACAAATGCCACAGTGACCCTCAGCGCCAAATGGCACAGTGACCCTCAGCACCAAATGCCACAGTGACCCTCAGCGCCAAATGGCACAGTGACCCTCAGCGCCAAATGCCACAGTGACCCTCAGTGACAAATGCCACAGTGACCCTCAGCGCCAAATGGCACAGTGACCCTCAGCGCCAAATGGCACAGTGACCCTCAGCGCCAAATGGCACAGTGACCCTCAGCGCCAAATGGCACAGTGACCCTCATCAGCACCAAATGGCACAGTGACCCTTAGCGCCAAATGGCACAGTGACCCTCAGCACCAAATGGTACAGTGACCCTCAGCACCAAATGGTACAGTGACCCTCAGCGCCAAATGGTACAGTGACCCTCAGCACCAAATGGCACAGTGACCCACAACACCAAATGGTACAGTGACCCTCATCAGCACCAAATGGCACAGTGACCCTCAGCGCCAAATGGCACAGTGACCCTCAGCACCAAATGGTACAGTGACCCTCAGCACCAAATGGTACAGTGACCCTCAGCGCCAAATGGCACAGTGACCCTCAGCACCAAATGGTACAGTGACCCTCAGCGCCAAATGGCACAGTGACCCACAACACCAAATGGTACAGTGACCCTCATCAGCACCAAATGGCACAGTGACCCTCATCAGCACCAAATGCCACAGTGACCCTCAGCGCCAAATGGCACAGTGACCCTCAGCACCAAATGCCACAGTGACCCTCAGTGACAAATGCCACAGTGACCCTCAGCGCCAAATGGCACAGTGACCCTCAGCGCCAAATGGCACAGTGACCCTCAGCGCCAAATGGCACAGTGACCCTCAGTGACAAATGCCACAGTGACCCTCAGCACCAAATGCCACAGTGACCCTCAGTGACAAATGCCACAGTGACCCTCAGCGCCAAATGGCACAGTGACCCTCAGCGCCAAATGGCACAGTGACCCTCAGCGCCAAATGGCACAGTGACCCTCAGCGCCAAATGGCACAGTGACCCTCAGCGCCAAATGGTACAGTGACCCTCAGCGCCAAATGGCACAGTGACCCACAACACCAAATGGTACAGTGACACTCATCAGCACCAAATGGCACAGTGACCCTCAGCACCAAATGCCACAGTGACCCTCAGCGCCAAATGGCACAGTGACCCTCAGCACCAAATGGTACAGTGACCCTCAGCACCAAATGGTACAGTGACCCTCCGCACCAAATGGCACAGATTTTAATAGTAGCAAACCATGTAACGTTTCGGGGGCACGCCCCTTCGTCAGACAGTGACCCTCGCCCCCAGGCCGCCCCCATTCAGCGCCCCCCCCCCCATCTTTCCCCCCGCATGTGCATGCGCTTACATACAGTAAGTTTCCTTAAAAACACTCATTTATCGACACTGAGCAAATATGCCCATGGGCAGTAACCCATAGCAACAAATCAGTGGCTTTTTTAGCCAGCTGTAGAGCAATGAATAGAACAATTTGGTTGCAATAGGTTACTGCCCATGGGCCCAGTGTTGATAGATGACCCCCAGTGACTCAACATTAAATGGAACAGTGACTCCCAGCATTAAATAGCAGTGAAAAAATATTAGTGGCCAAAACATGTGGAGCAAAATGGCCAGTGAGTTTTGTAGAGACAAGGTCAGAGAGGCCCAAGCCTATAATATAATAGCAGCCTGCTGGGTACCGCCACACTATTATATACTAAATACTCAGAGCCATAAACACACTTTTTCCTGCAACGCTGAATGGACCTTTGCTGTTTATAGGGGATTTATTCAGCCAAAGCCGCCGCATCTATGGTGTAGGCTGGAGATTAAAGGATGGACATGCCTATAGGTTTTATCCATCACCCCCTCCATGTCCCCTGCCAAGCCTCACCTTATAGTCTACATTCCATGCCAGTGAACATCAATCACGGAACTGCCATAGCCCTGAGTTACACAGAGCAGGACCCAGCCTGATTTATCAGCTTTAGCTGTGCAGGTCACTGACTGCAGGCTGGGGCAGGTCTGGGGCAGTAATGGACACTCAGCGGCTCCAGCACACACAAAGCAGAGACACAGGGCAATTACCCTAACGGCAGTCAAAGGTTAAACTTTCATTGCAGATGGTTTCATAAGTTGGGTAAAGGCCTTTGGCTCTGTGCTACAGTATCCTGGCTGGGTGCCTTCTACTATCAGTTATAGCAATTTATATACATGAGATTGCCCAACTAAGTCATGGCTGGCATGCAGGCTCTCACTTAGGGCCCACAGACTTTTAAAGGGATACTATCCCAGTGAAGGGGTGTATTTTGGAAGCGCTCAGTGTATGCATTTTACCCCTAGTTGTTATGTGTTGGCCACTGGGGGGCACTGTATGTCAATCACAGTAAGCATTATGGGAGCTCTCAGAGACAGCAATAAATACAAATGTGCAGGTAACCTGCTTGCCAGCTATGAGGATGGACTTGAGGATGGATAACAATCAGAGATATTCCTTATCTGTATATTAGCTTTTCTTTACACATAGGAGTTGCCTTACTTGACCACTGTAGTCACTAAATTCCCACCATGTTACTTCCCGTGTATTAAAATGTGACATTAATTGAAGCCATACGCCAGCTTGTGTGTATATAATAAATGTGGGATAACTTGTCTTTCACTTTACATAAATGGGAATGGGTTTAGGCATTGTATGACTACATATTTCCAGAATTATCCAGAAACCTGTTTAACATCTCGTTCCAAAACCCAGGGGATTTATGGGAAGCCGGCTCCCTTTTTGGTAAAGCTTTCTGCTAGATGTGGAATATAGCTGGGGGGATTTGCTTGGGGACATCCAGAAGTGCTTGAGTGAGATTGGGCACTGGGCCCGGTGTTCTGGTTTGTTCAGAGAAGCTAACGCAGGAATGGGCTTTGCCTACTGTGGGTTGTGGGTAAATAAAGTGCCCCCTATAAATGGCAGAGTGTATGGAGGGGGCCAGATGGTGAGAGCAGGGCTTTGGGAGGTGCCAGCGTATGAATAATATGAGCAGAAGTAGCGTGTTAGAACCTCCGTGTGGGGTTTACATTGCTTTGGTATGGGGGCTTGGTAATTTTATTATAACTTTGTAACTAAAAGCCCCTGTTTATAACAATATGGACACTTGCACAGATACTTATTAACTTATTAAGGGGACCAGGGAATGTTCATTGATCAATCCCCATTATGTTTGTACATTCAGGCAGGTTGTATACACCGGACATCTGCCAAACCCAGAATCATCTGATGGTGACGTGAGATAGAAGTCTTCCCTCTGCTCCAGAGTCCAGTAGGGTGACCTTTACTCCCCTCCAGCTGACACTTGGCACATAAGGATTGCGCTTCATTACTCAGGTAAAAAAACTCACGCACATGACGAGGGATTATGGTGCTGATTGTACTGTTCAGAACCCATCAGTAAGTATGAGGGCATGCAGTTTTAGGGAGGAACTATAAAATTCAAATAAATTAAATTAAAATTTCTATACTTTTTCATAATTTATTAATTTTTATATATATAATATACGGGGGGGATAAAAGCTGCCAACTCAGCCCCTCCATATTGAGGTCTCTGTGTGGTGCACTTAGGAGTGATTGCCCGACCAGTATCTGGCCACCCATTCACGGCCCTGTCCGCCCACACATAGGTGGCCAAATTGGGCAAAAGATCTGGACATTTGGCAAACTTACCAAGCGAACAGATCTTTAAGCAAGTTGATCTGTCTCTCTACATGCAACTTTGTGCCTGAGCCATTTTTTTTTTTTATAAAAGACAGTGTAAAGGGAGGACACCAGCTGACTATCCATCCAAATCTGAATCTCACACACAAAGCTGCATGCACACAGAAGGGGATACTGAAGATTAACCTGATTATTTTAGAAATGGGACAGAATTTTTAATGCTTTAGTTTCCTTTTTTGGGAGAGACAACACCGTGCTGCAAGGGAATGTAACCTAAGCTTTGACTGTAACTGTACCTAACCTGCCCAGGCTCGCTCGTCTCTCTGCAAAGATATTTGCCATTGTGCTTGTCTGTGACAGATGAAGGAATTTGAAAAGAATGATTTAATTTGCCCATATATATATAAATGGAAAGCGTCCGGGGTTATAAAATGTAAAGGCCCCTGGCGACGCAGGAAGGCTCGGATCTAAGGAAGAAAAACCTGTATTACTGGGATGTCCCACTGGCAAGCCTTCAGAGTTGTTTCCAGTGAAGTTTCATTGAGGTGGGAAATGGCGCTGCTCCTGAACCCTGACGATAATGAGTAAGAACAGGGTGGGGCGGAAACATTGCTGCTTTTTAATGACTTAATTGTAATATCGCTATAAACCCCACTTTATGTGTGATCCTGTAACAAGCCTGAACCGAGAGTGTAAGGAACTCCTTGCCCCGAGGGCACCACCAGCGTTACTCTCATCCTTCCTTATCCCTACTGGAAACTGATTGTCAACTGTCACAGCCTTATATCATTCCCAGGGGAATGGGTGTTTCCATTTATGGACTGGGTGTATCTCTGGAGAAAATGATGGAGAATTAGCCCAGACACAGCAGCGGCACACCATGAGATGGGTTTAGAGAATCTAAACATACTAGGGATGCACCAAATCCACTATTTTTTGATTCAGCCGAACCCCGAATCCTTAGTGAAAGTTTCAGCTGAATACTGATCTGATTAGGATAAGGAAGGGAGAAAGAGCACTTTCGTGTTTATGTGACAAAAAGACACATGATTTTAAGGATTCGGTTCGGCCAGGAGTGTTGATTTGGCTGAATCTAAATCCTGCTGAAAAAGGTAGAATCTTGGGCAAATCCCTAACCGAATCCTAGATACAGTACATCCCTAAAACATAAACAGGGTATCGATTGAGGGACAATATTGTTGTTGGAGGAGGCGTAACACCCAGAGCCTGGAGTCGGCTAAATATCCCAAATCCTATGCGTTACACAGGCAGGTAGTACACACAGAACACAACAAGTGCACAGCGGTGCTGGGTGTGCCAGATGCATCGATGAGATCTGCTGTATTTCATGGGAATTCATGGCATATTTATTTCATAGAATTCATGGCATATTTATTTCATAGAATTCATGGCATATTTATTTCGTAGAGGAGACTTGGGAGCAGATTTGCTAAAGGTCCTGCAGCTCATTGGGATATTTTCACAGCTTTTTCCTCAGGAAAAAATAGAAGCAATTTGAAGGCAATTTCTATTTCACAGGTGGTAATGTGTAAATAAATCAATAAGTGATAGCACAACCATGCTTAGTGGCAAGTGGGCAGTTTGCCATTGGTGAGATCAGTGTCTCCCAAGTGTTGGGCTCACAGGCACTCACACAGCTACAAGATGATTGCAGCAAGGATCACTGTTAGGGTGTAAGTTTATAAACTGCAGTGCCACTGCCTTTAAGCAATGTCAACACATTATAGTATTTAGTACAAACAAATAGAAACTTTCCCACAGCATGTCCAGTCCTGCACCCACCTTGCCAGTAATAGATTTGTTATTTTTATAGGTGTTTGGAATTTTGGCCCACAGAGACACCTAGAGGCATCTCCTGTGAACTGCAGGCTAGACTCTGTATTGCTGCTGGGAGCTTGGGTTGTCGTTTCAGCACCACTGGCTGTGGAAAGCAGGAATGCCAAGCCATGTTAGAGGGAGACTGGCACCGGTACTTTTCCAGTGGGCATGGCTGGGCAGTGCAAACATCACCCTTGGCAGTATGCCTGTACAAAATTGCCATATACTTTTTTCAGATTGTTAAGCCTTGTGGGCAATCAGTAACTTGTTAACGTTGATTTAAAAAGTGAAATTCCCCCTCCCTTTCATTTAATTTGTTCTGGAAGTAATGTATCAGTGTTTGCAGATGGCACAAAACTCTGCAGTCCAGTAAATTCCATCCAGGATGTGGCACCTTGCAGCAGGATCGTGACCAACTGGCAATCTGGGCGGCTAAGTGGCAGATGAGATTTAATGTGGATAAATGTAAAGTCATGCACCTGGGATGTAAAAATATGGAGCCACTTATACCCTTAATGGGACTGCACTAGGCAAATCCATAATGGAGAAGGACCTGGGAGTCCTTGTAGATAATAAACTTGGCTGTAGCAAGCAATGCCAGGCAGCATGAAAGCTTGCAGCAGATTCAGTGAATCCATCTAAGTGAGTGAGCAGAGGCCAATTGGCCATACATTTTCACACAGCCTTTCTTCATTGTACAGGCAGACCATTAGTCCATCTGTTGGACTTGCTGAGCTATCAATGGTGCCCCCTGAAAAGTACAGTTGGAGGCAGATTGCAACAGGCTGTGAATCTTTGTCTGATCCGGTCACTGGGTGAGGGCCACATGCTTATATGGACAAAATCATCCCATTTGCTATTGAAAGCAGCATCTGTCTGGCTGTTTATTGTCACTGACCCCTGAAGCAATGGCACACAGGACAGTTCATTTACAGACCTGTAAGGAAGCATGCAACAGAAATAATGTAACAGAATAATACTAAACTCCAATTATATTTACAAATGTCTTAAACCCAGTGGAAATGTTTAAGATTTTTAAATTTTGGTGGGTTATATACCCCATACATATACAAGCTTGTGCATTGCAATTGTATTGCGTTATATGCAGTGGCATCAGGGAACATTAGCAGTCAGTAGTACTAGTGCTGTCACTTTGGTGCCACCTAATGGTTGTTTTTCAGCATTGCAGTTATAAGTAAAATGTATTTGTGACCACCCTTTGCCTTGCATGCAGTTTCTGTACATACTCACATGCTAGGTAGCCCAGTTGCCCAATTTACCAGCTTTGTTTTTGGAAACGTATCCCTAAACGCACCTGTATCATTCTCAAGGCCTTTGGCAGACAAAACTGCCTTTTGTCACAGCCCAATAATTCAGATTTTGACCCATAAGTCCAGAGCACCTGTTGCCATTTTTTTCTACATCCTTTAGGGGCCCCCCTTGACACTGTGCTCTGCATTGAGAGCTGGGTGAAAAATCCGACAGTGTGTCAGGATGTGCCTCGGCCCTGTCCTTACCACCTGTCGCTCTTACCTTGCGCCTCAGAATGAAAAGTAGGGGCAGGAAAGGACACCTGGACAGAATGAGACTGGGGCATGCAGGGCCCACTAGTGCTGCCACCCTAGGGGCCCCACTGCCTGCACACACTCCCCCAGAGCGCCCATATTTGAAACTTACCTAGGCATAATTGGGGGAGGCATGTAAGCGGGGGGAGCCCCTACAGGGATCGAGTCTGGGTTGGCAGGGCCCACCAGGTTTTTTAATATTTGGTGCAGCATCCTAACAAAAGTTTTATAGCAAAACTGAAATGCTGATGGACTTTAGTGGAATACAATATAATAGAATATGCAATAGTACCAGTGTGTCCTTTTTTTTACATTTTGGATAGATAGATAGATAGATAGATAGATAGATAGATTGATAGATAGATAGATGATAGATAGATAGATAGATAGATAGATAGATAATAGATAGACAGATGATGGATAGATAGATTGATAGATAGATACATGATATATAGATAATAGATAGATAGATAGATAGATAGATAGATAATAGATAGATGATGGATAGATAGATAGATAGATAGATAGATAGATAGATAGATAGACAGACAGACAGACAGACAGACAGACAGACAGACCGACAGATAGATAGATAGACAGACAGACAGACAGACCGAAAGATAGATTGATAGATAGGGGGGTGGGGTAGTGTGCATTTAACAGTATAACTGTGTGTTGCCTAAGAAACTGCAGTCAGTGCTTTATTGAGGAAGTCGGAACTGACTGAAGACAACAGGAAGGTGAATATATATATGAAATGTTTTGCTTTGTCAGGGTCTTATGACAAGCAGTGACCTCGTGACCCAGGAGATGTGGACACCCAGCACCCAGCTGATGGAATGTTACAATGCAAGGGAATTTCACAGATCTCTCAATGTCGCCTGAGATGGGCAAATGTAGGAAAACTCTAGCTCTCAGCTGAATTATGTCCTGCATTGCTCAATCCTGTTAGTGGAAGGAATGGCCATAAATGAAAAAAAAAACCCCAAAAGACTTTATTAGCACACTAATAAGTGGGAGGGGGTAGGGGCTATTGGATTAGTTGCCCAGATCATTCCAGCAATTATTCCAAAGCCCAAACAGTAGAACTGAGCACTAGAATTAAGGTGGCCATACTGGGCCAATTCTAGCTGCTTAGCTCCCTTAGACCAATTTGTCAGCTTATCTGCCCGTGTATGGGCACCAACGACAGGCCTGTCTGACTGACATCTGGCCTGAAATCGGCCACATCTCGATAAGGCAGGTTTGATTTTTTGTCTGATAAGGGACCACATGGGCTCGTTGATGCAGTCCCCGAACTGACAAAGCGTAGGCATAGAACATACCGTTGTAATTCAATCTAAATGACCAAATTAGCAAGATTTCGCCCACCTGCAGGTGGGGATATCGGGAGAAGATCCTCTTGCTTGGAGACCTCGCCAGCAAATATGGCCACCTTTACTCACACCCAGTCCGTGGCACCCCATGTGCAGCGCAGTATCTGACATTTAAAAATCAGTTATAAGGACCATAAGTCGTTAGACCTTTGCTTTACCTGCTATTCTGCTAGTATAAAACTGCCATTATTACTAATAATAGTCCTGGTTCTAACCATGACATTCTGTTCTAAGCTTCCCTTTTCTATACTTGTGCAATACTAGCGTGCCAGGCAGTGACCACACAGATCTTTCCAGAAACTAAAGCAGAACTATTATTATTATACAGAACTAAAGCTTAACAATCATGTAGCCTAGAAATGCTAACTTTAATGTTTTAGGGTGAAGACACATGGAGCTACTAGTAGCAGCTACTTTTTCATGGCTACTAAACTCCAGAAAATACTCTGCCATAGACAATACTGGGAATTGCCTCTGCTAAAACACACGTAGAGACAATTATCAATATGATCAGCATTGTCCATTTTAGTTGCCGCGACAAGTAGCTGCTACTAGTAGCTCTGTGTATCTTCACCCTTGGACTTTTCTAGCCCAAGGCAACCTCAGCCCTTTAGCAGGGAAGATCTGTGCCCCCCAAGATGCCCCCAGTAGTTTCCCATATTCTTTTCTGCTGATTCCCTGCACATACTCTGTGCTGCTGTCACTTACCTGAGCTTAGACCTTAGGCCCACTCTCCCCTTCTCTGGTCACTCACTTTCTTTAGTCTCTTAATTACCTCTTTTTACATACTATTATCTATCCTTTCCTCCATTTTTTCTGTTTCTTCTCATATAGAATTGAGTAATGGCCATGGTATAGGCATACAAGGCAAATGGCTAGGTGAGCAGGAGGGCCCACTGAAACCTGGTGGGCCAGTCCAACACTGGCAATATGCTATGTGGCAGGGTCTGAATCAGTTCTAGGGCAGCTGCACCTTTGTGCTAGGACAGTAAGAGAGTATAGAATTAACAACATATCTAGCCATATTCATTTGTAGGCCTTAGTTCTTATATATACAGTAGGGCATTGCATACAGGTCTGGATGGGCTTTTTTTAATTTTAATTCTGGCACCAAAGTGCTGGCACTGGAGCAATTAGGGTTGCCACATGTCTGATTTTGAATGGGACGGCCTGGTTTTTGCATGGGCTGGCCAGTTTTTAGAAGTCTGAAGACTGGGCAGGACATGAAAGGCTGCTGCGTCATAGCCTGCCCCTAAACTTCCCCTGATGCTCCCTGACATCATTAGTACCACCCCCTGACATCATTAGTACCACCCCCTGACATCATTAGTACCATCCCCTGACATCATAAGTACCACCCCCTGATATCATTAGTACCCACCCCTGACATCATTAGTACCACCCCCTGGCATCACCTACTCTGTTTCCCTGTACAAAAGGGAAAAGGTGGCGACTCTGGGTGTGATAATAGCAGCTACCATAGGGTAACCAGGTGTGGCCAAACATGGAGCAAGCTCACAGCTCTGACACTAAGAACTGCTTAAAATCATAGGTTCCTTCTGTCTTGTTGGCCAGGGACAACATATAGTTTTCAAGGGATGCATTTTATCAGCGCTGCGGAATATGTTGGTGCTTTATAAATAAATGGTAATAATAATAATATAGGGTCAGTCGGAACTGATGAAAGCACCAAAAGGAACGATTGGGTGATCATTAACTGTCTCCGTAACAACACTATGCAATGAAGTCAACTCAGCCTTACTGAAAAAAATAAACTTTTATTAATGACGTTTGAACATGATCTTACTATAACATGATTATCCAAGTTAAAAAAAAGTAGTTGTTTTTGAGAAGTTCTGTGACACACGGTGTGGGTAGTGGGTGGGCAGACTGGGGACGTCCCTCTATGGTTTGCAGATATTACATGCAGGGAGATCTGGGGTCTCTATGCATTGCAGCAGCTGCACCGGCCTGGGATACACACACAGCAAACAGATTAGCTACACAATAACCATATTCTGGAGTCACAAATGAGTAATCGGCTGCGTCAGCTAAGCACACCCAAACATGCATACATTGGTGGAGACACATACAGACATTGCAAATTGGCTTTTTAAAGGGGAAACTCCATACAAAATATACATTCTGATGCATATATTTATATTTTGGCTTTGGCTAATTGACATGATCACAAGAAGAATGCTATAGAGTAGGAATGGCTATACAGAAAGCTAATGGGCCAGTACTCACTTATAGTTGTCTACGCAGGAGAAAGCCAGATTGTGCTGCTCAATGTAAGCTTTCAGTTCCAGTACTGATTCGGTATTACATGAGTTCCTGAAAGACAAGCAAATTCCAGATGCTGAGTGATACCAAGTCACTGACATTTCTTGCCTGTACCCCTGAATCTCGCTTGGCAGGATCCTGTCCCTGGCATGGTTAGTAAATCTGCTTTTTAAATCATTAGTTGTAATTGCACTGCTAATATATTTAGGGGCTCATTTAAAATGAAATTGTGCTAAAGCTTTTATTTTTACCTTGGGGTCAATATACCTGGGGCACCTATTATTGTAAAAGGGGGGCAGTGTGCCCGAATGCCAGAGGGGCTGCTATAAGATGCCATAGACACTCACTATTTATTGGGCCGGGGGGCTGTTTGGGCCTCTGTGTACTTGAAATGCCAAGGCCTATTCTGAATCCCAATCGAGATGTGCACAAGAGAGCAGTGGTGTAACTACTGGGCACGGGGGGAGGGTGCAATTGTACCTGGGCCTACAACACCTTGGGGCCCACTGGAGATGTAATGGCTTTTTATCGCGTGTGAAACACGCACACATATATACAGAGAAGATTGGGCGCTTTTGGAAGGGTGAGCAGGATGCACATCAGGCCTAGTCAACGGTAGTTACACTACTGCAAGGGAGAAGTGTAGTTTACACCAGCCATAAAGTACATGTTTCCTTGGGTGCACGGCGCCCACACTTTCATTTTTCTGTTTAGGGTTGTGTAAAAGGACGCCCATGTCTGCCCGTATGATTTCTACATTGACATGAATACAGATTGTGTCCTATGTACAAACAGGTACACACGTTATTCCTCCATAACAGGGGGCACAAAGGTTTGTAGGAACTTGCATTTGGAGTTATAGGAAATAAACAATGGACTGTGTGAACCGAACTGCTGAACTATGATCATTTTTTGCTATGTGCTCCAAGCAACTACAGTAGAACCCACATTTTATATTTTTCAGGAAAAATAGTGTGAAATCTGGGAAAATGTAAAATCAGAGAAATGTGTTAGTTCAGTACTTGGGCCAATATTACTACTGCATTGCACATAAAGGTTTCATCATGTTTCCGCCCATTGTATTGATTTTGTAATGAAAATAAAGGAAATAGCAACTCTGTCCTTCCCTCAAGGCTCTTGGACACAATATATATATATATATATATATATATATATATATATATATATATATATATATATATTTCCCATTTTAGGGGATTGTATTTTATATATAATATTTTATTAGATTATATTTGCTGCTCCTTCACCAAATCCCTGTTCCCAATACCAAAAGTAATTTGTAATTAGGATCCCTTTATTTCAACCACATTTGAGCAACTGAGAATTATTATTGACAGTAAAATACCCCTGGTCGGTGCCCAAGAGATGTTCTTTATCAGTAAAAAAAAGTGTGATTTCATCAGATCATAGCTGGTAAAAACATATATTGGTATCAGCATTGAACCTTTAGGTTAGAAATGTTATAAATAGGCAAACCTGAAAATGTGGCCATGTTTTCAAACTCTGACTTATTAGTAAAGTGAAATGACATAAATATATTCATTTTCTGCTATTTATAGTTCTTAAATATTTTCAGCACTCCCAGATCAGCTGGGAATCATAATATCCAAGGCTATTGTTATACTATAATCTACAACTAGTATAGATATTGGTATATATGGTTTATATATGTAAGTAGGTACGAGTGTGTGTATATATGTGCACTGGGGTTCATTTGAAGGGGGTTGAACTTGATGGACTTTGGTCTTATTTTAGCCCTAATTATCTTTGTATCTGTAATTCTAGGCTCTCAGCTAATATGGTTTCTGAAATACTCACTTGTCCGGCCCCTCCAGGTTATCCATGATCCATAATCGGACTTCAGATACAGCATTTACGTTCATACTTGGGACTTCAACTGTTCGAAGGATGCTGCAAAAAATTTAAAAAAACCCCGATATTGCTAACAGTCCTGTATTAGAGGTGTATTACTAAGCAGAGTCCTCAGAGTGCTTCCCCTTAATTGTCTTCTATGTGTCAGAATGGATGTGCTTGCAAGTTGCAACTAGCATTCCCAGACTAGAAGTTGCAACTCCATAGTGTCCTGCAGTAGTGAGTGCCTTTATTAATTACCCTTCAGAACTAAAACAATTTTTGTTCATATTAGACAAATCAAGAGTTACATTTGTACCTTTCTTTCCTGGCAACACCTCCATCTGCTGATCCGTTGAGCATTACATTAACTACTCCACATGATGCTTTGGCAAACTGGTTGAAAAGACAAAAATATCCATTAAAACATTGTGTAGTCCAGTGGCCTATTTGTGACTTGCCCAAATATATATATATATATACAGTGGCTTGCAAAAGTATTCGGCCCCCTTGAACTTTTCCACATTTTGTCACATTACAGCCACAAACATGAATCAATTTTATTGGAATTCCACGTGAAAGACCAATACAAAGTCGTGTACACGTGAGAAGTGGAACGAAAATCATACATGATTCCAAACATTTTTTACAAATAAATAACTGCAAAGTGGGGTGTGCGTAATTATTCAGCCCCCTTTGGTCTGAGTGCAGTCAGTTGCCCATAGACATTGCCTGATGAGTGCTAATGACTAAATAGAGTGCACCTGTGTGTAATCTAATGTCAGTACAAATACAGCTGCTCTGTGATGGCCTCAGAGGTTGTCTAAGAGAATATTGGGAGAAACAACACCATGAAGTCCAAAGAACACACCAGACAGGTCAGGGATAAAGTTATTGAGAAATTTAAAGCAGGCTTAGGCTACAAAAAGATTTCCAAAGCCTTGAACATCCCACGGAGCACTGTTCAAGCGATCACTCAGAAATGGAAGGAGTATGGCACAACTGTAAACCTACCAAGACAAGGCTGTCCCCCTAAACTCACAGGCCGAACAAGGAGAGCGCTGATCAGAAATGCAGCCAAGAGGCCCATGGTGACTCTGGACGAGCTGCAGAGATCTACAGCTCAGGTGGGGGAATCTGTCCATAGGACAACTATTAGTCGTGCACTGCACAAAGTTGGCCTTTATGGAAGAGTGGCAAGAAGAAAGCCATTGTTAACAGAAAACCATAAGAAGTCCCGTTTGCAGTTTGCCACAAGCCATGTGGGGGACACAGGTATAGGTATACAGGTATAGGACCCATTATCCAGAATGCTCGGGACCAAGAGTATTCCAGATAAGGGGTCTTTCCGTAATTTGGATCTCAATACCTTACATCTACTAAAAAATTAGTAAAACATGAATTAAACCAAATAGGATTGTTTTACATCCAGTAAGGATTAATTATATCTTAGTTGGGATCAATTACAAGTTACAGTTTTATTAATACAGAGAAAAAGGAAATCAGTTTTAAAATTCTGAATTATTTGATTAAAATGGAGTCCATGGGAGATGGGCTTTCCATAATTCGGAGCTTTCTGGATAACGGGTTTCCGGATAAGGGACCCCATACATACATATATATATAGGGTAGGATTGACAGCACACGCAGGGTTTTCATATGAAAAATCACAAAGGTGTAGATGAATAAATGTGAGGCTTTATTCAGTCCGACGTTTCAGTTCCTATCTGGAACTTTCATCAGGGACAGCAGTTCCAGATAGGAACTGAAACGTCGGACTGAATAAAGCCTCACATTTATTCATCTACACCTTTGTGATTTTTCATATGAAAACCCTGCGTGTGCTGTCAATCCTACCCTGAGTATCTATACCTCCTGCACGAGCACCCAGGTATTATCTTGTTCTTATGGTGTGCAGCTTTCCAGCAACTCGTTTCTACATATATATATATATAGAATAGAAAATAAAGAAGCCGCTCTCACAGGACTTATGTGAAAAAATAAAGATTCCTTTAATGAATGGTGGACTGACGTTTCGGCTGAACACCTCAGCCTTTCTCAAAGGCTGAGGTGTTCAGCCTAACACCTTTTTGATCAGATGAAAGCACTTACAGTCCATTATAATTGATCTCATTTATTCACACCATAATACCAACACCCATTGATATATATATATATATATATATATATATAGTATATAAAAAAGTCTAATACTGATATAAACAGTGATTAAGGACCAGCACTCTCTGAATTTAAAAATAAAATTATTTCACACCATATCACTGGAAATCCAACATTTCCTTCCCCCTTGAGACATTTTACAAATATAGTATATGAGTGAAAAATTGTATAAAAAATAATTAATATAACAGATTTTATACCTTTATTCTTATCAATCTGTAATAGCGATATTCTCCCCACTAGGTGTCACCATTGCTGTATGTTCAGTGAAACCTGCAAGGCAGCACTGGTGAAACACATGTGGCTGAAGCAAACATTTATGTTAGAAAACAATTCAAAATGTTGTTGTTCATAAAGGCCTCCATGGGCCACATTATTTAATTTGTGTAAATGCTACTACTGAAAAAGAACCCTCGGGAGGGGGGGGGGGGGTGAAATACAGATTGCCTGATATGGTGGGAAAAAGCAAGCTCTGCTCCATCATCATATATAACTATAACTATATACACCAACAAACTTCTTATATGCAATATGAAGTCCTTGTCATTGGATCTAGCATGGCACTTACTGTAGCAGATGCTGTCTTCCAAAAAGCAGAAATAGCATTATGGTCACATTCATCCCAGGCTGGGCAGGAGTCATAGTTCATTTCTGTAATACAAGGGAATAGGTGGAATAGGAATACTAATCAGAGAACATGCACTACAAGAGATAAAAGCTACAAACTGAGCTGCTGCTGAAAGGGCACAGGCCTGGAGTTCCAAGAGCAGGTCATAAAGTCAATTCATCTGCAGGGAATTTTGTTGTCTTTATAAATCATAAGATTAAATGTATTACCCCAGAACACATTGTGTAGGCAAGCACTGCCCAACCTGTGGCCATCGCTCATAATAAGAAGGTGCATTTCTGTGGGTAGGAAGAACAGGTTTATCCTGACCTACCTGAGCTGTAGGACTTCCCACAGAACATCAGGCCATCAAACATGGAGCCCAAAAACGTGTCCTCTAGTGTCAAAAAGTCTTGTGATGCCTTCGTGTATCGGTGCACGAGGGAATTTGTTTTACTCCACAGGAGCGACTGAGGACAAATATACAGATTTATCATTGCATTTATAATCAAACGTCTGTACAGACTCTGGTACTTCCCCGGAATCAGTTTAATTTGACCCTCACTATACATTAAGATTGGCTAGACATGCAGATTCAGTGCAACCCTGGGGAACTGTATATTAACTACATTATGATTTAGGTGTGAGAAATGGCACAAACCACCAGTAAAGAGGGAATGCAGTATCATAAATCTGTGGTATTTTGCTTTCCACATCTGATAATCCTATGTTGCATTGGCTATCAGCTTCCATGGAGCCAGGTAGCCATAAATCTGTATCAAGTGCCTCTGAGAGGCTGCTAACAGCCCGCTTTGCCCCTAGGTAAGCAGCTACTGAATGCTGCTGCTCTACTTGATTATTGCTCCTCTTGATTCACTGGTTTCCTTATTGTTCTTGTAAGACTGGTTTTTATGCAAGTAACTGCACCAATCAAGTCAATAGGAATTGCAAACCATATGGAAAGCTGGCATCCCATAATACCTAGGGACATGTATAAAATAGGGTGCCTAAATGCAAAATATTATGACATTTGAAAGGCAAAACATTAGAGCACCTCTAAGATGGGACATGTATTGTGCCCAGCAACCAAAAAAAAATGAATTAGTAGCATTTCTACTCCGTTTAAAAGCTGACATATGATTGGTTGCTGTGGGCTACTAGACCTAGAGCACCTTTTAAATCTGCTATCGGCATACTTGATCTACAGAGGTCCTGTCCATCTTTATTTTTATGGCCTCAGTACAGATTGCCCAAGGGCCAAAGGGTTCTTTGTCTAACATGATCATGTTAATGCAGTTTGGTCCCTAAACATATCTGAGTTTTAGCCCATGATATAGAAAGACCTAGACTATAGAGGAACTGGGACCAGGATTTCACCTTGTTACAGGGAATAGTTTGTGAAGCCAAAGCTGCTAGGGGCTTGAAATCCTCCTCTGTGATGTTGCATGGGTTCTTCTTGTATACGGCGTCTGTCAGGCGTTCCCAGATTGCATCGCAATTCCTGAGCCTAGGGAATAAGCAATGATTAATATGCTTTCACCACTACCCTTGTGATGAGAGGAGCTTGCACTGTGTGGCTAATTCTGTCCAGTGCTACATCATGGAACCCCTGGCTTTATAGGAGAGAATATATATCTTCTACAAAGGTAAAATACTTATGCAGGCATGCTTATATGCAATATCGTTGAATTATATTATGGAGACGCCAATCTAGTGCCCAATAAGGTATCCGGTAATGGTTCCGGGGCTGTGAAAACTGCAAACTAATACAATTTCTCCTCTTGTCACTAGTGCTAGTCCCCAATTTTAAGGGGTTGAGGAGTTCTAATAACCTAATGGTGGAAAATCCAGTTGACAGAAGAGGACTTGGCCTGTACTTGCTCATCATTGTGATTGGGTGTCAGGACTCACTGAATGCTTTGATTGGCCCAGTAACCACAACACAAGGCTGGCCAAGTGACTGGGTCATCTGTGGCATAGCCATCTAGTGAGATAGGGTGCGATAGATCTATGGACTCATGTTTGGTTATTATTTTGTTTGTTAAACTAGCAGAAAATCCAGTCGTCGGTGTTGCCAGGTAAATTTATTGATTCATCTCAAAACCAATTTTTCCAGGAGTCCAATTTCTGTGCCTCAGCTTTGCATCTCTACTGGGGACTGGGCGGGAGATACAAGCAATTGGCACGAGCTCCTTCCAGCCCAGTCCCCAGTGTGAGTGCATTGAGCAGAGCAGAATGGTTTTCAAAAAGGGGGCCAATGTTGCAAGTAGGGTGGGGGGCTAAAGCTGTGAGCATGATGAGTGGAGTTTGGAGAGTGGGCTCGCCTCTAAATCTGTCCCTAGGGGGGATCTGCTTTCACATCTGTTTCAACCATCCCCTGTGACACTGCCATAGAAACTGTAACATGCAGAACACATTTTTCTATTTAAACAAACAAACACCCATTCCCCAAGCCATTTTATTTTATCTGAATTATGGGAAGAGCCCAATAGAGTGATTTGATGTTTGTGAGAATGCTGGGCTGATGGGATCACTGGAACACAATTTACTGTTAGATCACATCTAGCTTTTTGCTGCTTAGTTACCCTATGCAAGTCTTATGAATCTCTTGCATTTCCTTCTTTCTGGGCAATACAGCCTCTTCTAATAAATAGGACTTATTTTTGTTTGATTTTCCTTTTTCTTTGATTTTTCAATTTCTTGGTTCTTGCATGCAACTGAGGAAGTAGCAAAGGACTAATCATTTACCAAAGGACAGATACCCCCCTACATAACAAACTCTTGCTTTTCTGTAAGCCTGAGACACACACTACAAAGGATGGGGTGGCAGGGGGTTGTTTATGCAGAACTCACTCAAGATAACTGTGGATTACAGTGAAAGAAAAGCAAGATTAAACAGTAAAAACAAATAATAGATCAGTTAGTACTATGAAATAGAAAAATATATTTTTTTTTCTGGTTAAAGAATAGACAGAATGTATATTCAATTTCAACTTGATTTCACTTGATTGTAAGTTCTACTTTATTGCTCATATTGCAAATATATATAACTATTTTAATACACACACACACACACACACACACACACACACACACACACATATATATATATATATATATAGGAATACAAAAAATGTGTTTGAAGTAAATAGTTCCTGTTGAGGGTGGTGCTGTATTGCTGTATATACATATTAGGGATGCACTGAATCCAGGATTTGGTTCGGGATTCAGCAAAGATTCAGCCTTTTTCAGCAGGATTTTGATTCGGTCAACGCAAACTGAATCTGAATCCTTAATATTATGTGACTTTTTGTCACATAAACACGGAAGTTCCGTATCCTACTTTACATATGTCATTTAGGACTTGGATTTGGTTTGGTATTCGGCTGAATCTTTTACAAAGGATTCAGTGTTCGGCTGAATCTGAAATTAGTGGATTTGGTACATCTCTAATTTATATATGAAGGATGATGAAGGTTTCTGTGTGAGTCGAGTAATAAACCTTTCTGTTTTTGCCTTTACATTTTGCTCACAGTTCTTTAAATCCTAGGAGTGCTGTCCTTGTTCCAGTATATATATACTGTATATATATATATATATGTATAGACAATGAAATTTGTTATTTTCCAGGTGACATCACTTTACAGTGAGCTCCAAGAGCTCCAACAAAACAGCTGGAAGGGGGCTAATTCAGGGCATATTGAAATACCCCACTAAGTGGTGCAAGGCACAGAATGGGTGAGCATACTGGCAATCATGCACTGATACAAGATAAAAAATATATATATATATATTCACAAAAAAGTGAATATATTGAAATGTATTTTCTGTCCCAGGGGCAAAATGGGTTAGCCATGCACATCTGCAGCCCCATGAAGCACAGACAGACAGCTATAGATATTGTAGAGTTTCCTAAGTAAAACACTTACCATATGTTTGGGTTCATTGTTATGTAGTTATAGCATCTCCCAAGAACAATGTCCTTCAGATTTTTAGTAGTCCCTTGTCCTTTCCACATGTGCGTATCCTCCTGCTTCTGCTTGAGAGTGTATGCAGCAATAAGGCTTATAATTAGAATAATAACACATAAAGAAACAGCGATCCCTATCACCCTGACTCTGTGTTTCCCACAGCAGCGAGAATTGCTCTGTGTTGCCATAATGACCAGTGGGAAATGGACTGATAGTGAAAGCTCAGTTCAGCAAGTGAGAAACTTCTTCTTTCAATGTCTGAAGAATGTTCTCCACCCCCTCCTGTACTAAACAGTACAAGGGAGCTTGTCCTGAGACTCATTATCTTGGTCCCCTCCCCAGTCCTCTCTTTTATGGAAGATTCACTTGGAATGCCAGGAATAGAAGCATGGCTCTCCAGATGTAGAATATATGAAGCTGGGAGCACCAGGATATTCAGTTTATGGGCTAAGAAGGCAGCGGTGGTTTATGTGGGAGTTGCAATTTGTTATCTGATACTCAGAATAATAATTCTCTGTTGTTGTAGCTGATTGTGATGCAATGCAAGAAAAATTCCAATACAAAGCACCACAGTCGGGTATCGGCAGTCCTGCACAGGCTTTCCAGAATAAAAAGTTCTTCTTCATTCATAAATCTGTTAAACATTTGTCATGAAAGCATTATATTCAATATTAAAAACTTTGTGCAGGATCGTATTGTCCTATAGGTCAGAAAAGCCCTTTTTGTATCATTGCACCCTCTGCTTTGTCCCCCCACAGGAACCAGCACACTGTGACTTGGCTGAAGCCTCTGTTGTTTTACTGGTAATAAATAATGTCTTCAAAGGCTATGTTTTATTGGTAGCACATCTAAATGACTGCCAGCTGTCCATCATTCATCCAATATATATATATATATTTTCCAAAGCAGGAAATGCTCACTCAGAGTCTCTCAGTTTCCAATATATATATATATTTCTTCTGTAAATAAACTGTGGAATTTCTTATTTCTTTCAAAGCTCTGTGAGAGTGGGGTCCTTCCGCTACCATCCGTGTGTGTGGAGAATGGAAACCCATACCTTGTAGAGGTTAAAGGCACTTAGTAAGAAGAAACCATAGACCACCACATTGATAAGAAAATGCAATAGTCAATATAAGCCCCTGAAACAAGGTAAGGGTCAGTAGAGACGGAGAAGGAGGTGAGATTCCCCCCAAACTTATTGCAACTGGGTTGAGGGAAACTAGAACTAAGGTAATTGATATTTATTGATCATGAGTAATAAATGATATTCAAGAAGTTGCTACAAGACTGCAGGGGATGAGAGGAAGACTTCGGCAAAGACACATGGGGGAATTAGTCACCGCAACCTACTTTTCTGCCATAGGTTCCTATACAAGTTGCTGCAACTAATTGCATGCGATTTGCACTGCGTTGAATTGGTCGCTGCAACTTTTTCAAAAGTTGAGCTGTGTGTGTCTTCTCCCTTAAGGGGTAATGTAATAATGGATGCAAGGTTTACTACAGGTCTAGAAACCCATAGCAACCAATCAGCAGGTAGGTTTTCCAGGCCATTGAATGACTGAAACTGGCAGGCATAGATAGGAAACGAGGAAACGTATGCTTAAGTTATCAAGAAAGAAATATTTTGGACTTTTTATGGATATGGAAAATCTGGACCTGTGACAAAAATGCAGTCAGACTCGAGCCTAGGAACAGCTGAGGGGATGTGCCTCTGTGTAAATGTGATATCAGCGCTGTAGAACAGATGCAATCAGCTTGGAATGTGCAGTCCCATGAGGGTAAAACATCTGGGCTCCTACAGCAAAAAGCCTCTTCCTCTGTAATGAATGGCTTTTGTCCTTTGCACAGATCAAGCCCCTTTTCGTTATAATGGCATCTAAATATACATGTGAGAGTGGCCTGATTGTTTACTTTAGATGAGGCACTGGCCATAAACTCCAGCAGAAAGGCACTATATATTTATGATGTATATAGTTGGAATGTCTTTAGTTGAGGGATAGCACTATGGCAGCCCCTAGGCATATACTTACTATATGTAAAAATAAATGCAACGCGAGAATGACCCATCAGATTGCTTATAGCTGAATTGGGCAAGTGTTGGAGCTCTAAGGGACCCACAGGAGGACCCATATAGGGAACACTTGTGCTTATATCACTGTATGAATATGGCACCCATGTGGCACAAGGTGCAGCCTGCAGATCACGCTGTGCAAGGGAACCCTGTACTTAGGGCTTGTCATAAGCAGTCATGGTACAGAGTTTAGGGCTATGACTTTATGAGCCTATGACTAAGTGCCACATATAGGAAAAAAATGCATCAGGCTTAGTCTGTACATGAGTTTAAAGGGTATATAAACTTAATAAAAAATAATGACAGCATTTACTAAATGAGGTCCTGTTTGTGCTGGGTCCATTATGCAAGTATTGACAGAGTTTAGGGCTCCCCAGAGTCTTTCATTCCCCAGTGCACCCCAGCGTCTGTGTTCTGTATCTTGTACAAGCTCAGGGAGTTCCAGGGGTGACCCGTGGGCTACCTACCTCTCACCCATCTCTATGTAACACTTCCTACAGAATGAGGCACAAATCTCTGTTCTCCATATTTGCAAATGGCAAAGGGGTGTTATTGTAAATGAGGCCAAAGAAGTTGTTCCTGCAGTGGTAATGTCTTTTTTTTGTCGTTGTTTGTGCCCCCAGTAATGGCAAACCATGCCCCATACATACAAGGCCATGTCTGGACAAGGCAGTATCTCCAAACAGAGACAGTCATACCATGATGGAAATAGGGAAAACAAAGGAACAGTAATGTGAGTATGCACTCACCTCAACAAAACAGAAGTAATAAAAGATGTATAGAGTATTTGAAAGGCTGCTGGGCTTTGCTCCAAGGGGGTATAATTGAGATTTAACTTAGTATTTAAATCTTAATTATAACTTAATATCCTCATTACAAATGCCAGTGGGGCTGATGTTCTATTGCACCAGTGGACTTGCCATTAGCAACTGATAATTTGATTGGACTACTGCTAGTTTGAAAGCAAAGTTCCGATTACTAGTTTAAAATGTGCTATTTATTTTAATGGGTGTTAATTGTTAAACAGGTTTATTTCCAGCAAGAATGCACAAGACTTGCTTAAAATCTGACTTGCAGGAACTTTTACCTAATTGGCAAGTGGCTTTGACCTTCAGAGCCCAAGTTAGGCTGGAAAGGGCACCACAAGGGCTTCCATTCACCTGCAGCTTATCTTCGCCTTTACAAGCCTGCTTATATAACTGAGCCCTAGTCTATTCCCAGGCTTCTTTCCTGAAACACTTATGGGCTAGAGACTCTTACCATCTCTGCACAGAGACTGCCAGCAATTTAGGTAACAAGACAGCAGCCCAATTTTGCCCTAACAGAGGAAAGAGGTGGCACAGAGGCTTGAGAAGCATCTCCAGTCTCCATATATCATGTCGAGATATGTTGCAATTTACATGGCATTTCAGGATCCTAATGGTTAAACAGGGTGCAGAGAAATATGAAGCCAAGTATACACAAACCAGTTCTAATTGGCACAGGCCCATGGGTTTCATGACTTGAAAACAGCGACCTTTCGCAAGGTAAGCCCTTAAAGGCATGTGGTCAAGAAAACCGACTTCATATCAGTGTACCAATGGATTGGGTAACTTTTCACACAATGGAGGGTAACAAAGGATTTATAGAGGATAAGTTACTTGCTGATGAAATAATAGGTAATTCTTACAATATGAGCCAAATAATGGCCTCATTGTGCTTAGCGCTACATTTTTGCCCCACCTCTGGGTGCAGCAATTATATATATTTATATATATTGCTACGTCCTTCTTTATGGGCAACCAAGAGTTCAGATAGCAATAGAGAGGTTTTAAGAACTCAAATAAGGACCATATGGAACAAAATATCAGTGGAAGGCATGTATTTAGATTTGTATTCATATTACATATAGCTTATATTGTCCCCTTTCTACCACCTAGGGGGAGGGAATCTGGTTCAGTAATTCAACATTGAATCACTTAAACAACTTTCCTTGTCAAAAGGAAAGCATTAGGGCTACCTACCAGGTGGTTTGATCCCAGCTTCTACTAGCCATGGCTATTGCCCAAGAATATGGCCATGCAATAACCATAGGTCTGGGGACAGTTGTGGCACTTTCGTGTTTTGATTGCTGTAAGTCGTTGTGCTGATGAAGTGCCATGTGTGCCAGATGCATTGGAAATATGCAGTAATTGTAACCGTTTACCACTGTGCACTAGCCTTTGGCAAACAGCATTCCTTTATGTCCACTTCAGAGTCCCTTCATCCTGCTCCCAAAAACAGAAGGCATTTTGTAATAGTAAAAGGGCCATGGAATGTTCAGGAGCCTTTGATCTTACAGCAGTTTTATAACCGGGGGTTGGTGCATTTTACTATATCTCCTTTAATAATATTAACAAATGGTTAAGGCTTAGAAAATAGACACAAAAAACTTTTGACCTGCTAGTGGTATTATTATGGGAAGTGGAATGTATCACGTCAGGACGCACAGGTTCTGCTAGATCAGAGACACCTGCTTACTGACAGATTAAGGGATTTCAGGCCCAGTGCTGACAATTGCTGTTATTCTGGATACTATGATAGGCATAGAATGCTTATTGGGGGGCATACAGACATGTGCTTTCTTTCTAGATGTATAAGAGATTGTGCTGTGATGCTGTACTGAGACCTCACTGTGTGCACTAAATACTAAAGTATTTCCACTACTTAACTATAGAACAGCCTAGGGAAGAGCTGACACAGCCTGGATGTGGCCCTCAATTGCATTGTTATGGCCCCAGCCTTGGAGGTATAATATCACTAGAACAAGACAATACATTGTTTGACCTCAGCCAAAGCCTTGATCCCATGCTGACTATTCTTGGGCCAGTAAATAATAAGCACCACGTAACTATACATGTCTAATCTGATCATCTGTGTGTGCTTGTCTTGCTCTGTTTGTCCAGCTATATAGGAAACAACAGGTTTTCTTCCTTAATTAGTTGCCTTTCATTTAGTTGCAACTGACCAGGAGAAACCAGAGGCCCCTGAGTAACGCCTGTTCCCAGCAGCCCCCTACAGCTTGTGTGCGTAAGGCTGGGGATTAACTAAACCAGATCTGTTACTACAGGTCACACAGGCCAAAGGCCATGACTGTAGAAGATTAAAGAGTTGGGTTAAAGGGCCTTGTGTAATTACAACAATATGTTTGCTTGAAGGGGGGAGGATTTGTTTCGTGGCACTGGGATAACTATATATTTTAAAGCTATTTATGCCATTACGTTTACAAATAAATGTGAAATAGATGCAAAATATAATTTTATGTGTACTGAGTGTTTGGGTAGAGTAGACTTTTAAAGGGATTGTTTGCCTTTTACTTAAATTTTGTAGACAATTCAGTTCTGAGACAATTTTCATTTTTTCTCATTTTCAGTTTTCAGTTATTTCGCTTTTTGTTCAGCAGCTCTCCAGTTTAAGGTCCCCATACACGGTAAGATCCGCTCGCTTGGCGAGATCGCTAAGCGAGCGGATCTTCCCCCGATATCCCCACCTACGGGTGGGTGATATCGGGGAGCTTGAAGTTAAAAAAAAAATAATCCGATCGTTTGGCCCTGGGGCCAAACGACCGGATTATGTAAGCGGCAATGGAGCAGTCGGTTCGGGGACCGCATCAACGAGCCAATGCGGCCCCCGATCCGACTGAATCTTTTAACCTGGCCGATCGATATCTGGCCAATTTCAGGCCAGATATCGGTCGGCCAGCCCGCTCGTTTCTGCCCCTACACAGGCAGATAAGCTGCCGAGTCGGTCCAAGGGACCGATATCAGCAGCTTCTATCGGCCCATGTATGGTGGCCTTTAGAATTGTAACTTTCTGGTTGCTAGGGTCTTGTTTACCTTAGGAACCAGGCAGTGTTTTGAATGAAAGACCAGAATATGAATAGGAGAGGGACTGAATAGAAAGATAAGGAATAAAAAGTAACAATAACTCTAAAATTGTAGCCTTTACAGAGTAATATTTTTTTAATGAAGACTAATTGCAAAGTTACTAGGAATAGGTCACTGTATAACATAACCCCTTACATGTTTGGGACACGCAGAATATGCAGTCAGGCACAAATCTTTGTACTCCATATTGGAGACACAAGGCAACAACTCAAGGCCAAGGGTGCATTGTCGCCAAAAAATGGTGCCTGTTTTTTTCCACTTTGCAACTTCTTCATCTTGATAAATGATCCATTTTATCATTCATAGACTCCAATGAAATGGTGTATTTTGCCATTTCGAGAAAGAACTTAAGAGCCACTGAGTAGGCAAGGTCTCTAAATGATCAAGAAGAAAGAGAGGGATGCACTCCCATAGTATAAAATCAAAGATAAACATTTATTAAATAAAAACAATTACACTTACAAATGTAATAAATATTTATCATTCATTTTATACTATGGGAGCGCACCCCTCTCGTTCTTCTTGATTGTTTACATAATCGATTGCCCTGTACTGAGGAGGCTGCCCCCATATTGGTAACGCTACTAAATGTAATTATTGGGAAGTCCCTGCTGATTACACACTTTGTTGAGTGTCCCTTTCTTTTGGATTTTGCTTTTCAAGGTCTCTAAATGACCAATTTGGCCACTTAAGGGAGGGTAAAATCAGTTTAATGCCTCTGGGCCAATGATTGGATCACACAGAGGACCCATTCAGACCGGGTCGTATAGGACTACATGCAAGATCTGATACCTTACAAAACTGTATTTTACAGCCTTCCTATCTAATACCTAATGAGCACTGATCAGATATATGTTATGTTGGACATTCTTTTGGTTCCATACAGGGGCTAACTAACCTGCGTATCACTGAGTGAGAGAGTGAATGTAATTATTAATATCAGCAAGACTGAACATTAATTAAACCTTAGCCTGTCTGCCCCAGGGCTGCAATTATATAAATATACTGGGCACTGACAAGATGACGCAGTTGGCCAGCTTGAATATGACGCAGTTGGCCAGCTTGAATATATTGCAATAATTGGACAAACAATCCCTGTTTGTTTAAAAGGGAGGCATTTATTGGTAGCTTAATGCTCAGAATTGTCCTATATATATTGATAATGGGTGAGTGCATAATATCCCTTGTTGCTGTCTATATGAATTTTGTGGTCACAACCTCATTGCACCCCCGCTTAATGGTTTAAAATTTAGTGGTGAGCACAGCTTCCCTTGTTTGCTATAGCTCATACAGGAGCAGTGGCTGCCATTTCCCTGGAAGAGCAAAGGCTGAAAAACCTGCTCAAATTTAGATATTTCTCATTCTGTTGCATAGCTGTGTATTACTGTGTGTGACAGCTGCCATATGTATTGCTATGACAAGCTCAAATATAATGGGGCTCATTATTTGTGGGGAGGTACAAGATGTAAGCAGCAGGCAGTAACTACAGGGCTCTAAATTCTCCTTCTGTATGAGTTTTGTGTCACACCCTCATTGCGCCTAAATGTTTAGTGGCCTTTTTTTCTAAACAAGAAAGTATAGGGACCGGCAGCCCCTCATGCAACAAACGAGTAACATTTATCACAAACTGCTCCCCAAAATTCACAGCAGTTTACTCCCAAGACCCCATCCAGGTGTATAGAGCACTTTTAGAGGGGTTATTGAAATGTTTGTTCTCAGTATTAGAATAGTGAGAGCATTTGCTCCATGGCTATGATCACGGGCCACAACATAAAGCAGAGGAAACTGGGGTGTAACATGAGGAAACACTCTGCACAGATAAGAAGTTAGTTACTTGGTACTGGGGACCTGCAGTTTCTGGGAAATGTTTCTGCTGGGATTTCAGCTACAATTGCAGTGATTCTGACACTTACATTTGTTTTGCTGTCTTTGGCCCTGCAGATGCTGGTTCTGCTTATTATGTAGCAGTCGGGGTCAGGAAGGAGATTGGAATAAGGGTCAATGCATAGTATATGGGAGATAGTGATTTTATGGAGTGTTGTTCTGCTTCTTGTAACTGCCATATAACACAATAGGAGCACAATGGGAATTAAGTAGCTTGTGGCTAACCTGCCAGTGGGACAATGACTTCTTGGGGAAGCCTAAACCTGCAAGCTAAGCCAGTAACATTATCAGAGATGCTATGGGACAAAAGTGAAATAAATACTCATCACTTCATTTATTTCTTGGTAAATGCCAATACTTTAACAGCACTTTTAAGGACATCATAAAAATGATATGGCACATGAATGGGGAATGTATAAATCTTATTTAAAAATTGGACAGAGGCTAAAACTGATATTTGGCTTTATGCCAGGATGGTGACAATAGGAAAAGCAGACCCTGTGGTTGCTGGCCGGTGGAATGTAGGTTTGGTTGCACTTTCCTATCAAGGAAGTCCAGGTAGGGGGAAAATCATGGAATGGCAAGGGAATCAGGGAAGGCATTTTACTGCCCAAAAATTAGTTGAGAACCAGTTTTGCACCTCATTTAAAACTGCAATTTTCTACTGTAGGAACAAATTTCCCATAATTACAGAGAAACAGAAACCCAGCCAATACAGCAATGGGGGCCTGTAGGTTAAGAACCTCTATAGCCGCTCAGCATCAGATAATCTATTAAGGAAACCATAACTATTTATTATATTTACCCTGTTTCTGTTCCCATGGGGGGGGCTCCATTATCCTTATCCACTTGTGGAGCATGTTTTTTTGGACCTTCATTTGTTGCTGTTATACAATAAACAGAAGCTTTTAGAGAAGAATCTCTCAATGGTGAAAGATGTGTTTGTCCTGCTGGGTTCCCCTCAGCCCCATATAAATCACTGTACATCGTTACAGTCCCGTGCATTTCCCTGTGCATTTGCATGGAATGTTTATATAAGGAATCAGAACAGTTTGGGCCCAGAATGTTTCCAGGGACAAACAATATTGCAGATCCGAGGGCTTCAGTGCAGCCGTGCAGCCTGGGGGCTGAGTATTCTGGGCACGCAAGGCCAGGCCGCTCTGAGCTTAGCATTCCGGCCACACGTGGGACACTGGCTTTGTCCTTCACAATGGGCTCACGGCCATAACAGTACAACTGGCTGACACGCTGCTAAAGGCAAACTAGCACAATAACAGTGGCCCACATTTAAACATTTTGCACTGTTAAAAATTCAGAATACATTTTATGTAAGTACTATGGTCAAAAAACACCACTCACAAAAGTGATATTTAAAGTATGTGTGGAAATAAGTTACAGAAAATCAATCAGTATCCACATTTGTTTCAATGTACCCTCAACTCCTGTAGAGTGTAAGCTCTTGTGAGCAGGGCCCTCTGATCCTATTGTTACCTATTGAATATCCTTGTTTGTTAAACTTTTTAAGATCCCTGTTTGTTTAAATTTATTGTGAAGCTCTGTGTATTATTATTATTTATATAGCGCCATCAGTTCACACAGCGCTTTACAGAATAAAGTGGTATAAAAGACAAAACAGTTACCATGTACATATAGACAATTCACCAAAATGGTTTGCAGTTACATTTGGATGAGGATCGGAGGGACTAGGGGAAGGGCCCTGCTCGCAAGAGCTTACATTCTAAAAGGGAGGGCTGAGACATAAGGTCAGGGTAACTAGCATGGTGTTAGAGTTCATGTAGGTGTGTAAAGTGACAGTAAGAGTGGAGTGAGAGGTGAAAACCAGTGGTTAGTGAATGTATGAGAGAAGATTAAGGGAATGAAAGGAGAGAGCAGAGCCAAATGTGACTCCTAGGCAGCGAACTTGTGGAATTGGGGTCATATTAATATAACTAAATAAGCGCTTTATATATAAAGATATACATACATACATTATGATGACAATACATACAAATTGCCAGGTATTTAGCCAGTCAAAAACATAATTGCAGCATCATTAAAAGTATATGTATGTATTCATTTAATGTATTACAAGTTTATATATGTGTGTGTGACTGTCTGAATGTGAGAGTATATATACAAGACCAGACTTTTATTACTTGATATACACCCCCCCCCCCCACACTATATTACCCCTTAGACGTTCTTTATGTTTCCTCTTTACATTTACGATGTTTAAGGAACAGAGGTGTGAAGGCATGTGGAAGGCCAAGTCGGGAGTGCAAGGGTGAAACAACGTTAAACCCATAGATGCCTGGTGCATAATTCATTTTCAGTACATCATTTCTTACATGCACACTAGCCTTATTAGCAATATATATATATATATAGCATGCTGGGAGATATAGTTCCTTTGTTTATTTATCCTTTTATCTATAGTTTCCTCAAATTTAAAGGAAATATAAACCAATGTTAGGCACCCACAGTGATTCCAATCACTTACCTGATACCTGGGCCGGTGCTCCTGTTGGCTACAAACTGCACCATCCCAGTGTATCTCTGCAGAAGATCCTCGTCGCCATCATCTTCGGATTCTTCAGTCTTCCTTTCATTTTGGTCCGTCTGTCACTCGTGCAGTAGAGTTAACCAAATTTAGGTATAAAAATCTGGCTTTCTTACTCTCGTGTGTATGTGCACACCCGCACCCCAGAGAAAAGAAGAGAAAAACAGAAGGAAGATTGTGCCAAAGAAGTTCTGCAGATATACCCAGGGGCGGCGCAGTTTTCTGGTAACAGGATTTAGATGATTTAGATTTTACTTTTCTTTTAAAACAAAGGAAGAAATGATGGGAGCCTTTATTCAGCAGGGAAACTATGTTCATAACATCCCATAATAGGAAAAGATATGTAAATTCTCAGAGCGAACTAAGCAGTTTTGCAATGCACTTTTTTTAGTTTAGTTAATTTTCACCTGCTAAGGTAATGAATCTGAAATGACAGTTCCACCTGCTGGTCATTCTGGACAAACAGCTAAAAGCGGCTGAAAATTAATTTCCGAAGAAAAGAGACGGCTTGATGTTGCTCTGCTTAGAAAATGAAGTTAGTGAGCCAAGAAGAGGCATTTGATGTTTTTCTGGTCATTTCTCCCTCTCCCTGCACTTTTATTTACTTGTAGATTGTAAGCTCTTTTGGGCAGGGCCCTCTTCACCTCTTGTATCGGTTACTGATTGCTTTATATGTTACTCTGTATGTCCAATGTATGTAACCCACATATTGTACAGCGCTGCGGAATATGTTGGAGCTTTATAAATAAATGTTAATGTAATGTAATGATACTTTTACCGCCGAGCCACAGGAAATAGAGAGAGAAGCATAAATATAACAGGGGTATGCGTTCTCTTTCATGCCCAGACAGAGCAGGATGCTCTTAGGATACCTGACTTATAGTGGGAGACTAGCAGCTTGCCAAGGATCAGTAGGAAAAGAGACCTGTAGAACAAACAGCAGAGTTAGGGCAAGTAGAATTTGTAGTTAGAACAGTTTCCCCCCTTCACTCCTCTGTCTGCTGCCCTGAACCCCACCAACCTGCCAATCACTCTCACCCCAATCGTACCTGAAGCTCCTTCTCCCCAACCCATATTTCTGTCCCTGCCTTAAGCATCATTTAATAACACAGTGCTGTGTGCAAAGTCCAGTTTTTGTACTTAAATACAAAAAAACTTTTTTTCCCCAGAATTCCAGCATAACTGTGGCCAGGGCCAGACTGGGCTGCAGGGACACCAGTAAAAACCCAGTGGACCCCAGTGGCCCAGACACAATGCCTGTTGCCGCTCCCCCAGCCGCAGTTGTTGTCCCCTGATGTGTTTCAGTTATGGTCGATCAGGGGAGAATGTTGAGAGGGGGCCCTGCGGGGGGTTAGGGGGGCATGTTGGGGGACGTGGCTGGTGGGGGTGTGGAGCCCCGGGGAGGTAGACCTGGTGGGCCCTGCACGCCCCCAGTTTGACCATGACTGCGGCCAAAGAATCCTGCTGTGCCTATCGATGCAACCTACTATTGGAGCCCTGGAATTAGAGCACATTTAGGGCTAAGGCAGCTCCAAGGCTCCCCACTAGGGGGCATCACTGGCACACTTACATGCAATTCAGCAGAAGAAGAAGGACAGACTCCAGGGCAAATGCAAACTGCCAAAAAAGCAGATCCTCCCATGGTTTGTGTGGCACTATTGCTTCATTGGTGTGAATAGGAACTAATAGTTACATTTCTACTGCACATTATGTTTATCTGTACTGAATATATGGCAGTTACTGAGAATGTCAGCCATACAGCGGGTCAGGTCAGTCTGGGCATCAGAACAGGGGGAATAGCCCCACTTCTGAGGGAACTGATACATAGGGGCCGATTCATTAAAACACGAGTTCGAATCCCAAATGGGAAAAATTCAGATTGGATACGATAATTTCTGAAGATTGCAAATATCACGAAAATGCTTACGAAAAAATCATATTAGTCATGATAATATCGTATTGGCGATCCGAAAGTCACAGAATTTTTGTACCGAACGATTGTAGACAGCGGCAGAACCTTTCCGAATTTTTCGCGCAAGCATACGAAAAAGTCGTGCGGGCGTACGAAAAAGTTGCACAAGCGCGAAAAAAACTGCAGAAAATGTGCTCTGAGCATTGTGTCTTAATAAGTCTCCCCCATATTGTAGTGTATTTTTTATTTAATGACATAGCATGACAGATTGGCAGATGCAGTAGATAGGTTTAAGCTTTACATGGGTCCGTTTCACCTCCTGAATCAAAGAGAAGCTGATTAGGGATTATCTAAGCAAAACAAAGAAACTGATGCACCTTTGTCTTGTTTCTAACCCAGCAGTTTTGTAACAAGGATGTAACACAGATGTGCAGAGAACTTGGACTGTAGGATTTAAAACCCTGCATAACAAGTCAGCTTGTGTTATCCCACCTGAGACAAGAAAAAAGGCTACATATTAACTGCTTCACCCCTCCCCTATACTATAATTTCCGTTATTTCAATAGTTAGCATCCAAAGTATGTGGACATGGTGCCATCTTGTGGTGGGTTTGTGCAACTACACGCAACAAGTGAATTCATTCTCATTAAATAGAAGGTGTGTTTATACTTAATTATTCTTCTTTATTTATATAGCGCCAAAATATTGGGAATCATGTTTTTCTAACTTGTTCAATATATTTGAAGGGAGTCTGCATTTTATACTGCCCCCAGGGGAAGAAGCGAGAGGACTAGAAGGCCAATGGCTATAAGGAAAGAGAGATTACAGGATCTGCTTTCCCTAGGAGATGGATAGTCTGGGATAAAAATAATAAAGGTGCTTCAGCTGAGCAGTTATATAGTAAGGCGTTTAGAGGGGCCTGCTAGCGTGTGACACACAACAAACCAATTCCCTGATATGATGACAGTGTGGCCTTGATGACACGGTGCATATAAATCTGTTATTGAGCTGCAGGTGTGGCTGTTTTGGAACAAAGCTTGGTGTTTTGAAAAATGAATGGTAATTAAGTCTAGTTGAACTCATTAACCACACTTCCTCCAGAGCACATCTAAGTACGTACGACTAGGAACTGTAATAGCCAAGCCCACTGATTGCTGTCTTTACCTGTTAGGTCAACTTGCCAAGCCAAGGCGCTCCCTCATTGTACAAGAACATGCCAGAGAGGCTTTGTTTTAAATGGATGTCAGTATGAGAAAAAAATGTGAATTTTACCCATAAACAGTTTACATGATTGTATGTTTTAACACATTACATGCCACTGAGTGTAGATTTTTTACTACAACCAGCAATGGGGCAAGCTCAAAAGGTTCCAGAGCAATGTTGGATTCCAGTCAGAAGGGCTGCACTAACTGCATATAATTTAAAGGAAAACTATACCCCCAGAATGAATACTTAACCAACAGACAGTTTATATCATATTATGTGACCTATTAAAGAATCTCGCCAAACTGGAATATATATATCAATAAATATTGCCCTTTTACATCCTTTCCCTTGATCCACCATTTATTGATGGGATGAGCTTGTTGAGACCTACATTGTTTGGGAGACATGTCACGTTCGGCCACCTTATATTTTTGGAAGACAGAATCCCTGAGTACAATGCACGCAGAACATCGACAAAGGCAATGTCTTGTTAAATATGTATTCTTTAATGAACAATAGGATTTAGAACAACAGCCAATAAGGGGAGCACTGTGGAGATCCATAAGTGAGCAGGGCCAATGCTGTTACCCAGGGAACATTCAGGGTGGTTGGGGGAATCCACGCACTGCAAGAGTCTAACGGGTCTGTAAATAGAACACAGCACTGATCAGCACACAGTTTGTTTCCCCACAGCAGTAGCCTGACTGGTGTTAAAGGAACAGTAACACCAAAAAATGAAAGTGTATAAAAGTAACTAAAATATAATGTGCTGCTGCCCTGCACTGGTAAAAGTTGTGTGTTTACTTCAGAAAGTCTACTATAATTTATATAAATAAGCTGCTATGTAGCCATGGGGGCAGCCATTCAAAGGAGAAAAGGCACAGGCACATAACAGATAACAGATAAAACACTATTGTATTCTACAGAGCTTATCTGTTATCTGCTACGTAACCTGTGCCTTTTCTCCTTTTTTCCAGCTTGAATGGCTGCCCCCATGGCTACACAGCAGCTTATTATATAAATTATAGTAGTGTTACTGTAGCAAACACACCAGTTTTACCAGTGCAGGGCAACAGTGCATTATATTTTTATTACTTTAAAGCTCTTTCATTTTTTGGTGTTACTGTTCCTTTAATGTGTGAGAAATGCAATCACTATAGAAGCTACATGCACTAACTGCCTATCAGTATATGATTTGTCTTGATCTATGGGAGAGCTTTGCCATAAACCATGACTGTTCCACTGTAATGTAATCAGCAATAAGTACAATGTTACCAAGACAAAAGAGCTGAATAGTGATGAGCAAATTTTTTCAGCAGGCATGGTTTCACAGAGAGGCGCCTCTGCCCTTAGAGTGTGTCCTGACACGCTGAGTGCCCAGTTCAGTGGTACCAATGGGTTTGTTCTCATCCAACACTACAAGTGGTAGCTTTGGGACACAAGTGCCCTATTCACTGTCATGTTATGAGCAAAACCAACGGCTGAGCAGCGCTGCGATATGAGCTGAAGTCAGACTTGCACCATACACATCCCAGCAAGCAGGACACATGTGGGTGCATCCCTTACTGCCAGCCCTCAGTGCCATATCAGTTGGTAAGCGTGGGTTACACAAGACTTGGTGGCGCACATGTATGTTATAGAGAGAGACACTTGCCTGTAATTATCAAAGCACTTGAAAGGGAAGTTTCTTGATGCCAAGATGGTTTCTAAAACTGCAATACTGTTCTTCCCACACGAGTCTCTGAAAAAGGTAACAAAGCTGAAAGTGACTGCTCTGAAGTTGCACCTGTCAGGCCCCGGGCCCTGCAGGCAGGTACTCAGAAACTAGCTTCCCTCTTGTCATTGTCTTGTACACACACTTTTCTATCCTTTCCATTCATTTTAAATGTTTAATAACCAATAACAAAGTTACTCCTTGTATATCAGTGTTCAGATAACATGTCCGTGTATATAATAAATAGTGAGATCACTTATTCTGTCTCAGAAATTCCATTTAGCCAAGCCTTAATGAAACAACGATGTCTGATATAATTAGACGTCAAGCTGATTTAGAAGTAAGAGGCTTTTGCTGAGTCAGAGGAAAGCTTTGCTGAGCGGATATGGCTGGGTGAATATAAACGCTGATCCGTGTTTGGACAAGCGAGCGCAGCAGCCCCACACACGGGAGGGACTGACACTCTGGGCCAAAATCCAAGTACTTTTCCACTCTCTGGAGGAAATGTCAACTTTAAATGAAACTAAAGATTTCTGATTCTAATACAAGAATAAAGATCTATATATATATTAACAGCATATACATTGACTCAAGGTCCCATAGAGCTTGCTTTTATCTGAAACCCAGATCATGCACCATGGCGATCGGTCATTTAGTTTATCAGGTTTGAAAATTTCGGTCAGATGTGCATGTATTGTGTATTGGACGATATGCTTGGGGGACCTACAATGCATTTTCAGGAAATCACTTTTGTATGATTGTTGTCTGCCAACTATTTCATGTTCAGAACATTTTTTAGGGCTTTATCCTACAGTTTCACTCTGAATGTTAGCTTTAGATTGTTGCATTTAAATGTACAATCAGTATCCAAACATTTGTCGGAAGAAGACAACATCTATGGCCAGCTTATATCTCATTCAGGTGTCCATCCAGCTGGGCCTGGCTTGGGATCACTTTGGGGACTGAGCAACTCCATAGTTTATAAATGAATTCAGTAGACTCTCCAGGGAGTATGAGTCTGGGCTTGTAACTCATGTGATTAGACAGTGGCAGGGAACGTGATAATTGTATTATATCCCAACAGATATATGAATATACACTAAGTTGTCCAAAAATGTCAGGGTGTTGGTAAATGTCTTGGTTGTTTGTAAAACCCTGGGAGCAACCCAAACCCCTTCAGACGCCTCCGTCTCCCCCTCCCAAACCAAAACACTGGGGATTTAAAGAAACAGCGGCTATCACTGTTCAGGTTGGCAGGTTCAGGTACCTTTCCATGTGATCTCCCCACAGGAACGTGCTCAGGGGAAGCCGATGTGGACTTTGTGAGGTGGTACCTGCCAACCCTGCTGCCACGAAAAATGGTAGCTGCTAATAGTGTAGTTCTGGAGGGGGAAGTTTTCATTAGTTTCTACAGAGGTGCTACTAACTAATATTTCAGCCTTGTTCCCAGGTGATCTGCCCACAACCTTCCTTCTCAATTCCTTCTCAACTCCTGCAATGTGACCTTTTTATACTTGTTCCAGAATTAACTGCTTTTTAAATTGTGCGTAGTCAGTTGTCACTTACATGTCAGGTCCGCCAATTTCATCCATCACCATTATACTGATATTGGACACTCGGTCTCTTTGAAAATTTGGTATTTCAAAGTCTGCTAAAAAACTAAACACAGCCAAACAATAAGGGAAAAGCACAAATTAGGAAACATTTTCAATCGATCTCTAAAACAAGGAGTAGTCCTATTCAGCGTGGTTTTGTGTGTTTTATCTTATTTTGTATAGCTACGCTAAAGGTGCCCATACATGGGCAGATTTCAGCTACAGATTCGGGTCCTTCAGACCAATTCGCAGCATATCTGCCCCTGTATGGGCACCCCTAACAGGCCTACCCAACCTGCATTTGGCCTAAAATTGGCCAGATCTGGATCGGACAGGTCTTATTTTCCAACGGATGGGGGACCGCATTGTCTCATTGATGTGGTCCACCACTTTAATAAAATCTTTTGGCCCTAGGGCCCAAAAGACTGAATTAGCCTGATATCACACACCTTAGGTGGGCACATTGGGAGAAGATCTGCTCGTTTTGGAGACCTCACCAAACAAGCAGATCGCAGTGTGTATGGCCACCTTAAGATGGCACTGCAAAGACCAATTCCAATGAATGGTCAGATCTTGTCTGTGGACGGTACCATTTATGATTCTGCAGCCTATTGGCCCATGCATGGGACATAATGTTGGTCCTTCCCAAGTGGTATCTGATTGGTGTTCATACTGATATCAATCAGGAAGGTGGGAAAATCAAGTTTTGTATGTCTGTAGTCCCAGCCTTAAATGCCAGGAAGGCCCCCATGTCACTTTTTTGCTTAAATTGGGTAAATATCTCTCACTATGTGTGGCCTTGTTAAGAACATGCTTAATGGGAGAGAAACAGCACATACTAAGGAAGTAGTGCTGTAAATGGAGGCGATGTCTGGTCCTTGATGTCCACCCCAAACCACCCACTATACATACTATAGCTGCCTACTGAGTCTGCCACTAATCCTGTAACATTACATTAAAGTCTGGTGGAGAATGGGAAGTGTAAGAATAATGCAGGCACAGGCAAAATGCACATTTGTAAGTGTTATAATGTAAGTTACAAAGACATAGATGTACCTTGGGACTGGAAAAGCCCCGCCCAGAGTAGATCCATTCAGCATAATCTGTATTTCTCCAGAGCTGTGTTTGGCATACTGCAAAGAAAATACAGTTATTATAAAACTTTCTTTACTTACCTTTCCAAACGTATACAGTATAGACTCAACAAGATGCAAACATTCATTATCTAGACACCTGTATAGAAAACTAACCATGAGAGCATAAACATTACCAGATTATAGGCCTCATGGACCCGGAGCCGAAAATGTTGTTATTGGGTCCATTTTATACCTATATAAATCTGTGTATTCCTAATTTTTAGGGTATTTTAATACCTGTACTTTGAAAAAACCTTCTAAGGGTTCTACCTAGGGAAACCTATAGTTTGGCACCCAACACTGGGCCCCCATATTGTTTAGAGTGAGCCTCCATGATTGCTTTTTATAAAGTGCCACATATCCATACTATATAGAGTAGCAATTAAAACTAATGCAAAACCAGTTTCTGGGTCAGCAAGTTGACTCCCAGAATTAATTTGCGCCCCACAAGAAAAGAAAATTAAGAACCCAGATTTACATAATAATAGGGCTGGTCCACATACAGTGTTTTATTATTAGAGGCTTGAAGCTGAACATGCCTTCCATTTTCGAACCAACATAGTCACATAGAACCCTCACAGTTAGCACACAGCTCTCACCCATCTGAACCTACAATTACAACTGTCTGCAGTTATACATTTGTAAAATGGCTGTCACCATGTATGTCGAGCCCTCTCAAGCCTCTCCAGATCTGTAACCAGGCCCCAGAACTGAGGGGAAATAATTCCAAATGAGATTAAATAATAGCAAAAAATAAAACAAAATTCATTACAGGCACAAGAAGCAAATACTGTAACTGTATCTATTAGATTCCGCAAAGAGTGAGAACATAATCCATAATTATACATAGGGTTTCTCTTACTAGAGAAGAGCAGTAATTGCCTGAGCCCAAGCATTGCTCCACAGAGACACATAGCAGGAACAGTATTTCTGATTACTAGGGTTGCTGTGGCTCTTGCAGCTTAGGAATGTCTCCTCTGACGCAAGTACAAAGGCAGCTTGCATTAATATGGATAAATATGTGTTAAGTCTGATTGTTTTGTTTATTGTTATAGCTTAATAAAGAAGCCTGGGTTTGTGCACGCTTACTAGCATAAGGGCAGTGGCACACAATTCACTTTATTGCAGGCAGAAGAGCATGTCAGGAAGATTTGCCGCCCGTGTAGCCGAGATTTGACATGGGTGACTTTTTCCATTTTCCCATGTGCCCCTGCTCTAAGAGTTAATTTTGACCAATGTAGTTTTAACCTCCATACCATGAGTCCAGTGAAAAATGTGATTTTAACTGACTTGAATAGATACCGGCACAAGAAATAAACCTTTTTTTTTCTCTTTTTTTGCTAGTATCAGTGTCAGTATCACTTTAAGCTGACCGATACTGGCTGCCCATTCAGTCACTACTGACCATGTCGGCAGATTACTATTCTGAGTATAGGGCCATGGCCTGCACCATCTTGTGAGGTGCCGACTTCTTTTGGGTGAATGCGGTTCCATTTCTCAGGATCTACATGGGGCCCATAATGTGATCCAGCTGTTGTTCTGAGGGCTGAGATCATATTGGTTTGATTTTGTCCAGTACCTGGGTTTATAAAGCAGCCAAAGATCCAAGAAGCAAGAAGCAACAGCTTTAGAAACACCTGTACTAGTGGCTATGCAAGTGCACAAAGGTTTTGTAGTAACCAATCACAGAGCTGCTTGAAAGGGACTGGAACAAGACACTGCAGGGGTGCCATGCCGATCAATTCAAGAGGTTGTTTACCTCTGAGTTAACTTTCATTATGGTGTAGAGAGCAATAGCAATTGGTCTTCATTTTTTATTTGTGTTTTTAATTTTTTTTTTATGTTTTGTTCAGCAACTCTGCAGTTTAATATTTTAGCAGTTATCTGGTTGCTAGGGTTCAAATGACCTTGCAACCAAAGAGTGGTTTGAATGATAGTCTGGTACAGGTATCGGACCCCTTATCCGGAAACCCGTTATCCAGAAAGCTCCGAATTACGGAATGCTCGTCTCCCATAGACTCCATTTTAATCAAATAATTCAGAATTTTAAAACTGATTTCCTTTTTCTATGTAGAAATAAACAAAACCTTGTAATTGATTCCAACTAAGATATAATTAATCCTTATTGGATGCAAAACAATCCTATTGGGTTTAATTAATGTTTTATTGATTTTTTAGTAGACTTAAGGTATTGAGATCCAAATTACGGAAAGACCCATTATCCGGAATACCCTTGGTCCCGAGCATTCTAGATAATGGGTCCTATACCTGTATAAGAATAGGAGAGGACCTGAATAAAAAGTAATAATGACAATAAAATTGTAGCCTCAAGGGGTAATAATGTTTTGCTGCCGGGGTCAATGACCCCCATTTGAAAGTTAGAAAGAGTCAGAAGACAAGGCAAATTATTAAAAATCTATAAAAAATAAATGAAGAAGACCAATTGAAACTGGCCATTCTATAACACACAAAAAGTTAATGGTGAATCACCCTTTTATGTGTATTCACTTAAAAAAGCCATCCTGGTTGCAAAGAGGAGATGGGGAGGGCACTGAGGGAGTTAAAAACAGATCAACTAGACTTTAGGTAGGGGGAAGGGTTGAATTTGATGGGAATGTGTCTTTTCCACCTCAACTACTGCAATAACTACAACTGCTATATCTATCTATTAAAGAAAATAAGAAACATACAGTCACAGACGCAATCCTCCAGAATGCTTCCTGTGGGTTATTTTCACATTCTGCCGTGGTGGGACAGGAGCTGTACTCTAACCCTAAATAGAAAAAAGCTCCAAATCATATAACTGACATTAGAAATGAATTTACACGCGCTACTCTATATTAGTGACATTGAAAAGGGAAACAAACCAAAATCTTCAGAATCTTCAGCTTGCACTGCTTTACTCATCCAGTCTAATGTCACACAGCAGAGCAATGGATATTTAAGCTTGGTTAAGTGCCCTGTGGGACAATTCTATGTGAATGTGTTGGGAGAGGTTGTACTTACACCACAAAGCTTGTACCTGCCTATAACAATGCACCCAGTCACTGTTTTACACCCATTGTGCTGTAGGAATAAATCAGCAATGTTAATAACTACAAGGAAGCACATTAAAAAGAACATTACAGAAAACTCAGGGACATAATTGCCAGTGGCAGGTTTAGAAACTGCATAATGAGTTGCTCCCAAGCCGACATTCACAGCGTGTATAAAATGCGGATCATCCTCAATTAATGTGTGAAATGACAGGAGAAATAGCTCTGTCTGTGTAGCATTCAGCCATTCGGCCACTGTGGGTGGGTCACTATCACTATTTGAAAATGTGTTAGAAAAAAAAGTGCTTTAACTTATACTTATACAATTAACTACAAATAAAACAGCTAAGTACATACAAAATTGTACATTCAACGTGCAACAAACAATCCTGAAGGTTCTGTTGCTTGTGGGGGGGGGGCATATTTGTTTTAGAACATGCATACACAACAGCATCCATATTCAAGTAGGTTTCAATATACCTTATATTCTAAGGATTCAAGAAGTTAAAAAAACTAAAGGGCCCAAATGTATTTGTTTTCAAGAAAAAACCTTTTCTCCAGTTTATCAGGAGACTTTGCTCATGTCTTGCTGGGATCCAGTCAGACCAATGGAAATCTTCCTATGACTCCACTGACTTAGGAATTCTGAGCTGTTGGGAATTATTGTGTTGCTTTACCATTAAAACAGGGCGTTTTTACAATCAATGACCTTGAACCCGGTGCCCCTTTTTGCTAAAAAATGCACTGGCCCAGGGTATTTCCTTTTATGGTCCCTTTAACTATATTGAATGGTTTCTTTCACTTGTCCGGGACCATCCTGGATACTAGGAAGTGGCTGAATATGGTGGCACTGATTTATTCTCATAGAAGAGCAGCACCAACCCTGAGTCCAAGTTTAGCCATCATAATCACCAGGGGTGCCTGATAAATGGCCCCCAGGTGTTTTCACTTGTCCTTTAGAAATAATATGAGCGGTCAACATACAGGCGTTAGGATGGACTTATCTGGGAGTCCAAGTATTATATAAGACGTTGTTCTTTATTTTTGATTTACCAGCCCATTTTTATTTGGAATCTGGTTCTTAAATAATAGTATCCAGCACCTAAATAATAAAAATCACAACCTATCATTTAAATATGAGACACATCATCACCAGATATTTTATTTAGAATGAAGTTTGGTAGCAGATCTAAGAGCACTGGGTAAGCTGCTAATTACCTGGGTGACACCCACATCTCTACGTGTGCCAGAGCCCTTAATAGCACAAACCAACACAGGCCATAATGGTTGAAATCATGTCCACAATGGCCAAGAAAGAAAATATATACAGCACGACAGAACTGTTCCCATCTAATTGTAGAGATTATAGTTTATATAGAGATTATATCATAGGGGGCACACTGGCCACAGCCTGCGCCACACGATGCTAGGCACTAGCAGCACTTTTGTTTCAAAAATCAAAATGGAAACCGAAATTACAAAATCTTTGGTTACTGTATGTAAATATCACAGATTAAAAGGACAAAGAAACCAGTGGCTTGGATAGTTGACTCTACAATGAAGATGTAGATATTTTATCCAACACTGTCCATTTTGACTTGGGTGTTACCCATTATGCAGTTTTTTGACCTGAGTGTTAGTAATTATGTGAGTTTTCTCTATGGCTGTACTCTGTCTATCTGTGTCCTTCCTTGTAGGTATTTACATTAAAGCCCAACTGTTGCTGGCACAGAGTGGTGTAAAGAAGCTTCTAGGTCACCTCTTTTGAGAAAGGACAAAGGCACGGGCACAGTTACATGTAGCAGAAGCCTACAGTAATCTTCTTGGCCCAGCTGCCAGGATATTTTACAGATATAGGATTATATAACGTGGAGTTCTCAGCTTTCTGCCTGTGAAACACATCTCCCGGAGCAGCAAGAGAGCACTTATTATGTTGTACAGGTCCTTATCTTGGGATCAGATGGTAGAATATGTGAAAGGAGAGACTATAATGCAGGCAGGGGGCAGATGAGCAAGATAAGGGATGGTTACTTAGGCAGTATAGACACAATTCACGTCATCCCATTGTCTGGAACATATACTGAGAATATTGGTACTTACCTGGGGTACTGAGTGATCCGCACCAGTCTAAATTATCAACCATCCAGCCAGCTAGTGTGTCTCCCAAAGGCATGTAGCGACTGGTTTTATCCGAGTATCTATGTACCAGCTGCTTGTTATTCTCCCAGAAAACAGACTAGAGAAACATTTTAGAAAGACATTTGCGTTTACATTATACTCCTTGTGCTCGTGCTTTCCTGACAATTACTTGGGCCTAGCATTTATTTATTGCCTGGAATTTATATCATGGAATATTTTGTCCAGTGCAAGAAAAAAAATATTATTCTGGGGCCACAATCCCTGTTTTTTCAAAGGATAAGTACCGTAAGCGTTTTATTTTAAAATCTACTAAAATGACCCTTAACTGCCCCCAGAATAACATACCTTTCTCCCTGCATGCAGATTTATTTTGTTTTTCTTTTACAAGTGGCTGAACAGCAGTTCTTTTAGTTACTTCCTTGCTTTCTGAGCACTCCTTTTCACTCTGACTATGAAGACCTTAAAATGGTGCCTACTGAGCATGCTCACTGCATTTGCTCCAATTACAATCAGACATGCACAGTAGGCACCTCTTTGAGGTCATCATAGGTTGAGAGAGCAGTGCTCAGAAAGCAAAAGGGGAGGAGGAACAAAATAAATCTGAATGCAGAAAAGTATGTTATTCTGGGAGTTGTACAGAGGGAGCCCTGGTAAGGATCAATGACAACCTTCTGCCACCCCCCTCCCATGTCCCATAATAATCCCTGTTGCCATCCCCCCACTCCTCCACACTGTCATCTAGTTACAACACTGTTTCCTGGGACAATTTTTTGGGTGTGGATTTGCATCAGGGAGTAAGGTTTTGGATGAGCAATAATGGGACAGTTTTGAGAAATAGGGAAAATAGGTGAAAATTAAATACATAATTAGGGGTCCCTAACAGTTAATTAATATATAAATCACCACTCTACAAATAATATTCTGCTTCTCCATAACAAGCCAAATCCATACCTTACTTGCAGGGATGTCATGCAGTGTCAGATTAATGAACAGCTCATAATGTTCAGGTAAAACCAAACACGGGTCTTTGCCGACGAATGCCTTCTCAAATGCCTCCCATATCTCAGAGCAATTCTTTTTACTGTACAGGTACAAGTAGAATAATGGTGTTGATTGTGCACAAATGACTTGTATATTTATATAAGGTGTTTTAAAAATATATTCATATATTAAAAGGTTTACATCACCAGCTGATAGAAATGAGGTCCTACATAAACACTGAAGTGTGGCTTTGCTAATACAAATCTGGATCGGAGGCTTTGTTCTTTCTCTGCCTATGGAAATACTGCCCATCAGCCCAAAGAGCCAGAAATAGCAATTCTCATTCAACTGTTCATTAAACCTTCTCCCTTGGTCTTCACTTAACTCTGCTGGAATAGCTCTAGAACATATTGTAGTTATTTTTATGTTCATTTCAAGTTCAATACTCCTCCTTTATCCAATGTAGGAAAAATAGCATGTATGATGAGTGACACGCTAGAGCAGTGTTTGTTCAGGGCCTCTCTTAGCCATTCACCACATTACAGATATATAAAGACACTGATGTGTAGGTTATCCTGCTGTTGTTCCCAGTCTCAATATCTAAGACCTTCAGGCTGGCCTCATGAAGTATCAAGGGCAGCCAGTGTGTATTCTACCAACATTCCATCAGGCTGCCCCCATAAACTACTATTCCTATGCCTATATAAGATCTATTCTGTCTTGGTATTTGCTACAGTTGTGCATAGTGTAAACAAAATCATCCTCCATACAGAATGAAGAACTGTAATATAAGTACCATGTGTAGTGATGTAGAGATGCTACCGTAGGCGACTAATTTCTCTTAAATGCGTATGAAACTCATGGCTGGACCTAAGGGCTAGAGAGAGGACATTGATAAGGGGGCACACCAGACCTCTCTGCCTTCATCTCCCAGGAGCACACTGTGTGCTATGTATGATTAACTAATAATGTTAAATTAGATCTACGTTTGTAAAAAGAAAAAAATGCTCTCTGCCCATATTTATTTAATTACAAAGCTTACCAGAGTAACTTATAGCAACACTATGATCATTCTAGTGCAAGTAGAATAATGAAAGCAAAGCATCTGATTGGTTGATGACAGGTACAGCACTGAAGCGTATCTGCGCTTATATTAGCAACATGCCTCAGTGCTTTTCAACAATAATGCTTGAAGAAACCAGCTGTTAGAATTCAGGTGAAGCAACAGGCTATAGCATTGCATGACTTGGGACCAGCCCTCTGTCTCCATCAATTAACGTCTTTATTTGGTGGTAATACCACTTATTAAAAATGTATCACTTGGCTCTCTCTAACAAGTTGCCCCACCCGAGGCCACTGCCTTGTGGTTATGTCTATATTTGGCATTGACTTTAGATGACTATGAATTGTATACAGAGCTTTCCTTCATGGTGGTAGCCACCAATCCCTATTTTAGTTCATGTCCAACTTTTGGCCAGGGCCAACTGGATGGTCCAGTCTTTGATCAGGGCCCCCCCTAGCTCACAAAAGAGTACAGATATAAAAAACATTGTTGTATTAGTCATTAAGTAATAGTTTCAAGAATATCTAGTACAGGTATGGGACCTGTTATCCAGAATGCTCGGGACCTGGGGTTTACCGGATAAGGGATCTTTACGTAATTTGGATCTCCATAACTTAAGTCCGCTAATTATTTAAATGTTGATTAAACCCAATGGGATTGTTTTGCCTCCAATAAGGATTAATTATATCTTAGTTGGGATCAAATACAGGTACTGTTTTATTATTACAGAGAAAAGGGAATCATTTAACCATGAAATAAACCCAATAGGGCTGTTCTGCCCCCAATAAGGGGTAATTATATCTTAGTTGGGATCAAGTACAGGTACTGTTTTATTATTACAGAGAAAAGGGAATCATTTAACCATTAAATAAACCCAATAGGACTGTTCTGCCCCCAATAAGGGGTAATTATATCTTAGTTGGGATCAAGTACAAGGTTCTGTTTTATTATTACAGAGAAAAGGGAATCATTTAACCATGAAATAAACCCAATAGGACTGTTCTGCCCCCAATAAGGGGTAATTATATCTTAGTTGGGATCAAGTACAGGTACTGTTTTATTATTATAGAGAAAAAGGAAATCAATGAGTCTATGGGATGAGATGACCTTTCTGTAATTCGGAACTTTCTGGATAACGGGTTTCCGGATAACGGACCCCATACCTGTACTGCAAACACACATTCATATAGTAAGCTGGTGTTTTAGGTGTATCTAAGAGAGCAAATAACCATTTTCTGCACTCCTTAGGGCTCTGGTACACGGGGAGATTAGTCGCCCGCGGCAAAACTCCCTGCTCGCGGGCGACTAATCTCCCCGAGTTGCCTTCCCTCTGCCATCCCACCGGCGAACATGTAAGTCGCCGGCGGGATGGCAGACGCGGCGGGGCGATTTCGGGAAATCGCCGAAAAAGCCTCGCGAGTCTTTTTCGGCGATTTGCGCGAAATCGCGCCGCCGCGTCTGCCATCCCGCCGGCGACTTACATGTTCGCCGGTGGGATGGCAGAGGGAAGGCAACTCGGGGAGATTAGTCGCCCGCGAGCAGGGAGTTTTGCCGCGGGCGACTAATCTCCCCGTGTACCAGAGCCCTTACCCTTACTGACCTTCGGACTGGATTCTTCTGCTAGTGATCCAAGCCCCAGGGGTGACAGCCTGAAAGTTTGAGAACTATTGGCAGGCCAGTAAGATTTTTCAGACATTTTTCCCTCTACATATAACTGCCACTTTGCTAGAGCCCCAGGGAGATCAATTCTGCTTGCACCCTTTGAATAACATTTTACATATACAGTTGAGGAAATAATTATTTGACCCCTCACTGATTTTGTAAGTTTGTCCAATGACAAAGAAATGAAAAGTCTCAGAACAGTATCATTTCAATGGTAGGTTTATTTTAACAGTGGCAGATAGCACATCAAAAGGAAAATCGAAAAAATAACTTTAAATAAAAGATAGCAACTGATTTGCATTTCATTGAGTGAAATAAGTTTTTGAACCCCTACCAACCATTAAGAGTTCTGGCTCCCACAGAGTGGTTAGACACTTCCACTCAATTAGTCAACCTCATTAAGGACACCTGTCTTAACTAGTCACCTGTATAAAAGACACCTGTCCACAGAATCAATCAATCAAGCAGACTCCAAACTCTCCAACATGGGAAAGACCAAAGAGCTGTCCAAGGATGTCAGAGACAAAATTGTAGACCTGCACAAGGCTGGAATGGGCTACAAAACCATTAGCAAGAAGCTGGGAGAGAAGGTGACAACTGTTGGTGCGATTGTTCGAAAATGGAAGGAGCACAAAATGACCATCAATCGACCTCGCTCTGGGGCTCCACGCAAGATCTCACCTCATGGGGTGTCAATGATTCTGAGAAAGGTGAAAAAGCATCCTAGAACTACACGGGAGGAGTTAGTTAATGACCTCAAATTAGCAGGGACCACAGTCACCAAGAAAACCATTGGAAACACATTACACCGCAATGGATTAAAATCCTGCAGGGCTCGCAAGGTCCCCCTGCTCAAGAAGGCACATGTGCAGGCCCGTCTGAAGTTTGCCAATGAACACCTGAATGATTCTGTGAGTGACTGGGAGAAGGTGCTGTGGTCTGATGAGACCAAAATAGAGCTCTTTGGCATTAACTCAACTCGCTGTGTTTGGAGGAAGAAAAATGCTGCCTATGACCCCCAAAACACCGTCCCCACCGTCAAGCATGGGGGTGGAAACATTTTGCTTTGGGGGTGTTTTTCTGCTAAGGGCACAGGACAACTTATTCGCATTAACGGGAAAATGGACGGAGCCATGTATCGTGAAATCCTGAACGACAACCTCCTTCCCTCTGCCAGGAAACTGAAAATGGGTCGTGGATGGGTGTTCCAGCACGACAATGACCCAAAACATACAGCAAAGGCAACAAAGGAGTGGCTCAAGAAGAAGCACATTAAGGTCATGGAGTGGCCTAGTCAGTCTCCGGACCTTAATCCAATAGAAAACCTATGGAGGGAGCTCAAGCTCAGAGTTGCACAGAGACAGCCTCGAAACCTTAGGGATTTAGAGATGATCTGCAAAGAGGAGTGGGACCAACATTCCTCCTAAAATGTGCGCAAACTTGGTCATCAATTACAAGAAACGTTTGACCTCTGTGCTTGCAAACAAGGGTTTTTCCACTAAGTATTAAGTCTTTTTTTGTTAGAGGGTTCAAAAACTTATTTCACTCAATGAAATGCAAATCAGTTGCTATCTTTTATTTAAAGTTATTTTTTCGATTTTCCTTTTGATGTGCTATCTGCCACTGTTAAAATAAACCTACCATTGAAATGATACTGTTCTGAGACTTTTCATTTCTTTGTCATTGGACAAACTTACAAAATCAGTGAGGGGTCAAATAATTATTTCCTCCACTGTATGTATTCAGCAATAATATTGAGCATTTAGAGATCTCACCAATGCAAAATCTTATAGGTCCCTAAACTTTTGGACACAGGGCTTCCTACACCTACTGGGCTCCATTAGTGTTTGCAGGGTCTTCTGTAGTTGCCCCCCTGGATCTCATCCATATCTATCAGAAGGGCAAGGACAGGAAAATCACTTTTTGAAGTTTAGTAGAAAGAATGAAAAGAAGCTAAATATGCATGGTTACATTCAAAATCCAGTCCCTTAGCTAGATATTAGTGTTCTCCAGAGCAGTGAACAATCGGATCAGTCAATAACAACACACACCAGATGCCAGAATTTCCTTTGCTAGTTTGTTGGCTACAGGGATTGTTAGAGTTCACCATATCCCATCAGAATATCCCAAAAAACAAACAACATACCTACCTGTAAAAATATTTGTCACCAACACAAAACCTGCAGATATGTATTCCTTTAAAGTGATACTGACATGAAAAAAACTGCTTTTAAAAACATTAATGTACATTAAAAGTTGCCTATGGGTCGTGTTAATCATTTTTCACTGATAGGGCTGCTTTTGTAAGTAATTGTTACTTGAAGTCCCTAAACCTGACTGTTTAGCCAGCCTGTGACTGTCCCTTCTCAGCCTGTCAGTTATAGCTTCTAACAGGGTTGGACTGGGCTGCCGGGACACCGGGAAAAATCCCGGTGGGCCCCGGCGGCCCAGTCCGACCTTTGCAGGCGCTCCCCCTCCTGACTGTTCCTCCCCTGACGCGTTCAGTTTATACGCGCTCGGGGAGGACGTCAGGTGGGGGCCCTGCGGGGGGGTTAGGGGGGCCCCTGGGGGGGTAGGGGACACGGCTGGCTGGGGCACCTGCAGGGCCCCTGGGGTGGGCCCTGCACCCCCCAGTCCGACCCTGGCTTCTAATGCTACTGGACTCTGCTGCACAAATATGGCCGCCCCCTCATAGAGGAACATGGGGGATCAGATAGGTATTATAAAAGAATCTGGGAGTACTTTTATGGCAAAATTATAAAGCTCATTCAAAGACAATGTTATAATTAATTTAAAAGACAGGTATATTTCAGTCGTCAGTATCTTTTAATACTGGGACTGAGATCGCACCACATAAACCACACTGGGCGCGTCACTGCAGATGGTGAGGCAGAACCGGTTCTGAGGATTACATTGTCCCTCCCAATGCTCAGTGAGTGCACTGCTAGGCACACAATACACGTATCCCTTCAACCCCTCACCCCGTGACTGCTGCCTCAGCTCAAGGCATATCTTGTAAACCTGAAACTGCAGGTGATAAGGCAGTCCTCCTTCTCTGCCCACAACTCAGCTCAGGTAGAGATAGGCTGTATGTGATGGCTATTAGGTAGCAATGGACTCACCCCACCGAAGGATTCACTGTTTCAGTGTAATCGTAACACCTGCCCAGTACAATGCTTTGCAGGTTAGGGGTCGTTCCTTTTCCATTCCACTCTCTCACCGCTGCTTCTTCCAACTGCACAGCACAGATGCACAACAGGCTTCCCAGAAGGATGTGGAAAGGATTCATTGTGGGCCAACTATGTACAAATCTAGGGACAAAATATCTAAAATCTGATTTCTGTTCCTGGTTGTGTGTAGATGAATCCAGGAATAGGAAGTGTAGGCAATACAGATGCTAGCAAACTACAATTCCCAGCTTTTCAGCCCAGTTATATAGTTAAGGAATACAAAGAATACAAAACAACATTGAGCTGAATTGAAGTCTAAAGTGGTAGATCACCTGCACAAATGACAACATTATAGTTGCTTTCAAGTATTAAATTAATTATTAATTAATGTAAAAATAAATTTGTTTCCCCCTCCCCCCACACTGTTTCCCCAGAGCAGTTTAGTAAACCTGGTCCCTGAACAAACTGTTAGAATTTTACAGGGTTTTTTTTCCCCTGTCATTTCTAAGCAGCAACTAATATATCAAATTGTAAGAGCATTGTATGTGTGTGCACTTTATGTGAAAGGCCCATCAGAGCTGAAACATTATGCATTTTCCACTCTGTATTTTCACGGACAGGGAGATCCACTGCCTATCACTGCATACACAGACAATGTGGCAGAGAAATAGGATCAGCTTTTCTCCTTTGGCATATAACAACCTGTGTGCCATTAGCCTAAAGATGGCCATACACGGTGCAACTGAGAACCACATCAACAAGCTGATTCCACCCCCAATCCAACTGTCAATTTTAGGCCAGATATCGATCAGGTAGGCTGTGGGGGGTGCCCATACACAGGCAGATAAGCTACTGAATCGGATTGAAGGACCTGAATTGGCAGCTGAAATCTGCCAATTTTGTGTATTGCCACCTTAAAGGGATTCTGTCATGATTTTTATGGTATACTTTTTATTTCTAAATTACACTGTTTACATAGCAAAGAATTCACTCTACCATTTAAAACTTTATTCTTGAAGCAACAAATGTTGTAATAGTTGTACATATTGGTGTGTAGGCGCCATCTCAGTGCATTGTGCCTGAGTCTGAGCTTTCAGAAGGAGCCAGCGCTACACATTAGAACTGCTTTCAGCTAATCTATTGTTTCTCCTACTCCCATGTAACTGGAGGAGTCCCAAGCCGGACTTGGATTTCTTACTATTGAGTGCTATTCTGATACCTACTGGGAGCTGCTATCTTGCTCCCTTCCCATTGTTCTGCTGATCGGCTGCTGGGGAAAATTTCAAAATTAAATATAAAAAAATCTGTTTGTGTTTTTGAAAAACAGATTACAATGCAGGATTCTGCTGGAGAAGCAGGGGGTGGGGGGATAAAATAGCATTGTTCTTTTCCTTTATGACAAATGATTGGGTCTGCGAGGAAGTGAGGAGGAGCTTTTACTTTTCTCACTTCTGTTTCTGATACCTCAGTCAGTCTCCCTATATACGCAGGAACTGCCTCTTCTTGGTGCCAGACATGCCCAGATGATCAGTGGTAGAAATTGGCCAATCTTTCTAACCAGATCTACCCATGTATGTACAACTCGCCCAACAGCCTTAGTGCCATTTGATATATTCCTAATCTTTAAAAGGCATTCAGATATCGAAATTCTAATATTTTCTATATGTTGTTCTTAATAATGCATATGGAACATACAGATATTTTCCTGAACCATGGCTGGTGTGTTGCTGTGCTACTGTGTTTTTTTTAAAGAAAGGTATGAGACAAAGGTGTATAAAAATTATAACTGGTTTTTCTTTCAGCGCTTATTGACGTAATGAGACGTTACATTTTCTATTCAGGTACAATTACAAGAAAGCTCTAATGACAAACTTAGTTTAAAAACTTAACCACTAATCCTAAAATCCTCCAGGAAATTATCAGATGGGATCGCAGCAAAGTGAAAATCAAAGTGCAGCTCTTCTGTGCGGCTGCCTAGAATTACATAGAATTACAGACTAGTACCAGGGACAAGGGCTAGATTAGGGCAACATATGCCCAGAACAGAGCGGCATCACTCACCACAATTCCTTAGCTGTTAATCGTCATTCAGAGTGCCAAGACTTACTATGAAGTAAGACAATGTTGTTCTTGTACAGAGAAACCCCTGTAACTGCACTTTGATCCCCTCCGGCTGCCTAAAGGAATGATTCACACATGCCAGAATCAGATTATTTAAAGGTATACCATCTTGACAATTTTATTTAAAGGTAAACCATCTTGCCAATTTATAGCACTTGCTGTAACATTATATGACAGCACAGATACAAGTGCATTCTGAATCAGCCCTGTAACATTAGTCTGTATGACAGATGTAACCTCACTTCTTCTTATACTGAGCATGTGCAGTGCCAGTGGCGCTCAAAATGTAGCCTAACTAGGTCAGGAGATGGGCAGCTACTGTGACCAGTTAGGACTAGGGTTGAGATCAAGCCGCTATTTGACCAGCCTAGCTGGCGATTCTAGTGCCAGTATTACAAATTTACCAGCAATATATAAGGATGGCAGCCCTACCTATAAATCCTGTCCTTCCCTGACTCTTTCCCTATGTAGCCCACCCATTTTCCCACCCTGTGATATCACTGCTTGCCAGTATTCACTGTAAAAAAAAGGTGGCAACCCAAGCTAGGACAGCATGGATCATTACAGTTATAAGGCTGTTGGGCCTCAGGCCTGGAACAGTAAGTTCAGTATATAAAAGAATTTCTAGCAATACAGTAAAAGCCCTATTTTAATTCTGTCAAATGTAAAATCAGGGAAATGGTTTAAAGTAGAGGATATAAGTACAGGAGCCAAATTTGCTTTGCAATAGAGTTCTTCACCCTGCTACTGGCTCAACTTCAAGCAGTTTAGCATTAATCTATAGGATATGTGGACGGCATTTGCAGGATCCCTTTGAAAGTTTCATGCACAACCTAACACTACAGGACTGGGTGCAAAAATGACACCTGGCCCATTCATCCACCTAACCAAAATGTCAGTTTAGGGTTCTGGTATCTCCTGCAGGCACCATGGGTTGGGCTGGCACCATGGGTCGGGCTGGCACCCCCCCCCCCCCCTCCTCTTTCTGGTAATTACCCAAGTGTTTACAGAGAACAAAAATACATTTTTAGGAAAACGAGAAAAAAATAATTAAAATGCAGGAAAATGTGATGTAAAATTTAGGTGAATTGGAACTGGTAGGACTGGAAAAAAAAATAAGAAAATTTTAAATTGTGGTTAAGAAGGGAACGTAAAGTTGTAAGTTGTAAAGTTAAGGTTTGCCTGTATTGTTTATTTAAGCTTTACTTCTCCTTCTTTAGTAACACTGGCATCAATTAGTGTTTTCACTTTTTCTGTAAAAAATATACAATCTTTCCTGCTTATAAATAACACTTGCATTAGTATCCGCCTCATGTTAATACTGTTAATTGAGCATTTAGAAACACTGAAAACGACCCACTCTTTGCAAAATAAAACATAAATCCTCATTGTAAAAATAAATGTGATACATTTTCAACTAAAATGTTTAGAGCTGCTACGTGTGCCTTTGGGTTTGAAAAATGGTTTTGTCCCAACAGGCGGAGATCGCTCAGCGCATGCGCAGGACCGTGAGGCTTGTCACTTTTACGAGCGTTACTTATATAGTGACCGAGAAAGTAGCATTGCGCATGCGCATTGAAGCTACGGTGGCCGTTATAGAACGCATGCTCATAGGACGGCTATCAGGATACTAGGCAACCGGCCATGCCAAGTTTGCGGCTGCGCAGCTGCTAGCTTCTCTGTGCATTACGTGACAGGTTGGATTGCGCAGGCGCAGTAGGGAAGTGTAGGCCGTAGTTGCGCAGTTGTGAGGAGGAGGTCTGCCGTCGGGTTATTTTGGCAGGGCTGTGTGAGCTTGTCGGTCACTCTGGGTTTTTGAGCGCTTGGGAGCTCTTGTATGGAGAGGCGGACATGGCTCCATTTCCGGACGAGGTGGACTTGTTCACTGGACCACACTGGCGGATGAAGCAGCTGGTGGGGAGGTATTGCGAGAAGGTAAATTCTGTAGGATGATGGCGGCTTGGGATTATGGGAAACTGAAAGATTCTCACTACATCCCCCAGCATCCCATGGCAACCCTCTGAGCCAGTCTGAGAACCCCATGCTATTAGGGATATTGATCCAGTCCTGGCTTTGTTAAAAGCCCAATTCTTCATTCCTTTAGATGGGAATATAGACACATACCTGCACTGTATGTATAGCATAGGTATTGTACAGCACCCCCCGGGTTATACTTCATACGCTGGTACTATCGCCCTACTGATACAGAGCAGCGCTGCCATTTGTAGTTCAGCAACAGCAGGGAACTTTAGTGCAGGCAGTGGGCTGAGGGCAGATTTGTTATACATTATACACGGGTAGGGACAGGGGTTCTTCTCTGGGATTCCCAGCATCACATGGGGAAGGGAAAGGCAGATAAAAGCCCCCAGGGTACATCAGGGTACTGTTATATAAAGTCTGACCTGGTCAAGTAGACCAATCAGATGTCAGCCAGCCCATCAATTAGTTGCTATGGGATACTAGACTGAAAGCCAGCTTTGCTTAACCTTTATAATGTTGATATTTTGAGTGTATGCAAAAGGATTGTCAGTGCTGTAGCCTTCCAGCTTCTTGTTGAATTGCAACTCTCCCCATCCCGAGTCAGCTGATCGCTCCAGCTGGAAGTTCTGCAGGTTCTGTGGGGGCCCAGCCCTTGCGCGTATCCTGGCACCCCCTCTCTGTTATTACTGACCCTGGTTATGAATATTTGTCTTCATAGTGGTTGGACTGCAGCTGCCATTATGCCTTGGAGTCTTGAACATTTTTAAACTGGGCCAGTTCTTCATGAAATAAATGCCCAATGCTCTAATAACATCACTTACACAAGTGTTTTCTGGCTTCTCTCCCATTCTGTAGATGCCTGAGCTTTGTGCCATCACTCTAACCCTACAGAATGTCTGCATTGGCAGAGTTTGTACAGATGTATAAAGAGCCCTATACCCATTAGGGCAGGGATTCTCAACCTGAGGGTCGGGACCTGAATGTGGGTCCCCTTAATCCCTTTATTATAGACTATATGGAGGTGCATATTCCATCATTTTCATTTGAAAGGGAATCCATTGTAACATTGTATCACCTTGTGTCTCAACCCTTTCTCCTTGTAGAGTGTAAGCTCTTTTGGGCAGGGCTCTCTTCACCTCTTGTATCGGTTATTGATTGCTTTATATGTTACTCTGTATGTCCAATGTATGAAACCCACTTATTGAACAGCGCTGCGGAATATGTTGGCACTTTATAAATAAATGTTAATAATAATAATAATAGTTGTATGAAGAGCCTATGAGAGTGTGGTATGATTGGCATTCCTGTTGCAAGAGTTTGGCAGCTGGACACAAACATCAGGAGGCCAAATCTCAGGGGTGCTGCTATCAGTGTTGTCCCTTACGGGCAGTGTCACCCAAAAAGGCATACTGTCTGCAGTTGGGTGGGGGTGGTTTTATTGTTCAAGATGGCCTTGGGAAGGGTTATACATTGACCGTTCTCTCCCTCCCACCCCCTACTAGAAGAGCTAGTACTGAATTACAGCAATGCACACAGGGTGAATTAGTTCTACCTCTGGAGCCATACACTGGCCATGCCCCAAATTGCCCTGTGAACCATCCCTTTAAGTGAGATGGATGCCCGGGATGATGAGGAAGCGGCTTACCTTCCATTCCCTGAGCTGCTTCAGGATAGGCTTGGGCTGTGTAAGGTAGAAATGTAAGCCAATCCCCATATTTTCTGTCCTGTCATGCTTATGGGTCACTTTCCCATTTCAACATGAAATTTGCTGATTCATAGGTGAGGTGATTAGTGGCGGACGGATGTCAGAGCTTGTGAGGTCTCTTGGCAGTAGCCGGAGGCAGCGTGTGAGTTACAGGAGCATTTTGTTCCTATGCCGGCATTTAGACAACATTTAGGCTGAGTGCTTCTGGCCGAGCTGCTCTGTGTGCACTGACAGGCAGGTTCCAATCCTGACCGTGTGCAGAGGGGGGCTGAATCTGGATTTTCTTTTGTTAGTTTGCATGAAGCATTTATTATCCTGCCAAGCAGCTTGCTATTCTTTTTTTAATTGCACTAATCTTTACAGTAACGACATGGGTTTTAAAACCCATTGCTGGTGTTAGGCTTAAAATATTTTTATATTGGTGAGATTGAGATTATAGAGCGCTGTGTGTGTGAGGCAAGACTGTGTAACACGTAAGTAATGCACACTTAGCCTTGGAGTCACACACATTTCCATTGGTTTGTGTAAGAGTGAAATTGCACATATATACCCTGATTTGGTCAGGCAGTTTGCCCATTTTTGACCACCCTCCCTGACCTTTTGGGTATGTGTTGGGGTTTGGTTTCAACAGACCATTCTGTGACCAAGTTGGATGTGGGTTGTGAGTCCAGCGGGGCAATGTGATGTGCTGACGCAGCTGGTTGGTTGGAGCTTGGTGCGTTTCCTGCTGCTCCTGTCGTTCTGCCTGTTGGCTCCTAGGGTTGGCAGGACAAGTGGGGCTGGATTGCCTACAGTCATCAGGTTGGCAAGTAGGTGTTCCTTGGGTAACATGTTGGGCTCAGGGGAAAGATAGGCAGGAGTGTGGTGTGTGTAGAGTTAACTTTCTGACCTATATACAGGGGCACGCCGTAGGGACCAAACATGCTCTGTATCAGGCTGTAACAGTGCTGAGAATGGGGAGACAAGCTGGGACACTTATGAAGCATACTGTAACAGGACTATTTGGAAAAAAAAATATTTAAATGCTATTTATGACGTGTTCTGCGCTTGTTATGCCCCTAAATCTGCGTCTTTATAGGCCAGTTAGCAGAACTTTAGATTTCTACTTAGTTGCATTGTGTCACCCAGTCAGCTGCTATATTGGTATAGTTACAAAGTATTGTTACTCAGTACCTATATGGGTATAGCTGCATAGTATTGTTACTCTGTACCTATATGGGAAGGGCTGCATAGTATTGTTACTCAGTACCTATATGGGTATAGCTGCATAGTATTGTTACTCAGTACCTATATGGGTATAGCTGCATAGTATTGTTACTCAGTACTTATATGGGTATAGCTGCATAGTATTGTTACTCAGTACCTATATGGGTATAGCTGCATAGTATTGTTACTCTGTACCTATATGGGTATAGCTGCATAGTATTGTTACTCAGTACCTATATGGGTATAGCTGCATAGTATTGTTACTCTGTACCTATATGGGAAGGGCTGCATAGTATTGTTGCTCAGTACCTATATGGGAATAGCTGCATAGTATTGTTACTCAGTACCTATATGGGTATAGCTGCATAGTATTGTTACTCAGTACCTATGGGAAGGGCTGCATAGTATTGTTACTCAGTACCTATATGGGTATAGCTGCATAGTATTGTTAATCATTACCTATATGGGTATAGCTGCATAGTATTGTTACTCTGTACCTATATGGGTATAGCTACATAGTATTGTTACTCTGTACCTATATGGGTATAGCTGCATAGTATTGTTACTCTGTACCTATATGGAAAGGGCTGCATAGTAGTGTTACTCTGTACCTATATGGAAAGGGCTGCATAGTAGTGTTACTCTGTACCTATATGGGCATGGCTGCATAGGATTGTTACTCTGTACCTATATGGGTATGGCTGCATAGGATTGTTACTCTGTACCTATATGGGTATGGCTGCATAGGATTGTCACTCTGTACCTATATGGAAAGGGCTGCATAGGATTGTCACTCTGTACCTATATGGAAAGGGCTGCATAGAATTGTTACTCTGTACCTATAGGGAAAGGGCTGCATAGAATTGTTACTCTGTACCTATAGGGAAAGGGCTGCATAGGATTGTTACTCTGTACCTATATGGAAAGGGCTGCATAGGATTGTTACTCTGTACCTATATGGAAAGGGCTGCATAGGATTGTTACTCTGTACCTATATGGAAAGGGCTGCATAGGATTGTTACTCTGTACCTATATGGAAAGGGCTGCATAGGATTGTTACTCTGTACCTATATGGAAAGGGCTGCATAGGATTGTTACTCTGTACCTATATGGAAAGGGCTGCATAGGATTGTTACTCTGTACCTATATGGAAAGGGCTGCATAGGATTGTTACTCTGTACCTATAGGGCAAGGGCTGCATAGGATTGTTACTCTGTACCTATAGGGCAAGGGCTGCATAGGATTGTTACTCTGTACCTATATGGAAAGGGCTGCATAGGATTGTTACTCTGTACCTATATGGAAAGGGCTGCATAGGATTGTTACTCTGTACCTATAGGGCAAGGGCTGCATAGCATTGGTATTATGCCTTATTTTATGTTTCAGGCTGCCATAATCCTATTTCTGCTAATTTTTATTTATCTCTTGCCACAGCTCTCCAATACCAATTTCTCCTCCAACACTGACTTCTTGGCTTTACTGCAGTCGCTCTATGAAACCTTTAAGGAGTTTAAAATGCATGAACAGATTGAAAATGAGTACATCATTGGCCTTCTCCAGCAGCGCAGCCAGACGGTCTTCAACGTGCACTCTGACAACAAGCTGTCCGAAATGCTTGTGCTCTTTGAGAAGGGAATGAAAAATGTAAAGGTAACATTTCCTTACTAGTTATAGTGCAGGTTCCCATAGAATAAGAGTAGCATGTCCAAGCGTTAAACGGGTCTAATTGTATAACTTGGGCCTTATGTGCTTGGTTCTTCTACTTTATTAGAGTTTAGGATATATCCTACACCAGGGATCCTCAGCCATTTCACCTGTGAGCAACATTCAAATATAGAAAAAAGTTTAATGGGGTTGCCCAGTAACCATGTGATTATTTGGTGGGTCAGTGGGGGCTGGCAGACTACAGGAGGCGCTGTTTGGCAGTACACTTGCCTCTAAATCAGAGATTCCAAAATGATCACCAGGGGTGATCCCTGAGGGGTTGGTGGGCAGTGTGTTGCTCCTGAGCCGCTGGTTGGGATCACTGCCCTAGGCTGTATGTTTTGTTTACATTCAATTTGTAAAATACCATCTGCCTGATTTGTGCATTTGGCAACTCATTGTGAACTTGGAATTAAGTAAAAGACATGGTTTTATATGTTTTCTTGTAAAATGAGATCATCTCTTTTAAATCACAACATATGTTTCATTACTAATTAAATATTCTACCTCATCCCTTTAAAACTGGACCCGCTGATCAGGGTCCTGGCTCACTGACCCCCCCCCCCCCCCCCCCAATGTGCCATACCCCGTATATTTACATTATGCAATGTGAATAGTCATTTGTTCAGAAGGGCATGGCTATATAGAAAACCAGTGCAGTCAACCATGTATGTATATGTATGTATGCATATCTTTATTTATAAAGCGCTACTAGAATGCATTATTATACAGTTGCTGCTGAACTGATGGGCACTGTGGCATTGGGGGATCCATTCCGTGCTCTGTATTGCAACCAAAGTAGGACTTATAGCAACACAGAGCAGAATGAGCACGGGGTGTTCCTTAGCTGCAGAAAGGATTACATGCTACTGGGGATATCTTCTGAGGTGTGACCAAAGCATAAGGTACAGGTATGGGATCCTTTATCTGGAAACCCATTATCCAGAAAACTCTGACTTATGAGAATACACTCTCCCATAGATTTCATTTCAATAAAATAATTTACATTTTTAAAAATGATTTCCCTTTTCTCTGTATTAAGACCTGTACTTGATCCCAACTAATCCTTATAGGAGGCAGAACAATCTTATTGGGTTTATTGTTTTTTTTAATAAGGATTAAGATCCCTTATCTGGAAAACCCAAGGTCCCAGTCATTCTGGGAGGCACAACTAGAGGGCACAAGGCCAAGGAGGCTGCATTTTCTTTCAAATAATAATATCCCAGACACAAGTTCAGTGTAGCCTTTGTTATTTGGTATAATATGAGAGTTGGTCAAGGGGCTGAATACTTTTGCAAGGCACTGATTATACAACTTCAGATGCTGAATATTGTATATTGACTTACAAGTGTTTTCTTATTTGCAGAATGAGTACGAGCAGCTCAATTATGCTCAGCAGCTAAAGGAGAGGCTGGAAGCTTTTACCAGTGATTTCCTACCTCACATGAAAGAAGAAGAGGAGGTGAGTAAAAGTTGTTTGGCTTCATTTTACATAAACCCCCCATTTACTTGCAGTGATAATATCATACAAATACGAGGTTGTCTCTGCACTGGATTTTTATAGGTTTTTCAGCCAATGTTGATGGAATATTTCACTTACGATGAGTTGAAGGACATTAAAAAGAAAGTGATTGCACAGCACTGCTCCCAGAAAGACACCGCAGAACTCCTCAGAGGTTTCAGTCTCTGGAATAAGGCTGAAGAGCTGCAGAAAGTGTTCAAGTATTCAGTAGACGAGAAAATAGAACGAGGTAAGTGACAGCGATTAACATTTCTATTTATATCAATGTAGGCTCCACGGCCATATGCCACGTGCCATTATTTATGCTTTAGTCTAATATCTAGTAATACAGTACAGTACAGTACAGTGTGTAAGGGGCAGCAGTTAGCATTGGGTTCAATATGCAGTGTGTCCCCTAAACTGGTTAGCAAAGGCAGGTTCATTGGCCCATAGTGTGTGTGTGAATGTGATAGGGACTTAGATTGTAAGCTCCAATGGGGCAGGGCCTGATGGGAATTATGTTATATCTGTTATAAGTGCTGTGGAAAATATCGATACTAATATGGAATACAAAATAATACTTTCAGTATACATGTATGGGAGCAGTTATCTGAATGAGGGGCTCTTCCGTAATTTGGATCTCCATACTTTGTCTACTAAACAATATTGAAACATTAAATAAACCCAATAGAATTGTTTTGCCTCCAATAAGGATTAATTATATCTTAGTTGGGATCAAGTACAGGTACTGTTTTATTATTACAGAGAAAAGGGAATCATTTAACCATTAAATAAACCCAATAGGGCTGTTCTGCCCCCAATAAGGGGTAATTATATCTTATTTGGGATCAAGTACAGTTACTGTTTTATTATTACAGAGAAAAGGGAATCATTTAACCATTAAATAAACCAAATAGGATTGTTCTGCCCCCAATAAGGGGTAATTATATCTTAGTTGGGATCAAGTACAAGGTTCTGTTTTATAAGAGGAAAAGGAACAACTTCTAAAAATTTGAATTCATTAATATGGAGTCTATGGGAGATGTCCTTCCCATAATTCAGAGCTTTTTGGATAACTGGTTTCCAGATAACAGATCCCATACCTGTAATATATTTGAAGAAACCATCAGTCCCAGGAACCTTTCCACATTCATCTCCAGCGCTTGTTACTTTTTCAGACTCAAAGAATCGGAAGAGTTCTGCATCCATCTGTAACCTTCCTCCGGAGGTAATGCTGAACATTTTTAGTTACCTTAACCCGCAGGATCTGTGTCGCTGTAGTCAAGTGAACACTAAATGGGCCCAGCTGGCCAGAACTGGATCACTTTGGAGACATCTGTATCCAGTTCTCTGGGCTAGAGGTGAGTTTCTTTGTTTTTTTTTTAGTTACTTGAACCTGCTTAACAGAGTCTCTGAACCTTGAAGCCACTTAGCACAGCACTGCCCAATCCTTTTGCTTTGTTAATTAGCAGAAGGGTTCCTTTTCATGATCTTTACCTTTTTATCCTTATTCTATTTAATTTAGCTTTTCAATGGGTATTGCTAAATTTTGGAGTGTATTGTGTAATACCCTTTTAATGAGGTTGGATAACAGATTTAACATCTTCCGCTATTAAGGTATGTACCAACGCCAGCAGAAGCAAGTTACAATTGTCTCTCCAGCTGTTTCTTTGTGAGATGCCACTGTTGTACATCACTGTGTTCTTAGTTACGGTCTCTTTGGGGGACTTGTCTGTGTAACTGTAGGTTCACTCACTAAAACCTAATCTAACATGTATAGGCTTCCCAATGTGTACAGTTTTATTTCCTTTATGACAATGTTTAAGATTTATCTGGGCAGTAATATAGGTATGGTATTGGTCATTTTCTGCAGTTCACAGAAAAGAGCTTACGCATATACATATAATATATTTTTTACTTTTAATATCCAGTTTATATAGTTTTTTTTGACCCACTAAGAGCGAGCAATGAATTTTAATACCATTCTTTATTTGCATCTTTTCATTCTTTTTTTTTAATCTATATTATATTGTTGCTTTAACAATGTTTTTAATCATCTTTTATCTTTCCTTTCATTCTGTTTATTGGTAATAGGGCCAGGCATAGCATGGACATAACTGTGTATGATGTCTACCTCCCATTTGACTGAGCATTGATAGCTGTATTGTTTAAATTGTATTTAACTACTGTTTCTTGAATAGGGGATTGGTATAGTGGACCACCTACCCATCTTGACAATGAACCCGATGAAGATTGGATATCGAGAAGAAAAGATGAAAGTCGTGCTTACCAGGAGTGGGATGAAGATGCAGATATTGATGAATCTGGTAAGATTGTGTTTCTAGAATTGGCGTTTACAAAGAATGTTGGTGTTTAGGATAGACTGACATTTGAAAAACTTTTTTTTTTTTTTACCAGAGGAAACCGGAGAGGATGATCCTTCCATAAGTGTGGCTCAGCGAGAAAAAGAATTGCTAAACAGTTTGGTTCATTATATACTTCCGTACATCGGCCATTCTGTGAAAACGCTGGTGCTTGCTTATAGTTCTGCTACTAGCAACAAAGTGGTGAGTAGGTTATATAATTAATCTAGTTGTTTGCGTTGGGAATGAAAATCAGCAGTTGTCTAAGCTTTTAATTCTTTTTTTTGCCCCCTCTGATAGATTCGTCAGATACTTGAATACTGCCCAAACATGGAACATCTGGACCTTACGCAGACTGACATATCTGACTCTGCATTTAATGGGTTAGTTTGAATGAATAAAAGACACATGAATATATAGTTAATATTAATGTTTATATGGCTTTTAAAACGAGCCCTGAATGTAAAATGCACAGAAGCTCACCTCTAGCTGACAGTTCAGTTGTATTCTCCTAAATAAGAAGTATTACAGGTATCGGACCCCTTATCCGGAAACCCATTATCCAGAAAGCTCCGAATTACGGAAAGCCCGTCTCCCATAGACTCCATTATAATCAAATAATTCAGAATTGTAAAACTGATTCCCTTTTTCTATGTAGAAATAAAACGGTACCTTGGAATTGATCCCAACTAAGATATAATTACCCCTTATTGGGGCAAAACAATCCTATTGAGTTTAAATAATGTTTTATTGATTTTTTAGTACACTTAAGGTGTTGAGATCCAAATTACGGAAAGACCCCTTATCCTGTACATGTAAAAAAAAATAAGATGAGTTCTTTTCTTTTTCTCCTTTTCCAGGTGGTGTTTTGGTGCTTGTCAAACTCTGCGCCATATTGACTTGTCAGGCTGTGAGAAAATCACTGACTCGGCCTTAGAGAAGTTGTCAGTGGCCCTCGGAATGCCATTAGCTCACAAGAAACGTTTGCTCAAGTGTTACAGGAACAACAGGACTGTTAAGGACATTAGAAATCAGATGCGATGCGGCAGTTTGGCACAGATTACTGGGGAAAGTGGAATATATTCTGATTACTCATCTTCCCAGATTTGGATTCTAAACTCAGGAAATCTGGGCGATATTGAAGACGCAGCCGACTGGAAGTTCAGAACGACTGATGGACTTGGTGTTTTAGAAATGACCCCCAATCTGACTTGTTTTAGTAATGGTTGCTGCAGCAGGGCCGTACCCGGGAGGTGGACTAATGTTATTCGGCAGGAGCATTGCAAAGCTGCTCCTCTAAACTATTGTGGCCACACGTTATGTGGAAATACACTAAGGACTATACAGGCACTCCCAGGGTCCAACATTGGAACAAAGACTCTGCAGTCAGAGATTAGGGACATTTGCCCTGGGAGTGCAAAATTAGATCAGCAAGTGGCTCGTGTCCTGCAGTTTCTGAGCCTTTCAGGATGCCATCAGATCACAGACCATGGGCTAAGGTGGGTTTCCTTTATTACTTAAAAGAAGAACACAGAATATCATGTTTTATTGCAATGCTAGTGGATTATATGTTCCTGTGCCGGTTTTACTGCAGTACTTATATATATATATATATATATATATATATATATATATATATATATATATATATATATATATATATATAATGAATTGGCCTGCAGTATAGGCTGCTATTAATAGATATAGATATAATAGATATAGGCATAAGGCTAACAGTGTGTCCGAGCATTCTAATTAGGATATTGGCTTATATGTGAACTGTTTTTTTCCTGATGTCATAAACATGAAAAGTAGCTCCTTTGTTTTCATGTGCCCCCCTTTATTCCCTAGGGGAGGTTTAATTCTGTTTCTGCAGGAGCTTCACATGGGCATTGCTGTAAAGCAAAAAAAAACTATAGTTCTGTAACAAACATGTAAATGCAGTTTTGTGGCAGGCAGAAAGCGTTTTACTCAGTTTCCAGAACAATTGCTGCACTATATACGGAGACACAGTTTGGCACCCAGGTCTAAAGGTGCCCACACGTGGTGATTTGCGATCTTTTGTACGACCGAAAGATCATTCAATCAGCCACTAACCGGTCAGGGCTGAAACAGGCAGATAAGGAGGTAGAAACAATAGGATTTCTACCTCCTTCTGCCGATTCAGCCCTGAAGGCAGATTTTGGTCAGGCGCCTTCTATGGCGCCCGATCAAAATCTTTTAACCTGGCCGATCGGCGAGTCGACCAATATCAGCAGGTTCCTGCGATATCGGTCGACTCGCCAACTTGCCATACACACACCGAATATCGTACCAAACAAGGTTTTGTACAATATTATCAGTGCGTGTATGGCCAGCTTAATTCCACTACCTTCTTTCTACTTCTTATGATTTATTGTGCTGTTCTTTTCTCCTCTCCCGTAGTTTTTTTCTATTCATTCCCTTATTCTCTGCTTAACCTCCCCAGTAACATTCTCTCTCTGCCTTTCACCTGCTGCACCCAGTCCAGATTTTTTTTTTTACACAATTCCCTCTATGATGTATCCATAAATGTCAGCTATAATCTCCTGATCACCTATTCCCTCCCTGGCCCTTTTTTTTTCCCCCTTCTTTCATTGCTTGTCACTTTGCTCCTCTATTACTCTTTTGCTTTTCCTTTGCTTGAATGCATTTCACTTTTGCCCACCTTTCCATATTTGCCCCTAACGTAATGCACTATTTAATTGTCAATTCTTTTTACAAATAACACATCTGTTGCTTTATAAACAATTCATGGATAGTTTTTTAAGCCATAAGAATGGCAGGACCCATACACTCTGAAATATATTGCAGTGAATGGATATTTGTACTGCCAAAGCCAGGAGGCTGTTCCATTATACGCTCCGTATAAATGTTCTGAAATTGGTGCAGTAGAGAATGTTGAAAGGTAAAAGTGTGGGGACAGCAAGGAGCTCAGTGCCAATATACTGATCACAGAATTCTTATGTTACTTTCAGCAGGCAGGGGCTATATCTTTGCTTATAATATAAATGTTTAGATTTTAGCAGTAATATGAATAAAAGGGTTAGTGGCTTTAGAGGTGCCAATACCCAACAGTGTATATATAGTGTATATATATTGCTCTTTTATATTTAAAAATGAGAAGAAACTTTGCTGTGAATATTACCTGTAAGAAGATGGATGTGATGTTTTACTTCAATTTGTTTTCTTAAAGGGTACTGACCATAGGAGGAGGATTACCCAACCTGGAACATCTCAATCTGTCTGGATGTCTTAATGTGACTGGATCAGGGTTACAGGATTTGGTATCCGCGTGCCCATCCCTTAATGATGAGCATTTCTACTACTGTGACAACATTAGTGGTAAAGTGGATTTGGAAATAATGCATTTTTCAGATGTTACTGACACAATAGAAAAGAGAATATGTAAGGATGATGGCACACAGGGTGCTTTTCTGTCAGGGATAACTTCAGAGGTACAATCAGACTTTATGGTGGGAAAAGAACATCACATTAGCCCTGATTAGTAGGACAATGTGGCTGTGAGCGGGCAGCAGTTGGTGGAATGTTGCCTGAGGGCAGGGGCAGTCGGGGCAAATCAAGGCAGATTGTCATGCAGGCGATTAAGAGAATTTTTGACACCTGTCCCCTGAGGCAGTCTGTCCCTTATTCTCTCCCCTGTATCACAGCCATTGTTACTAATTTATTTTATTTCATTATAATTACTCCATCCCTTATATATTTACTCTCTCCCCCCCACTCACCACTGAGTCACTATACCAAGGCTAGTGCTGGGCGGTATGACCAAAAATTTATATCACGGTATTTTTCAAAATTATATCGGTATCACGGTATTTGACGGTATTTTTTTTTCCCCATGCATGATTAGGTGACCACCCCAAACACCCGCCACCCGCACCCCCCCGCCACCCCCCCCATCCGCACGCACCCCCCCCACCCCCCATCCGCACGCACCCCCCCATCCGCACGAACCCCCCCATCCGCACGCACCCCCCCCACCCCAAACACCCCCCCATCTGCACACCCCACCCCAAACACCCCCCCATCCGCACACACCCCCCCACCCCACCCCACCCCACCCCACCCCAAACACCCCCCCATCCCCTTCACATAAATATAACCCCCCACCCCACCCCATCCCCCCCCAAACACAACCCCATCCCCTTCACATAAGTATAACCCACCCCCCCACCCCCACCCCAAACACCCCCCCATCCCCTTCACATAAATATAACCCCCCACCCCCACCCCCCCCCCCCCCCCCAAACACAACCCCATCCCCTTCACATAAAATATAATTACTGGCCAGGCACCCCCCGACAGCTCACATTGGTATCCGACTCTGAATGCGTCCTAGCGATGGCGCTTTTGTAGAGTGTGCGCGCTGACGTCACGTGCGCGCTGACGTCACGTGCGCACCCGGAAGTATTCAGCACACCGGTATGTAGAAAATTCATATCGGTTTCAAAAAAAAAACCGGTGATCGGTTTTTACCGGTATACCGCCCAGCACTAACCAAGGCTTTATTATATTCACTTTTAGTCCTCCATTAATGCACCTGACATTTGTATGGCACTTGGTGGGATTCAGACAATAGAGTGCCCTTGGTCTCATTGCTTTTGTTTTGGTGCAGGTCCCCATGCTGCCACAGCCAGCGGATGCCAGAACCTGCAGTGCGGATTCCGGGCGTGCTGCCGCTCCGGGGAATGACCTGTTGCTTGTTCCACTTCTCATCTGAGCAGCTCTCCCTTTATGCACTTTACCGGTTTCTCTCTCCTTTGTGTTGCTCTCTCGGAGTTCCTGTGGAATCTCTCCCCCCGAGTATCGCTCTTCAGAAAGCGCCCAGAATAGTAACAGTTCTTGCTTAATAAAAATAAATGTCATAATCTAAAATCTCCTCAGTCATCTCTAAGCCTTGAATTTGGTAGAACCATTCTCCTAAATCGAGGCATGCATATTAATATTGTTTCAGGTCTGCACCTGATCGGCATGGACTCCGCAAATAATATTTGAAAACACTAGCAACAGGGCCCATAACATATTAAAGGGGCAGTGCCCACCTTTTTCAACATTGTCCATAACAGGCCCTATTCACTGAAACATACTTACTGCCTGTTTTGATTAAGACACTTGTGGTTTTTGTCATTTGTAGCTCTAAACAGGGCATAATATAAGAATTAAAGCCACATTCTGCTTCCTGATCCCAAAGAGCAACGCAAGACAAAGCAGCAGCCCAAAGAGAAGCCTCTGTATAATGAGCTGCTCTTTATCTAAAGAGCTAATTGGCTGTTGCAGGGCGAAGGGTTTATTTATACACGGGCTTCACAGTGGGCAACTGGTTGTTTGCCTTTGCTCTGTGGGATCAGGAAGTAGAATGTGGCTTAAGGTTCATTTTTAAATGTTGCCCTGTTTAGTGCCAGAAATAACAAACCATAAATATTTCATAATAGGCAAAAGTATATTCAGCATTAGTTAATACCAGCTGAGGGGCAGTGCCTATAAGATGTAGTATTGCTACTTCCATGGTGTGTATAATAGTATAATGTGCATTGCACAGATTGGGATCCAGTTCTTCTCTAGGTGGGGGGAATGCGTTTGGTGATCATTAGATTTTTCCTAATTATCACTCCTGTTTCTGTCATTACCTATTAGTACATGTGATTAAATTCTGCATGGCCAAACTTCTCTATTATTCTCCTTTCTTATTAACATAGTGAATGCCATGAGTATTTCCCTGTAGCCCCTTAAAAGCCTTTGGTTCTGATATTTGCACTTCTTACATTCCCAGTAAGGCTAAGGGACAGCCCAAAGGGGGAGTTCCTCCACAGACGAGGCTTTCCTTGCAGCAATCCTCCTGTTGGTCTGGATCAAAATCAGCCTCTAAACAGAGACATGACCACTTGTCCCTACCATGGCTTGCTCAGCCCAGTAAGAGACATTTCCCATAGGCACGTTAGGCTTGGAAGAAAACTGTGAGCCCATGGTGGTTGCTAAGGATCATTTCAGAAGGATACAGAGGTCTATTACTATCACCCTCAGGCAACACAGCAAGAGAGTACTAAGGCAAACCACCAAGGAATTCTCTCTAGGTGATGGCTGCTCTGTACACCTCATGATGGATAACAAAATCCAGAGCAAGGGGCACAGAAATGCCTGGGGGTGTAAGCCAATCTTGCCTTGCTGCCTGGCATAGGGCAAATGGTTAGAATAGAGCCCCTTTTTCAATTAGGTGGGTTTTGTCTCTTCCTCATTTGGTTACCTTATATTTAACTTCAGTCACACTTTACTGCAGCGCTGCAGGTTGGCAGTGTGAATGGCAGAGGGGCAGCTCTAGTCTGCCTTACACTTGTATTATATTGCGCCTGGCTGCCAGAGCTTTGCCCCAAGGCCAGTACAGGGCTAATTCTCTGTTAAAGGCCTGTCAAATAAGGTTACTGTCTCTCAATATGATTGATTTTTTTTTATTAATATTTATACTATAAATGTATAAAATAGTCACATACATACATTATGTACAATAAACACACTGTAAATACATTCATATACATCTGTGAATGACAACACTCCAAAATAAGTTATTAGCCTCAATAGCTCAACAAATGAATGAGATATAAGAATCTTACACTGTTATGACTTTAGTGATTAGGACGTTTGCAGTCAGCTGTTCGTGGCCACAGAGGTTGCGCCCGTGGGTTTTGCTTTTTGGCTACAAGGAGCTGGAAATCCTTATTTGATCTGTTTGGACCCGGAGGCAGTACAGGGGTATGTAGGCATATAGCTGTATCTGGACACCCTGTGCTAAAGGCCCATAAAGCTTGGCTGCCTCTCACTCTGTGCAACATTATCACCCCAGGCCACACATGAAGCCAAAGCAATGTTCTAGCCCAATAATAAGATGTTGCAGACTTATTTCAGCCTCATCGGTTTCGAACAAGGGAGGCAACATACACCCACACCGAATAGATGTTCTTTGGATAGGGATGAACATAAACTGCCAGTGCAAACTCCACGTTGGGCACCTCACTGTTCTGAACGCCTGTACTGTACACTGCCTCTATGAGCGGTCTCACCTCCGAGAAGGCCATATGTATGGGGAAGCCGGAAAACTGCAACAAATACATACATACATATTATATATATATATATATATATATATACACAGAAATACATACATCAATTCGCTCACTGGAAATGAAAAACAGCCCCTTTGTTTCAGCTGTTACTTCTCAGTTTCCTACCTGCCCATGGGGGGCTGTACCCCTACATAGTGTTCCCCAATTCACCATAAGCGAAAAGTATCAGCAACAAATAACGCAAAATAGCGGAGCTTGCCATAGAGGGATGTCATTTGGAGAAGTACATGAATTTCAGGGTATTATCACTAGGCATATAAATAGCAGGGAGGCCAGATATGAACAGTAAGGCCTGTATAGGGCAAGAACAGCAGTGGCTTTATATGGGCTTCTGTCCTGATGGTTCTGCAAAGCCACTCACGTGAGACAAACCAAGTGACAAGTAGATAGGAGCCGCTGCAATCCTAAAAAAAAGTGGTGCCTCCCTAATGGACACCTGTCAATTAAATTATACAAGTTCCTTCTTCCAGCAATAAAGTCAGGGTGATTTAATAACCATAAAAGAGCCATCCCTACTATAGTGAATGGGAGGCAAATGGTATATGGTGGGGTAGAGAGCAGCCAGTGTGCCATCAGCATAATAACTATAAGGAATGTCTGTTGGGTACATTATTACATCCCAGCATGCATTGCCCCGGATGCCTTACCCTATAGTCCCCGAGCTGCCTCTGTAGTTCTGCCCGATGATCTTCCTCTACATCCCGCCCTCGGTTCAGCTCCAGCAGAGGCAGGAAGTGGCGCAGGGTCGAGGTGCAGAATCTGTTCCAGCGAGTGGGGTGCCGCGGTCTCCACTCCATGATCTTTTCTTTTAGGATCTTTTCAATCCTTTCAATGAAGTGAAAAAAAAGATAAACTGATAAGTAATGTTCAGGCTGAATAACATGACCCTTAACAGCTACAGGTAGCTTTGCATTGCAGCAAATGTGTTTATATATCATACGTACACTGTGCAGACTGTGCATACATAATATACATATACACACACACACTATACATACCATACATGCATACATACTGTACAAATATATATATATATATATATATATATATATATATATATATATATATGTATATATATCTACTGTACATAAATACATATGGTGCATACATACATGGGAAATATCCTGTCACTGAGAGATGATGACATCCCTGTGCCGGTATTACTCTTAATTCAGCCAACAGAGCCCAAACTTATTTCCCCCCAATGAACTCTATATACCGGTAATTAGCTAGAGTAGCACTTAATTTACCCTCTGCACATTATAGAAAAAGGCACAAATGCCCCCCTGTGCTGCAGTGGATAGGATAGGTGCATGTACGGTATGAGTATTAAAGGGTAACTAAGTTTATGGCTAAGATTTATAGTAGTGCATAAAGTTTCTCTACCATTACCTATGGCCTACTGTACTGTACATGCAAGTCACAGTCCCACATTCAGCTGCAGCCCCCTCTCTCCCCCAGTGCCAGTGGGAAGCAGATAAGCACAGTAGGGCCCCAGACTGCAGGGTACACACATTCAGCTGCAGCCCCCTCTCTCCCCCAGTGCCAGTGGGATGCAGATAAGCACAGTAGGGCCCCAGACTGCAGGTTACAGTTGCACATACACATCATTGTACTGTAACAAGAATAAGTCACATACCTGTCTTGCAGTTCAGCGGCCGCTGCCTTGTCTATACGCTGGTACATCAGCTCCTCTGGCTACAAAAAGCAAATGGGCAGTTTTAATTGACAAGGAAGAAACCAATTTACAGCACCTGATTGTGGAACCGGCACAACCCACAGGTGCCCACATCCCCCAGCAAACACCAGATGCCGACTCATCCTATCCTGATAGCAGTAGCAGTTACACAGCCAGGGAATTGGACCATATTGCTCCTTTTTGACACTGAATATAAATGATAAAGGATACAAAAGGGGATTTGTCCTATCCTAGTAGTACAGGGACAAAAGGGTTAACACGCTAGCAGGAGGCAGGCTAATTGAAGAACTGAAAGAGATCCACCCCTTTGGTCCTCCTCTTCCCTGCATTAACCCCTCCTCCAACAGTTCCCATGAGATGTATGTAGGTAGGTAAGTAGAAGCAGGGAGTGAGGGTGGGGGCTACCTGTGCTGCCGTGATGGGACAATGAGAAAAGGATTTATGAGTAAGTATTACTAATCCCCTTTTCTCGGGCAGTACCTAGCCAGCACAGGGACAGATGGGTTAGTCCCAGAGCAGGGATAAAAGGGTGGGATATTATCAAGAAGTTAAGAGGTGCAGGCCTCTAACATGGCAGGTAACAGTTCTTAGTGTGCGGTTACTCCAGGTTGGAGTATGTTGAACTTGTAGCACTGTGTGCATGTGTGTAGGGAGGGCTGTGTTGCTGTTTTGCGCAGTTGGGCTGCTAAGGCACTGTTTAGGAGTGCCGAGTGTGCAGTGACGGGAATGGTTGAGTTGGGATACCCTGGTGATGAGTTGGGATACCCTGGTGATGAGTTGGGATACCCTGGTGATGAGTTGGGATACCCTGGTGATGAGTTGGGATACCCTGGTGATGAGTTGGGATACCCTGGTGATGAGTTGGGATACCCTTGTGATGAGTTGGGATACCCTTGTGATGAGTTGGGATACCCTTGTGATGAGTTGGGATACCCTTGTGATGAGTTGGGATACCCTTGTGATGAGTGATTTTATCCACTGGTATATTTGGAGGCCTTAGCCCCTCTGTGGGCTGGACCATAGAGTACAAATAGTGAGCCTCATTTCCTGAAATTGCCTGTACCAGGGATGTAAAATTTTAGTGCTCATGCGATGTCTAGGTTATGGGGGAGGCACAACGTCCTGGAAGTAGGTGTTGGGCAGAGAGATTAAATAGCAGCCAGAGAGAAGGCGAAAGGGGCCCCAGTCACTAAGGCTTACAATCTAAATGTGAATAAATGAGGCAGAGCAAGCAATCAATACCTGAACACTCGAGAGCCCAGGATGAGGGTAACTTCTGGAAAAGAATGGTTTCCACATATTGGTCCTGCTTGTGTCAAAGGTCATACTCACTGGTGCGTCGTACTGCTGCGTGTTAAACCAAATCTAACAGACAGAAATATTCATCAAACTGAAGGATTCACAACTCCCCACAGCACACATATAGAGTTTGTTAGCACTTCAGTCTCGGGCAAATAAAGTCACTTGCTTGCTTAAGGGCTCTGGCACACGGGGAGATAAGTCGCCCGGGACAAATCTCCCTGTTCGCGGGCGACTAATCTCCCCGAAATGCTATCCCACCGGCGAAAATGTAAATCGCCGGTTGGATAGCATACGCGGTGGTTGCCTTGAGAGGCAGTACACCTTGCGTATGCCATCCCGCAGGTGATTTACATTTTCGACGGTGGGATGGCATTTCGGGGAGATTAGTCACCCGCGAACAGGGAGATTTGTCCCGGGCGACTAATCTCCCCGTGTGCCAGAGCCCTAACAGGATGTTCACTTTCTTTATCTGTATGGTGTAGGCATTTATATTCAAGACAATCTGCAGCTGGTTTTTATGTTATCCCTGTTGTGCATTTTTAATTATTTAGCATTTTGTTCAGCAGCTCTCTAGTTTGGAATTTAGCAGCTACCTTGTTGCTAGGTCTAGTGGACCCTGGCAACCAGGCAGTGGTTTAAACGAGTCTCAGAAATATGAATAGGATGGGGCCTGAATAGAAAGGAATAGAAAGTAATAACAAGAATACAGGGAGAAACTATGTAGCCTTACAGAGCAACAGCTTTTAAGCTGCCGGGGTCTGTGACCTCCCTACCTGACAGATGAAAAATGAAGAAAAATGAAGACCAATTAAAAAGATTCTAAGAATAGGGCATTCTATAAATGTTACCAATCAGGGTGTCACACCCATCAGGCATTCCAAAATGGCAGCTGACAGACTATGGCAGGCAATAGAAAACACAAGCCCAAGGATCTAGGTACTTACATTATCAGCATTAATCAGACACCCAACACTTTGTAGTGGGCAAAATGTGTCATACTGGCCATAAAACCTTCCAGTGCTCGGGTTCCATATGATGTACTGGTTCTGTTCCAATGTCAGCACATATGTAGTTGGTCCCTAAAATAAATGAATAGAATCATCTCTTAGGACATTCAGGGAGCTGGCAGCATAGCTATATAAACTGGGAAGAACAAAGAAATGGAGGATTTCACAATCACTATCCAGCATATACCCAGGTCACTAAGTGGCAATGCCCCCATGAGATATACTATGGGGCATAATGGTTCTGTTAATCTGGGCTTTACGTTATCACTTATTCATATTTCCCAAAATTCTCGGCAGAGGAGCCCCCTAGGAATATCGCAACTTACATTCCCATAGTTCAAAAGTGATTGGCTCCTTAAGTGATTATAGGGCTAATTGCTCAAACACAGCTGCCCAAGTTTCTCAGTGGTATGTCCCTTTGGAAGCTGAACCCTTGGGCCTGGTTCCATAGGAGGCCAGTGATCACCTATCTGAGCACAATTAGATGCCAGCAGAACCGTGCCCATCTAAGGAAGCAGATAAAGCCAGAAATCAATTGCTAGGCTCCGGTTAGAGTGCTAAACAGGCACAAACACCTAATTGTCTCCTTGTTACAGAACATAACACTGCTGTTTCTGCGCCAGAGGAGGGCCCAACCCATACAGCACAGAGTGAAACCAATTGCATGGCGGAAGGACTGGCTCTCACCTCAGGGACTGCGTTTCCGATCAGGAGCCATGCCTTCTTCCCCATGGCCAGAAAGTAATTGCACAACAGGACAGCGTGTTCCTCTTCGTCCCCAGCCAGGAGATCAAGGAATTGCTGAATAAAAGAAAGGGACACAGTAAGAGATATGAGCAGCACATTCTGTGCAAGGCTAGCCTGGATACAGCGGCTACACACCATTACATTATCATGGGAATACAAGTCAGTTAGTGGCCAGGTATTATGCCCCAAATGTCTAAAAGCACCCAATAAGATTCCTCTCTTTCCATAAATGTGACTGGCTACTATCGTTATACTAGCATATCATCCAACATTCACCATTGAAAAATGGTTTAAGGCTATGCTACAAAACTAACCATGCACGCCCAATCTGCTAAATCCCTGCCTAGGTTACTAAACACAGCTTGAGTTTTTGGAAAAGTAAAGATAATTTAAACTAACTTCACAATATACATCAATTAAAAACTATGCAGTCTTTTCATGACTTTTAATATAATGATATGCTTTGGAACAGTTCCCTAAGCCCCACCCCCTGTTCCCCTGCTGATCTGGCTGACTATTTTGAGACTCAAATAAAATGTAACAGTAGTCGCCTCCCCTCAGCCTGCCTTCAGCCTGCATCCTCCCAATCCCACAATTCCCTACAAATGTGATGTCAGTAAAAGAAGGAACATCCCAGTGCAATGCATTGTGGGTTATGTAGTTCCGGCATGCTGTCTCTAAGCTGCAGAGAAGTTGTTACAATTTGTAACATCAATGTTTTAGTCCCTTCTCCCCTGCCAGGATTTAAAATGATGCAGAAAGAGAAAACTGCAGCTGGATTTCAGCATATAAAAATTATATTTAATCATAATCTTTGGCAGAACAGATTACAGTGATAGTTATATTAGGGGTTTCTGTGTTGTGTGGGGCTCTTTGGTTGGGAATCCAGAGTTCCCCTTTAAGCCTGATCTCTTAAAGCCATTAACAAAAAGGTAATATTTCCATATAGATTGTAAGCTCTACGGGGCAGGGACCTCCATCTTTTTGTGTCTTTGACTATTAATTATATATTGTATTTATCTTTATTTATTGTTATACTTTGTATTTATCTATTATTATCTTAATAACCCCGTTTGTATAAATGTATTCTACTGTACAGCTCTGCGTACATAAGTAGCGCTTTATAAATAAAGATATACACTTAGATTGTAAGCTCCATGGGGTAGGGACCTCCTTCCTACTGTTTCTCATACCACATGGCACTTATATATATATATATATATATATATTTATTGTATTTATTTATTATAACACTTGGCCTCCCTTTGTGTAATTGTGTATATTGTAAGATTGTACAGTGCTGCGTACCCTTGTGGCGCTTTATAAATAAAGTTATACATACATACATACATACATACATAAATAAATACAGAAACCTGATATTTTTATCTGTAATGTCTGTAACTAACCAGCAGGTGGAACCTGTGTCCCACCAGTGTCCTCAGCATTCTCATTTTCATTGCTATCTGAGTTTCTTAAAGGCATACTATCATGACTTTGACCTTGAAGTATCTTGGTGAACAGGCAGCCATCTCAGTTCATCACACACACAGGTAGGGGACAGCCATAACAGGGCGGGGCAGGTCGTTACTTACATCTGCTGTACTCCATAGGTTGCAGATTCCAGCAAACGATACATTGTCTGGCAGGAATGGGATAAGAGAAACATAGTGCGCCACCAATTCCTGAGGGGAGAAAACAGAAAACTGAAATGAGTTTAATAAAATCTGTGCACGGGACAAACGGTTTCTATAAACGCTAATGATGTACAACCTGTGCCTTACTGGATTAAACAGCAAATTGGAACGAGACTGAACAGATCTGGTAAAAACAGATCCAACCCTAATGGGGTTATGTTACAAAAGGTTCAAAGCTTGTTCTAGGTCTAATCACCTATAGCAAAAAATCAGCAGCTAGCATTTACTGATCACCCGGGCCCAAACTGGTCACCTCGGCCCAAGACCTGATGCAACACACGAAACGCGTCAGGTCTGGATCCTTGAATAAAACTTATTGAAGTTTTACAACCGCTGCCCAGGAGTCCGTTGAGTGCATGCCGGTGATGTTTTTACACCTGATTTGAGGTTGTGTTTTCCCTTGCTGCGGGTCTGGGGCATTGCACCCGGGCCACTGAGAGGAAGCGCTGAGTGTATATCTAACCGTTCACAACTGCACTTAGTATATTAATTGCATTAACATGAAGACTGAATATCTACAGAGCGAGAGGTTCGGGGCATAAGCACCCGGACCTGTAGTCTAATTTGGTGAGCGTTTGGCTTGTTATAAGAAACCATTAAATTTAAGCTTAAGTTTATAGTTCACCACTACACAAGTATATAAGTGAATAGGAACGACTGGGAGCCTCCAGACACACAGAGTGAAGAGTACCTTGGCCCAAAGAACTAGAAGCTATATTTTGATTTAAAACCTTGGGCAGGTTTAGGTCACTGAGGAGAAATAAAGCTCATCAAAAATGGGACTAGAAATGCTACATCTTTTTATTTGGACCTTGGATACCGGCCAAAATCCCCCCATCCAACCCAATCATGAGGAATCTTCCCCTTGGCCTTGTGAAGTCACTGATGAATATATCTGAGAAGTGAGAGGATAGCACTCTGCCATAGGCTGATACTTACGGAAGCGGCCTGAGTATTATTTGGGTGAGCATCAAGAAGTTCCTGTGGTGGATTCAAAGGCTTGATGTATCTAGTTACAAAAACGGTGGTGCCGTTGATATCTGTCACAGTAGTGAGGCACTGGCGGTTGGGGTACTTCTGCACCCCCTCGCTTTGGTACTTCTCTGCAGCCTGCAGCAGCTTCTCATCTTCACGGCTTTCAAACTTCAGATAAAAATATAAACATGGGAAGGTTTGCATAACTGATTCAAGTAAAAAACTCCACTCACTGGACACCATCTAATGATCCACGGATGTTATTGTAGCAGTGATCACAGGGTGATTCTGAATATGTCCCCATGTGCCCCCTGCAACGCTCACTAAGGAATCGGAATGTAGCTGAGAGTTACTGTGGTTCAGGGGAATCCTGAATCCTATATCATCTGTGCCTGATTTGGAGATCCAGGTGGTGGCAGAGTGGCCAACTACGGGTGCCCTATTCATATTTATGATGTCTGGGGGAATCCATCTCAGGGTGGCACACCTTGCCCCCCAAATATATGGGGAAGTGGATAAAGCATCTTCATATTTTTTCCCTTATCTTTGGATATGTAACAACAGGGTAATGTGAGAATGCTTTTTATTTTGGCGCGTAATCAATTTTACAGTATTTCATTATACTTTAAATGTGTAGGGGAAAGCACAGAGACTAGTGGCATGTGGGTCAGCCTGAAAGCCAGTTGGGCTGTAGTTAATGCCAGCCAGTCCCTCACTGACCTCTCCAACCTTTCCCAGCCCTGCTAGTTGTGAGTTGTTGCACTTACTTCAGTCACACATAATTGCTTTACGACCCCCCCCACCTTTCCCTCCCAGCAGCCAATCAGCAGAACAATGAGAAGGCAGCAAGATACTAGCTCCCTGACACCTGTATTGCTATAAATGCTCCCATGCCCCACCTATAGGTAGATATGAGATTAGCAATTAATAGTAAGAAATCCAAGTCCGGCTTGGGACTCCTCCAGTTACATGGGAGTAGGAGAAACAATAGGTTAGCTGAAAGCAGTTCTAATGTGTACCGCTGGCTCCTTCTGAAAGCTCAGGCTCAGTGCACAATGCACTGAGATGGAGCCTACACACCAATATTACAGCTAAAAAAATACAATTATTGGTTCAAGAATAACATTTTAAACGGTAGAATCAATTATTGGCAATGTGAACAGTGTAATATAGTAACAAACTATACCATAAAACTCATGACAGAATCCCTTGTAAGTAAGGCTTGCAGTATAGCAGCTCACAGTAGCTTCCAATAGCTGAAGGAATGCATGTGACCAATAACAAAGGGCAATACACATACACATTGGAAAGCCTCACCTTTTCTCTCACAGGCTCTCCGGGTACAAGTTGAGGCTCGATGGTGATGAACAGTGTTAGAAAAGAGCCTTGGCTCAGACCTCGCGTGGCATCATATCCACCTTCAATGCCTGCGCTGCGCTGTTTGCTGTAGCCCAGAAGCACCGGGGGAGTTTCAATTAAAAATGTCCCATCAATCTGCAAAACAGGAATTAGTTAATGATGGCTGCAGGTAGGGCAAACAAATGCCTTTTTGCTGTTCTGGATACACCTGAGTTACACTGGTCCTAAACAAAGGCTGGACATCCTAGGGGAGCTTGAACTGAAAGTCCGACAACTACTGTTCTAGAGTAACATTCGGATTTATTATTGTTATGCTATGTTATTAAATATCTTTATTTATGCCGTGCTAGGCTCTAGGGCAGCAAACTGATTTTATTTCTGGTGCACAGCACAGATACAGTCCCATAGTGTTCGGTAGTCAGTTGTCTGAACTTTAGCCTGCTGATTGAGAAGTACTTCAGTAATGGAAGGGCTTTTAGCTCCACTGCTTTGTGCTCTTTAATCTTGAATTAAAACTGTAGAATTCATGTCCAATGTAAGCCCAACTCACACAGGGGGTATGTAGACACGTGCGTCTGTAACTGTAATTATGGTAGCAATGGCATAGAATTTGCAGTCAAATCAAATCTCCAATCAAACAATGTTGACTGATAATTCAGTTCAGTGGAAAAAGCTTTGAAACTGCTGCACTAGATCTCTCCCATATGAACAAACATATGGTACTTTAATAAGATGTCGGCAGGTATTATTTAGCAAATTAGGAGTGGTTAATGAACCCTCTATATCAAAAGTTTGGAAGATTTAACCAAAAATGATAAATGACTGAAAATAATCCCAAGATGGAGGTCAGATTTTCTGTTTTGGTTACACAGTAACGCATTGTGTCCAAATAAAAGGGAACCACTGTAGTTAGACCTGATTAGTTCATTAATATCAGCCATTGTTAAACAACAGCAGATGTGGACGTTATACTTACCCTTGCCTGAAAATAGATGGTCGTGAAAGGAATACGAACAGATCCCAACCAGTGTCTCTCTATCCGTGTATGAATTCCATGTCCTCTCTCCCTGTCATCCTTAAATTAGTTTATAGTTAGCATTTATCCAGGTAAAAGGTAAACATGGAACCCAAAAGCAGTAAGAACTGATTTGTATTCAGCCAAATACTTATTGTCACAAAGGTTATTATCCCACTGCTACTATAGGCACCATCTCTCCCTACTATACCTGCTATCCCACAGCCCAAGTCCCTTCCCAGAGGCTATTATCCCCCCACTGCTACTATAGGCACCATCTCTCCCTACTATACCTGCTATCCCACAGCCACAGTCCCTTCCCAGAGGCTATTATCCCCCCACTGCTACTATAGGCACCATCTCTCCCTACTATACCTGCTATCCCACAGCCCAAGTCCCTTCCCAGAGGCTATTATCCCCCCACTGCTACTATAGGCACCATCTCTCCCTACTATACCTGCTATCCCACAGCCCAAGTCCCTTCCCAGAGGCTATTATCCCCCCACTGCTACTATAGGCACCATCTCTCCCTACTATACCTGCTATCCCAAAGCCCCAGTCCCTTCCCAGAGGCTATTATCCCCCCACTGCTACTATAGGCACCATCTCTCCCTACTATACCTGCTATCCCACAGCCACAGTCCCTTCCCAGAGGCTATTACCCCCCCACTGCTACTATAGGCACCATCTCTCCCTACTATACCTGCTATCCCACAGCCCCAGTCCCTTCCCAGAGGCTATTATCCCCCCACTGCTACTATAGGCACCATCTCTCCCTACTATACCTACTATCCCACAGCCACAGTCCCTTCCCAGAGGCTATTATCCCACTGCTACTATAGGCACCATCTCTCCCTACTATACCAGCTATCCCACAGCTACTATGCACCATTTCTACCACCTATAGGACTAATTTATGAAAATGTGCACAATTAAAGTTTCTGATATTTACTCCACCAAAATCTCTGCCAACAAATCTCTAGGACAGCTAGTGTTTGGAACTCTCCTTCCAATGAGAGTGCCATTATTTTGCCTTGCACAAAACAGCATGCTCATAGTTACAAACTTACTTCTAAAATATCATATGACACTTCATCGAAGACATTGATAAACACATCATCTTTCACAGACTGCAGACTGGCCGTGCTGTAGTCACTATTAGGAGCCCTGCCAAGAGACAAGATTACAACAGGCTTATGCACTGAGCTCTAACAATGCACACAAGTGATCGTGTAACAGGAGAGGCTCATTAAATCCAACTCAGCATGTTTCTTGCTTTGCCTCACTTTCAGCGCCAATGCCAGTGGGAACACGTTTATCCGTGGATTTACAGCCGACCCTAATTACAGCAAGCATCAGATGTGACTTAATCAGTCGACACGATCTGCTTTAACATCAACATAAATATTCTTTAAGGAACCCATGTACTTGGATTACAGCTAATCTCTGCATTTGCTAAACACACTTTAGGCTTTGTCCCACAGATCTAGGCCAGAACTCATAAAGACTATACAACATGCAGGGCTGTCTTTACTTGTGCCGGGGCTCACAGAGACACTTTATGGGGTTCTTGCTACTCAGCCTTACTCTATCTAGGTGTGGGGCTTAATCAGTGTCCAATAAGCAGAATTATTCAGATGCTGGATTTTTACTGGGGGCATTTTTGTAATACTCATCTTTTTATACAGACCCTTTCCCATTTATCTTGCTAGGATAAGATTAGATAACTGAAATTACTGGGGAAGAAAAAAAAATAAAGACCAAAGGCAATTAGTAAAAGAATATCAGAGGCTACATGAAAAAAATTTAATTTTAAGGCTGTGACAGACGGGGAGATTAGTCGAATGCAGATGCGAGCATTTTTGCACAATTATAGGAACAGTAACATCAAAATATTTTAATACTTAAATTTCCCCAAAACTGCTATAATGGTAGGTACGGTTTAACTCCCCCGTGGCTTGAATTTTACTTGCGGGGAGGGGGCGAAAAGGTGACAGGCAACTTGCATTTCTCTGTGCGATGATGCGGAAGTTAGCTTTGGCCTGTGGATAAATGGAGTGGATTTCGGCACAAAACAGCTGAGTATACAGTTATGTGCTGAAATCTGCTCTGTGTGCTCTGATGCAATGGCTCCGCGTGCATGCACAGCAATAAGCTTTTTGAAGTGTAGGGGCGGATTCTCGGCCTGTGGATAAACGTAAAGCACCTAACTTTATTTCAGCGTCTCCCGTTTAAAGTATGCGAACACATTACCCCCAAAGCTATCCGGAGGATTAGAAACAAATTGCAGACGCTGATAAAAAGTTTTAGGTTTTTTAGTGAACAGCTCAGTGCACCAAGAAATGAAAGTTGTCTTTTTACCCTCCTGCTACGGTGCATTTTGCAAGTAACATTAAAGCTGAAAATTTCAAAAAAATCAAAAAGCAGTAAGCCTTACCTATTATTATTTAACTTGGGCTGATTCTATTCTACATGGGCTGCATGGTTCCTTGGAAGAACCAGAGAGGTAAGGGCGAGGACAGCCAAAAGGAGCCAAAAATTCAAGCTATTTTTCAACATTTTAAATTTGACAGACTCAATGAAAATAGTGGGTATAGTGTGATTTCACTACATTTGAGTTGCATTTTAGCGTTTTTAAGCACTCAAGTTTTTGAGATTTGAGTTTCTTAATAAAATAGTGAGTATTTAAGATTTTTAAGTTTTTGAGTTTTTCAAGTTAATAAAAACCCTTGAAATTCGAGGATAATGTTTCATTAGCACCGCACCTAAAGGGAAGCACGAGTTCCTCATTCCAGTTGGGGTTGGGTCCATCTGCCGTTGTGGTCTGACAGACGGTACGCTGGAATGAGACTTCTACAAATGGTCGGACCAAGACCTGGAACACAGAAAAATATTAGGAGAGGGCTAATGCTGGCTAATGTCACCATTTGTAAAGAAGAGAACATACAGGAAATGCTAAGGCACAATTATAAAGAAAATACTAAAAAAGAACAGTCTTTACTGATGCTGAGTTGGTTAAAACTAATTTTATACTTGTCCCAGCACCCTGACCTCCCCCCCATGCTTGTGCACCCTCCCCCCACACAATGCTCAGCCCCACCCCCAAATGCTACCCCCGTCACTCCCCAGGCTTTCCCTTTACTGTCAATCACCCCAGCTAGTTCTGGCCCTGCACTGGTATAAAAATACTGTATGAATAACTTCATTATGGATCGCATCTAATGTAATGCCATAGCCTCCCATCACCAAAGAGCAAATGAGTTTTTTTGCAGTGGGTTAAGCTAGCAGATGTGGGTTTGGGAGGTATATAGGTAAGTCGGCACATGAGCAACCAGGAAGTCAGAAATAACATCTCAGAGGCTGCCAGCAATACCATGACCTGGCCTGCCACCTTGAAATAGAGGCATTTATATTACCTGGTTAACGGTCGACTCTGGAGTTGGGGTTTGGCCTTGAGGTGAAGCAGCGGATGTGAACATTTCATTGAAGGATCTTGCAGACCTTGGTTGTTGTGCTGGTTTGCTAATGATTATAAACATTTACAGTTAATACCTAAGAAATGGTACATAGAATGTAAAATATCTGTCACAGTATCAGAAATATAAGGTACAGTGAGGAAAGCTGAGTGAAGACAGAATGGGATATGAGTGTAGGTGAATAATTTCAATCAGTATTCTCACATTAATTTGAAAGTTCCAAAGCCAACACTTGGACTCAGGAGCAGTAGAAATGTGCTCTATGGAGTATAAATTGCGCTTCCCCATCTGCCAGTTTGGCACTTGCCAAGAGAATGAATGCCATCTGTAATGCTTGGTGGGGGGTGAATAATTGTGTGGTTCATCATTTGAGCGAGGGCCTCCACTTGCAGTTAAAGCAAACCTTAACACTACTGGTTTGAATGACTTTTTTGACAATTCTGTGATTCCTTCTAGTGGGCACCAGTTTGGGGCTTTTATTCTTCTGCAAGATAATCCCCCATGCATAGAGCAAGGCCCATCCATGCAGGATGTTATTACAGTAAAATGGGCTAGCTTAATATTAATACCTTTGGTTATGAGATGTTGAACAGACATCTGGACGTTTTTGGTAACATTGTATATAATTAGCAATATAGTCAGGACCGTATTTCTCTATAGGCACCTGAAGGCCCATGCCTAGGGTGTCAGGTTTAGGGTGTGTCTATGTGCTATTGATATATTTAACCCCTCTCTCTCTTCCATGAGTGGTTAAAGGAGGGGGCAGGCTAAGGACCAGTGCCTAGGACAGCACTGGACCTATACAAAGCCCTGAATATAATGTATACCTTGTACAGATTTGCCCTTAAGCTTTACAGGCTCTCATAGAAATTCTGTGTACTGCCGATGTTCTGAATACAAAGTATATGCAGTTTAGTGTTCATAGTGACAGTAGTGGAGGCACAGTGCAGCCTCACATTTACAGTAATACTAAGAGAGCACTATCAGGTACAGTAGTACACGAAGAGATTTAATTGGCAGCAGAGCCAGACCTTCACTTGTGTAAGCAAATACTAAAATGGAAAGGAATAAGGAAGCAGATGGGCTTAGCGCAGACAGCAATATATACAATGGTTGGAACAAGTAATGTAGGATGATATAAAGCTGCAGTGGGAATATAATGGCAGAGTAGCAGACACAGCACATCTGCTTTATGTGCACTACAAAGTGATACTGTTTGTATATTGTGTTTGTTATTCAGTGGATATTCTCTAGGTTCCTTCTGAAATGTTCCAGTGCAGTGAGAGATATGATACTGAAGCATTCTCCTAAGAAGGTTCCTCAGCAACTTAGTATTTCTCTTTATAACCCCAATAAGCTAGCTGCACCAGAACAGTACCTGCCTTTCACATATAAAACCTGATGAAGTGTGATATGGTAATAAAAAGTCACAAACCACAATGCTCACAGTCCCCCCCAAACCCCTTCGCTACACCCCCCCTGACACACAGAACTGCGTCCAGCTATTTATTCCTGCCCCTTCCATTCCCACAGAACTTGCCCAAGGCCACCAAACCAAGGATGTCCAGCCTGTGGCCATGGAGATGTTGCTGAGCACAACTCCTGCCATCCCACCAACAGCAGAAGGTAGTGGGCCCTGAGAGCTTGGGCTCAGCAATATAAAGAATGCCCCAGGCTGCTCACCCTGCTTCAACAATAGTTTTTGTATTATTAACAGAACCACAGCACAATAATTGCCAAAATTCTTAATTCCACTGATTTATGTTTGAGGCTCTATCCTTGTTAACACAGCCTCTGGCCTATCCTATAAGTACTCAAACTCACTAAGGGGCACATTTACTTACCCACGAACGGGCCGAATGCGTCCGATTGCGTTTTTTTCGTAATGATCGATATTTGGCGATTTTTCGGAAAATTATCGCGACTTTTTCGTTGCCATTCCGAATGTTGCGCAAAATCTGGCAATTTTTTCGTAGCGTTAAAACTTGCGCGAAAAGTCGCGCCTTTTTCGCAGCTTTCGCGCCGAGTACGAAAGATTCGGATTCATTCAAGCTTCAGTATGGTGACTTTTCTTGGGCCGGGTTGGAACTGCAGGGTGCCATTGAGTCCTATGGGAGACTTTCCTTGGGCCAGGTTGGAGCTGCAGAGTGCCATTGAGCCCTATGGGAGACTTTCCTTGGGCCGGGTTGGAGCTGCAGGGTGCCATTGAGTCCTATGGGAGACTTTCCTTGGGGCAGGTTGGAGCTGCAGAGTGCCATTGAGCCCTATGGGAGACTTTCCTTGGGCCAGGTTGGAGCTGCAGAGTGCCATTGAGGCCTATGGGAGACGTTCCTTGGGCCAGGTTGGAGCTGCAGAGTGCCATTGAGCCCTATGGGAGACTTTCCTTGGGCCGGGTTGGAGCTGCAGAGTGCCATTGAGCCCTATGGGAGACGTTCCTTGGGCCAGGTTGGAGCTGCAGGGTGCCATTGAGCCCTATGGGAGACTTTCCTTGGGCCGGGTTGGAGCTGCAGAGTGCCATTGAGCCCTATGGGAGACTTTCCTTGGGCCAGGTTGGAGCTGCAGAGTGCCATTGAGCCCTATGGGAGACTTTCCTTGGGCCGGGTTGGAGCTGCAGAGTGCCATTGAGCCCTATGGGAGACTTTCCTTGGGCCGGGTTGGAGCTGCAGAGTGCCATTGAGCCCTATGGGAGACTTTCCTTGGGCCGGGTTGGAGCTGCAGAAAGCCATTGAGCCCTATGGGAGACTTTCCTTGGGCCAGGTTGGAGCTGCAGAGTGCCACTGAGCCCTATGGGAGACTTTCCTTGGGCCGGGTTGGAGCTGCAGAGTGCCATTGAGCCCTATGGGAGACTTTCCTTGGGCCGGGTTGGAGCTGCAGGGTGCCATTGAGCCCTATGGGAGGCTTTCCTTGGGCCAGGTTGGAGCTGCAGAGTGCCATTGAGCCCTATGGGAGGCTTTCCTTGGGCCGGGTTGGAGCTGCAGGGTGCCATTGAGTCCTATGGGAGACTTTCCTTGGGCCGGGTTGGAGCTGCAGAGTGCCATTGAGCCCTATGGGAGGCTTCCAAAATCATGCTAAGTCTGAAAGTTTCGCCCGCCGCTTACGAGCGCTCAATACAAAAAAGTTGCGACAAGATACGAGCGAATCGTTTTTTCGCGCAAGTCGTAATGGCTACGAAAAACTCACGTTTTTTCGCGCAAATCGTATTGGTAACGAAAAAGTCGCAACAATTTCCGAAAAGTCGTAAAGGCGCCAAAAAAAATCGCAAAAAATACGAAAAAGTCGCAAAATGTTCGTTTTCCAATCGGAATTTTTCCAATTCGGATTCGAATTCGTGTCTTAGTAAATCAGCCCCTTAGTGTTAATAATAAAAGTAAGCAAATAACCGAGAAGAGGGAGCATTTCTCTTATACTTCAACATACATGAATGGTGGTTAATTCAATACTAATGGTGCAAGAATGAATATATAGTCACAGTGGGGGAGTAGTAAACTGGATCCAATGAACAACATCAACCAATCAGCAGTTAACTTTAAAAATAAACATCTGATTGGTGCTGTGAGTACTGCATGTCCCAAAATATCCCCTATTGGGTGGATATGAAGGCACACAGCAGAATGAAGGCTCATACCTTGTTACCTGCTTTCTAACAGGAATATCATAAGCACGGATAACATTCACCAAGACCTTGATGTCGCCATCAGACAGGTTCTGCGCAGTGACTTTTTTTCTCTCTTTCCGCCGTGGCTTGAGGGGGCGTTTAGGTTCAGCCAGTTTGAATAGGCTCATTCCTAGAATTCTGAGACAGTATCATAATGATTGAACATCTAATATATTTATGAAGTACAGTTTAATAGATAATTCTGTACGTTAGGGTCCTGACTGAAGTTCCCTAAAAATGGATGAGAAATAATTTATTCTAAAAGCTTTTTGTCATTTAAAACAAATTCAGTGAGAATGATTTCTTATTATCCATACAGTTATAATATGAGTTTTCTACCGAATTCAATGACAGTGTTAGTGGGTTAGGAACATATGATCTGGCTGGAATCAAACACCATCAATCTGCATGCCATTTTGCAGAACTTCAGCGAGGACCTTATCGTACTGGTCTATTTACAACTGGGGCTACTGGGATCTGTTCATCAAAGCTTCCTGCTTCTCTCACAAGAGAAATAAACTCTCCGATGTACACTAACTCTCGCTCATCAATATCAAGTCTACAGCTGGTAAAGAATCAGGCCCAGAAAAAAAAACATCTTCTCTGGGTGAGAGAAATGAGGGTGTTTGATGAATTGAACTTTATGTTCAAGGGAATCGAGACCTCACCATAAAGTTGAAAGGATGGGGAAATGAAAGAAATAAAAAGAACAGGGAAGAGATAAATGAAACATGCAGTAAAATATAAGTGATGGATAATGTTTGGCTTGTTACCGCTGGTATGTTTCCACATTCATTCCTCAAATACCTCAAGTGACAGTGGCAGAGAGTCCTATACTGTTGGGCTGATAATAGCATTGTATATGGGGTCCTTAAGGCCAATAACCCTTTCTGACCTTGATAGGCCTTGCACAATAGTAAGTTGGCTGTTACATTAATGTTATGGTACAAACAAATGATTGATGCAGAAAACAAACAGTATAAAAAGCTGTTTCAAAAAATGGCAATTTTCTGAAGGTGAGTGTTTTAATTTATGCTGCCCGAATGCCGCATTTGATGCCTTTTTTTTTTTTTTACGCCATTTTCAGACCTCACATAATGTACGTCAACTGAAAAAAAGTGTCAATTAAGTTCTGGAAGCTGCTGCAATACTTTTATGCCATATTGTTACATGGGGGTATGCAGTCACTGAAGATTCAGGTCAGGAGTGCCAATGGAAAATAAAACATATATATATATATATATATATCTTTATACCCCTCATACCTCAGGTTGGTACTCCTGCTAGCAGAAAACTGGCTGCACTGGTTCAGGGTATTTCAAGGTCATTCGCCGTGATCTTTTTTTTCTATGTTATTTTCTCTGGGTCCGGGCAGGCAAATGTGCAGATGATTGAAGAAGCTGGCTTCTTGCTTATACATTACCTTTACTCTACTGTGCATATTGCCTGCCCAGACCAGAACGAAGAGAAGAGGCCGAAAAAGATGAAGATGGACTTCTACAGAAATACCCCAGCCCGGTGCAGTTTTAAGCAAACAGGAGCACCAGCTCTGGGAATCAGTAAAGTGATTATAATCACTGGTGGGATTACATTTTAGCCCCCCCTTTATAACAATTATGCCACCCAACTAACCAATTAGGGAGCTGATTATTGATTATTAAAAAACATTCTTTATCAAGGATAAATGCATTGGCTCTATAAGAGGTACGGAAAGTTTACTTCACTGGTTGCAAAGCTAAAGACTAATTCCAAAGTCAACTTTATGGATGAGGTTTATCTATATAAAAAGGAAGATGCAAAGGCAAATACCAAGAGGTCAAGTTTGAACTAAATAATTCCATCTGTGTAGATTAACGTTATTCTGATTTATTTGGAATCCAGCCACAATTTCTGTGCATTCCTGTACAGACCCTTGGGCCATTGCCAGTGCATTGGGTAAAGGCAAAAACTACTATAGAACAGTTAATGATGACATACCCGGAACCACCAGAACTTAGTACACAGGGCAAAGCAGAGGAAGAGCACAAAAATCCATTAAACAGGCAGACAAACAGAATAAGCAATGTTACAATTTCTCATAATGTGCTGCTGACCTTCTCATACAGCTAGCTACCCAAATTTATATGCCAACAATGCAGCTTTTAGCCCTTATGCATGTGTGATATATCCTTTCATGTAAAAAAAAAATGAAAATTAGAAATGAAATGAATAGAAATGAAAAAGCAACTGAAAAATAATCATGGATTTTCATTATGACATTTTTCATGATTAATTGATGTGACTGAGCCATACAGATGATATATTTTACACTTATTTGCTTAACAATTTGAAGCAGAATTCATTACAAAAATATCAGAGATAAATGCTAGTAATTGCTATACTGGTATGGGAACAATTATCCAGAATGATTGGGACCTGGGGTTTTCTAGATAAGAGATCTTTCCCTAGTTTGGTTCTACCTTAAGTCTACTAAAAAAAATGAAACATTAATTAAACCCAAGAGGACTGTTTTGCCTTCATTAAGGATTAATTATATCTTGGTTGGGATCAAGTACAGGTACTTTTTTATTATTACAGAGAAAAGGGAATCATTTAACCATTAAATAAACCCAATAGGGCTGTTCTGCCCCCAATAAGGGGTAATTATATCTTAGTTGGGATCAAGTACAAGGTACTGTACTTTAAAAACTTGAATTATTTGATTAAAATGAAGTCTATGGGAGATGGCCTTCCCATAATTCTGAGCATTCTGAATAATAGATTTCCAGATAACCGATGCCATACCTGTATTGCATTTCACAATAATCTATTCATCTTATCAGGTTCTTCTGGAAAACTCTTGTGTAGCAAAACAACAGAACCTAATATTTACCTGAAATGTTGTACACCAGTGATCCCCAACCAGTGGCTCAGGGCAACATGTTGCTCACCAACCCCTTGGGTGTTGCTCTCAGTGCCCCCAAACCAGGGAGTTATTTTTGAATTCCTGACTTGGGGGCAAGTTTAGGTTGAATAAAAACAAGATTTCCTACCAAATAAAGCCCCTGTAAGCTGATAGTGTGCATAGAGGCCCCTAATAGCCAATCACAGCCCTTATTTGGCTCCTCCATGAACTTTTATGGTGCTTGTGTTGCTCTCCAAGTCTTTTTACATTTGACTGTGGCTCACGAATAACAAAGGTTGGGGATCCCTGCTATAGACAGTATAGACGGTTACAAAAGACAATTCTAAAAAGACCAGTCACCAACCATATGTAATGCATTATATAAATAGTTGATAGGGCAAATAATAATTGTTGTATTGTGAACTTAGAAAATGCAGTTTTTGCTTTGACGTAAAATAGGGTGTTGAATTTCACTCCCACAGAAGGCAAAACACTATAACATTTAAATCAAGCCTCCCCCTCCCTCCCTGACATTGCCCCAGTCTCCTAAACAGCCCCAAAGCAAGGCATACTACAATTGGGATGGGTATAGTCCTAATAAGACCAACAACTGAAAAAACTTCCACCCTGTAAACTTTTACAGATTGATGAGGCAAAGAATCTCTTGCCTTGAGTATGTATTTTGTCAAAATAAGAGCAGACTTCTCTTCACCTAAGATGGGAAAGGCTTATTTATCAATTTTCGAATTTATGAATTTTAGAGGTTTTTTTTCAGTTTAAATAAACTAATATGTTACCAATCGCCGATGTTTGCTTATCTATAAAAAAAATTTGAATATAAAAAATTCAATTAAATTAAACCATGAAAAAAACTTGAATGCACAGAATTCACATTCTACTCATCATTTTCAATAGTTCTACAAACACTAAAAAAAAAAAAACCTGAAAAACTCATATTGAAAAAACCCCATTTTGCCTAGAACTGCCATTGACTTTGAAAAAAATCAAATTGTGGAAAAAAATGTGAATGTTGATAAATCAGCCCATAACTGTCTATATGTAATAATCATTGTTGTTGCACTGTTTATGTACAAAGTAAGGAGAGCTAAGCTGTCTTAAAGGGTTTGTTCCCCTATATGTTAACTGTTAGTATGATGTAGACAGTAATATTCTGAGACAACTTGCCATTGGTCTACATTTTTTTTATAATTTGTAGGTTTTTTTTTTTTTAATTATTAAAATTTTTGTTCAGCATCTCTCCAATTTGGAGTTTCAGCAGCTGTCTGGTCACTAGGGTCCAAACTACCCTAGCAACCAGGGATTGGTTTGAATGAGACACAGGAATATGAATAGCCTTGGAGACGCTCACTTATGCTGGGTAAGTTCTGTATAAAGGGACACATAAAATCTCCCAGTGTCCCCTATAAAGACAACCCAAGGCAGGTGAGGTAGAAGATAAAGGTATACAACTATGCTAATAGAACTGAAGCCTCACAGAGCAATCTTTTGGCTGCCGGGGTCAGTGACCCCCATTTGAAAGTTGCAAAGAGTCAGAAGAAGGCAAATAAAACTATAATAATAAATAATGAAGAACAATGTAAAAGTTGCTTAGAATTGGCCATTCTATAACATACTAAAAGTTAAGCTACAGGTGAACCACCCCTTTAACGACAGTATTTTGATGAAAGATTTGGATAGATATTTTCACAGAATAAAGGATGCGCAATATCATGTTACTGCTTTCAATGTAGAGAACAATATACACATATCTCTTTACATATTACATTATAACAATCCACATTACACTAGCAAAACGTTACTCCTCAAATTTGTACACAGGTAACCTCTAGGGATCATTAAAAAAAACTTTCTACACTGATACATGTATAATTTATTTTAAAACAAACATAATTTCTGAAAAAAACTCTAAAAAGCAAATACTCTTTTCATACAAAGAACCACTCATGTACACTTCCTAATTCTTACCCAAGACTTGGGATATCCTCCTCAATAACTAAATCGGAAAGAATGAAATGATGTTTGGCTACGAGGAATCGGTTTATCACAGATTCCCTAACCTGTCAGAAAAGCACAAATAAGATTATTGTATTAATGGGCATTTTAAAACATTTCCAAGCTTTTCATTATTTTGGGTATCTAACTGTAATGCTACAGAATGACATTAATTATGATGCTATTGCACTGAATAAAACCCCAAACCTGCAGACATATGGAGACCTGGCATCTGGCAAGGCAATATAATGTATATTTTGCGCTATAGAGCCATTATGGCACCGTATAAATGAATGACGAGTATTCCCATAAGCAGACATTGGGAGCACTTCTCATATTCTCACCCTTTGAAGGTACTTGGCCACCAAGACCCTGTGCTTATCTAAATGGCTTTCTGCAGTGATAGTATCCTGTTCCCGCAGTTTCTTCTCATAGTCCTTAAAAACAAAAGAAAAAAAAAACATGTCAAGCACAGAATGACGAAATACGAGCAACTGAAAATACAAAATGTAAAAGTGTTTAAATATATATTCTACTGTTATTTCATTACCTGGAAAAGCTTATCAGGGATCTCGCGGTCCTTTAATGGGATTTGCTTATAATTGCGAAATTCTGCAACCTCCTGGTTACGAAGCTGTAGAAGTCTAAATCTTTTTGATCTTCTAAGTTCTTCTTCTGAAGTGAAATTGAACTCCTTTTGTAAGTGCTCCAGCCTGAAAAATTCTGGAACAGATGCTTCCCCATTGCTTGCGGTCTACAAAGAATTAGAGAGTCTCAGACATAACTGCAAGGGTTATTAACTAATAGGTTTGCGTAGGCTCTAATACTTATATATCTTATTGTTTCTAGGCTTTCAGACACCTTGCTGGTTGTGTGCCCTACCATTACTTGTCCCATGTATGGGGTCTGTTATTTGGATTGCTTGGAACCCAGGGATATTTTGGGGCCATTCATTAATTTTGACCATCACTCTTTAAGGCTTCTGATAAAGGTTTATTCAACTTAGTTACCATCAAGAACAAGGTACTGTTTTATTATTATGAGAAAAAGGAAATAAAGAAAATAAGAATTGTTTGCTTAAATAGGACACTATGATGGCATACGTGTATTTCAGGATTCTAGATATTGGGTTTATGGATGATATACCAGATACCGGTGTTGGGTTATTGTGGGAATCTTACCATTACCAGCTGCATAAGAGCTGCATTGTTAGGGTCATTAGGATCAAGCTTTGATTCTGCTGCCCATTTGGCCAGTTTCTTCATGTCAGTTAAACCAGATGCTCCTATAGACGCAACTGCATCCATGTTATTAAATGCTCTAAAAAAAGAGATGTGGATTAAATAAAAACCAAATTACATATTTATATATATATATTGGTAATACTCACATATTACATATTCTATAATATGTATAAAAGAGATTCAGCCCAGTCTAAAATACAAATAGTAAGTAATAGTTAAGTAATCAGAAGCAAAACTGGTCTTTTCTACTCCTTTTAGCAAAATATGATTTTATAACATAGGTCCAATACCATGTACTGCTGAGCTGGGGGTGATCACTAGTAGTGTTTCCATGTAGTTTGTTATGTATCCACTATACCACATAGTCAGGGGATGGAATATAATAATTGATAATGCTTTACAAATAAGTCTAAGGAGCTCTTGGACTGTTTAGGGGCCACACAATTTTGCTGGAATTTTACATCCACCCTGTGATGAGCTATGAAGAGAAAGGCTACATTTTGGCAAAGAGGCTATGTTTTAATGGGGTAAATAATAAGGGCAACATATAAAAAAAATATTGTGGTTTTGTAGTAAATCCATTACCTCTGTATGCCAGTGTTGTACTGTAAAATGGGTGGAACCAAAGGCACTCCATTGTCTCCAACACCCCAAGAAGCAGCGTAAGATACCTTTCCAGAGGTCATCAAAATCATTTTATTACTTCCATCAGCTTCAAATGAAAACGGGACATCTAAAAGAGAAGAAAATGCATTCAACAAATCAATCTCAGTTCTTCTTATTTTTATTATTATAACATAGTGCCTCCTTTCACCACAGCAAATAAAGAGAGACAAATACAAAACCTAACAGTTTATATATACAGACAAACATTTTACCAGAAAAAAATGTAGTTACAGTCACTGGGCAGGTGACATTATAGGGCAAAATACACAAAAAAGAGGGGTTGTGGGAGCACTCCAAGGCTAAGTACAAGTACAATGGAAGTGCTACTGATCTGGACAAATTAATTACAAACATACAATAGAGAGAGATCGATTGATCAATGCACATTCCCTGGTCCCCTATTTTCCAAATAATTTAGTGTTACATAAGCTAGCGTATGTATATTCATAATAGGGGTTTTTATGATCATTAAATTGACAAGCCGCGGTGAGACCAGGGCCTTGGTTAGGGGACACTTTTCCTATGAAGAAACTCGAAAAGAGGTAAATAGTAAGGACCCCCATATGGGGTTTACCTTGACGTGGCATGGTGTCTCGTCAATTTTATGATCATAATTTTGTAACTAAAATCCCCTGGTTTTGAAAATACATGCACTAGCATAGATACTAAATTACTTGCAAAACAGAGGGACCAGGGAGTGCCTCTCTGTCTGTTATAGCTGTTGTTTCTATTCTTAATTGTATATCCAACAGTACCAGAAGGAAATGAAAAAAACTACAGCCAAACTAAATGCAGATATTACTCTCACAGCAGGAAGCTCTATTTGGCAGGTTTATTTCTCATACAGCAGAAGAACATGGGAAGAACACTGCTGCTATCTATACCCTCAATTCAACCTCTGCCCCTGGCAGCAAAATGATCAGAAAAATAAAAATGTAAGGATAGTACATGAAAACCTTTTTCAATTTATGATTATTTTACCAGATATAAGAAAACTATCATCAATCTTACAAACAACAAGGTTAGCGATCTAAGAAAACATTTGCACATCACTGAATAAGTCGCTGTTCCAAGAATATCTAGCACAACAAATACGTTTCCACCCTAAATCTCACCCTAACTGACCTTCAGACTTGGCTTTTATGTGTATCTAGGAGAGCAACGACACTTTCCTTCTAAATCTCATCCTATGTGGCCCAGCACTGCTCCAAGCCCACAGTTTGGTAACCACTGCCCTAATAAAGACAAATTGCTTATCCAGGAGCACTGAAAATACATTAATACTTAATCAATGCAACGATAGCATATGTCTTTTTCAGCCAAGGCACACTCAATCTTAGGGCAATGACACATAGGATGGTTTGCTGTCAGCATTAAACTGCAAATGACAAAATACCTGAAAATACCTTTCCACTGCAGGAAATGCAAATCCCGCTGGGTATGTCAGAGTAATCAAACTTTGGCAAGTATCTTTGCTTGATAATACTAACAAACCCCTCGCCATTGACACTGCCGGCAATGATAAGGTATTTCACCTGAAGTGGTACAATATTAGAAGTATAATTTTTTAGGTAATAAATATATGAATATTATAAACTGGATCCCTTATATTCCATTAAGTTAACAGATTTTATGTGCGTGGTGTTTATCTACAGCAGTTATTTTTGGATGTATGATGGCTAAATTCAGAAGGAAAGGAGGTAAGAGAAGGAATAACTAAGGTTTAGGATAATTTATTTCCTGCACTCAACCTTAAGTTCTTTGGGAGCACTGTTGTGCTAAATTCACATTTAACTTAATCTAAACTATTAGATACAGAGTAATTATCTACTGCTCCTGAAAGTTTTGCACACAAGGATATCCTTTCCTAATTTTAACGGCCAAATTGTCCATCTGATTCAGAGACGGTCTGTGCGTCCTGTGTCTGGTCTAGTAAATACAGTTCCAACCTTAAAATTACATAAGAACAGAATGCTTACCATTATGATAAATGGGAATCATGACAAAGGGCAGGTGCCCGAAACATTGTGTCTTTGGCACAAATAAACACCAAATCCAGGATTCAGTTGAGGATTTGGCCTTTTTCAGCAGGATTCGGATTCGACTGATTCCATGCTCCTGGCTGAATCGAATCCAAATCCTTAAAATCACTTGACTTTTTGTCACATAAACATGGAAGTTGGAAATTTAACTCTCCTATATTCTAATTTACTTATGTAATTTAGGATTCGGTTCGGTATTCGGCCGAATCATTTACGAAGTGCACAAACTTTCAAAATAAATAAAACAAGTATGTGTTGTTTCTGAAATCGTTATTATTCAGTATTCTCTTTTCAGCAATCAGTCCTCTTCATTCTCTCTTCATGCAGGAGTTGGATTCAGATGGAGCCTTACACCACTGGGGGGGGTCCCAAACCAAATTCTGTCTCTCTAAATGCAGCTTTGTGCTGGAGTCCATTATATATAAGAGTCAGTTCTAAAACACCTTCAGGCAAAAGGAACCCCAAAAGAACCCCCCCAAATATTACATTAGACATTTAACATCTGACTCCTGCATGAAGAAAGAATGGAGACAGATCACTGAGAGAGGGGCGGAGAAGATTCATTTAATTATCTCAGAAACAAAACAGAAGTATTAAGTCATTATATTTAGAAAGTTTATTGTTTCCATGAGGCAAAGCTTAAATTTTTCCAATTTCATTTTTACAATAGCTCCTTTTTATGATCATTCATCTATGTAAAACCTGAAGAGCTGGAAACATTCTATGTCAGATATATAAAGCACAACATCCTGGATGTGACCCAAGTTATACTTCCCATCTTACCAATTTCCTCTTGTTTTGTCCATTAAAAAGTTACCAAATCAATCATTTACAAATAAAAGGGAAAATAAGAAAAATTAAAGAACCAGGATTGTAATAAACATTATTACGTACCACTGCCAACTCCTTCATGGTCATGCATGACTCTTTGGTTACTGCTAAACTCAATCTCCTCCACAGGGGCTCTACCAGTATGGACTGTGGTTTCAGGGATAGGAATAAATGCATCTGCCAACAGAGTTGTGGCACCATGCCGAACTGTTTCATATATCTACAAATAGAGAGGCAATAACAAAAATTTGATGTGCTAAAGAAAATAAAAAATTATGTACAGCATCCTATTTAATTATATAGATCAGTGCTGTCCAACTGGCGACCCCCCTCTGTGTGGCCCCCCACCTGCCTGGCTGCTTTGATGGCTTACTCTTGTGTAAGCTTCAAATGGTATCAGTACTGTGATTAACTGGCCCCCTGCATGGTTCTCACCTCAGATTCAGGCTGTAATCCCTCTGTATTGTTTAAAAATGTAATCCACTGTGTTGTTCACACCTTTTAATACCTGCATTGTTTAACCCCTGCAGTGTTCACACCTCAGGCTCAGACTGTAATCACTCCCATTGTTTACCTGTTCACACCTCAGACAGCAGTAGAAACCCACAAATAAACCCTGCACACTACAAAAAGAACATATACTGAGGTGGTACTGCAATTAAAAAGTTTTTTTTTTTTTTTATATATAGTTATTGTGCAGACTGTAGGAGCAGTGCCAACATTGTGTCACTGTATGCTGCCTGTGTGTGCCATACAGGGCAGAGAGAGTATGGCACACACAGGCAGGGTAGGGAAGGCAGAGTATGGCACACACAGGCAGGGTAGGGAAGGCAGAGTATGGCACACACAGGCAGGGTAGGGAAGGCAGAGTATGGCACACACAGGCAGGGTAGGGAAGGCAGAGTATGGCACACACAGGCAGGGTAGGGAAGGCAGAGTATGGCACACACAGGCAGGGTAGGGAAGGCAGAGTATGGCACACACAGGCAGGGTAGGGAAGGCAGAGTATGGCACACACAGGCAGGGTAGGGAAGGCAGAGTATGGCACACACAGGCAGGGTAGGGAAGGCAGAGTATGGCACATGCAGGCAGGGTAGGGAAGGCAGAGTATGGCACACACAGGCAGGGTAGGGAAGGCAGAGTATGGCAGGTATTTGCTGTACTACAACCATTAATATGGGTATGGTCATGTGATAACATGGGTGTGGTTTCAAGTGGGTGCAGTTTCAAAAAGGGGAGTGGTCAAAACTGGCTTCCATTATCGGCCCTCTACCACGTAGGTCGGAAAAATTCCGGCCCTCGGTACCACAGAAGTTGGACAGCACTGATATAGATGCCATCTCTCCCTACTAAACCTGCTATTCCATTGCCACAGTTCCTTCCCAGAGGCTATTATCCCCCCACTGCTACTATAGGCACCATCTCTCCCTACTATACCTGCTATCCCACAGCCACAGTCCCTTCCCAGAGGCTATTATCCCCCCACTGCTACTATAGGCACCATCTCTCTCTACTATACCTGCTGTCCCACAGCCACAGTCCCTTCCCAGAGGCTATTATCCCACTGCTACTATAGGCACCATCTCTCCCTACTATACCTGCTATCCCACAGCCACAGTCCCTTCCCAGAGGCTATTATCCCCCCACTGCTACTATAGGCACCATCTCTCCCTACTATACCTGCTATCCCACAGCCACAGTCCCTTCCCAGAGGATATTATCCCCCCCACTGCTACTATAGGCACCTCTCTCCCTACTATACCTGCTATCCCACAGCCCCAGTCCCTTCCCAGAGGCTATTATCCCCACTGCTACTATAGGCACCATCTCTCCCTACTGTACCTGCTATCCAACAGCCACAGTCTCTCCCAAGGGCTATGCCCTCTGCTACTATTACCAATACACAATTTCTTCCTACTACATCTAGTGTACCAAGTTATGGGCACATTTCGTACAGCTCAATCCAATGAACTGAAATGTGTACCAGATGCAATAGTAGGGTCTGCTTTGACTGTAATGTTGAACATAGATGTTTAGCCCCACCCATAGAAGTAGAGTCTACAAATATTCTTTAAACCAATCATTATGCCTAGAGCCAAAAACCTAATTTTCCATGCCCAGATGCTTGTCAGAATTCAGTCTGTACCTCCAATTTTATGCTTTCAGGCAAATTGAAGATTTGCAAATTGAATATTTCGCCCAGATGAACTCTGAAGTCTGAGCCCAATCGTTTTGCTATTGTTCTAGAAACTTCTTTATTGTTGAAAAGGATTCTAATGAACAAAGAATGTTTTTGTATGTCCTCCCGCCTCTGTACTTCTACCCTGGAATAAAGAAAAGATTTATATATATACATACTCTTATACACACACATTTAAAAAACAGCATTCACCAGAAAAGATTAAAATTATTTATTTACATAGTTCATATATATGAGGACATTTTGGTCCTGCTTGTAGCTTATCTTTGAGAAAGGCCCATCTGTAATTTTGAGGCGATTTACACTAAAATGGCCGACTCCTTCGTTCCTCACAGAGCAACTGTTTGGTTGCGCCCCCCACTACTACTGCTGTTTCCCGCCTTAAACCTTTCTGCCTTGCTGCCCCTTACATTTGGAATGCCCTCCCCGATTTCCTCCGGAGAGAATCCTCCCCCAGTCTTTTTAAAACCAAACTAAAAGACTACCTTTTGGAGCACTCACCTAGCACCTGATCTTGGAACTGGCACTTATATTGTAGTGTCACCCACTGTGACCTACAGCAATTATATTTGCCTATTTGTGTCTGTTAGTTACCCTCCCATATAGATTGTAAGCTCTACGGGGCAGGGACCTCCTTCATCTTGTGTTTCTGACTCTTATTGCAACTGTGCCTTGTATTTATTGTTGTACTTTGTATTTATCCATTATCTTTAACCCCCTGTTTGTATTAATGTATTCTACTGTACAGCGCTGCGTACATAAGTAGCGCTTTATAAATAAAGATATACATACATACATACATACATACTAAAAACTATTCCTCTGAACAATCTACGTGTAAGTGTCTATAAAATATATCACACAAAACAGCTCATATGTAAAACCCTGCTACATCTAATTAAACCATAATGGAGCTAAGCAAGGCTTCAACTCTCCTTAGAAAGGCCATATTTTACAGTACCTTGGGCACAACTCATTGGGTGTCACAGCTCCTGACAGATTCATTTCTGGTATCAGTATAGGTTCTCCAGGTTTCCTTCTGATGTGAGCTGCCTTCTCTCGAACCTGTTGCTCAACATCTTTTTTGTCTATTATTTCAGGGGGAACAGGCTTGGGGAGCTCCTCTCCAGTATGGCTAGCACCCAATTCCTCTTCCTCATCAGCACCTTCTTTTTTCTTTTTTTTCTTCAGCTTCTATTTACAAACATCAATTGTTTTAGTTATAGCCCATGTAACAAAAAAGAGAGCAAATCTGTTTATCCTATTTCCATTCATTTATTTAATAATGAATAGTCAAGTATGTAAGTTGCGCTTTTAATTAGAAGTGGAAAGCAGGGAATGTGTCTGTGAACCTCAGTGGTTGAAACTTAATATAATTTGTGGAAAGATTTTAGCTGGTCTGCTTATACCTTAGCTTGTAGCAGTCAATCACTCAGGACATGCACAGGATATCCTGCATGTTCATTTTCTGCAGATTTATCAATCACCTCTAAGGGTAAAGACACACGGAGCTACTTAGTAGCAGCTACTTAATGACAAAAAATACCTTTCCATAGACAATACTATACACGCAGAGACAAATATCAGTAAATGATCAGCATTGTCTATTTTTGTACCCATGACAAGTAGCTGCTACTAGTTGCTCTGTGTGTCTTTACCCCAAGGGCAATGGCACATAGTTACCCAAAGTCATCCGAAGTTTCCTTGCGATTTATGTTCTTGCCCGTGGCATGTCGGGGAGATTAGTCAACCGTGGTACTGACTATTTATCGCAACTAATCTCCCCGTGTGCCACTGCCCTAAAGCAAAGACTCAGAAACGGATTCTTTCATTGTTCCTCATTAACCGCTATGTCACTGATTTAAATCTCACCAAAAACTGAGATGTACATAAAGTTTTAAGAAATGAACCATAGCCTGTAACTGCTTAAAGGACAAGGAAAATCTAACAAACATGTTAAATCATTTGACAGGCATACCTTTAGTGTGCTCTGCAGTGCTATACAATCCAATCTATATGTTACCGTTTAGCTGTTTAAATGCCAAAGTTTAGAAAAAACTGCAAAGTAATTCAAAAAACAAAAAAAAAAACCCAACATAATGCACTGCTCCTGCACTGAGACCAAGATCGGGAGTATGCACACTACTGTAAGAAAGCCACACATGTGCATTAGCATAATTGGAAGTGCAGGCACATAGTGATCCTGAGAATGCCCACCCTCCCTTTGGCTTGCATCAATGTGACATGGTTACTAGCCATCAGGTGCACTAAAGGGATCCCAGTGAAAGGTTTCCTTGTCATTTCAATCTGTCTGTACCACAAGAAATAATCCCACCTGTGCTTTCCTCCATGACTTCCACTTCTGCAAATCACTTTTATATTGCACCATATCTTTTTCGTAGTCTTCCATATACTCTTCAATCAGCTCTTGTATCTCGGCCTGGATTTCAGCTTCGTGTGCCTCCTCATCGGATTTCTTATTGACATCTTCCCTGTGAGTTAAGGCAAGCAGAATTTTTTTTTATTTAGCTTTAACAATGACTAGCCAAGAAGCCATTTCATTTCCCATGTAACCCATACCTTGTGCAAGTGGAGTATAGTGGAGAGTACGATTGGTGGAGTTGTATTTTTATTTATTTATTTATTCTGGCAATACTCTGTAAATGCTATAAAAATGTTCACCATCCAAAGTTAGAAGGGAAAAATAATTAAAAATGCAACACCATATGGACAAAATTAGTATACTGGCAAATTTAAAGCACAAGTAGAGAATAATTAACAAATTAACCGCAAATATTTCTCAGCTTTGCTCTGTATAAAAGAAGAGTTATTTCTTAAGCCGAGCTTTTGCCTTAAAGGCAATCATCCCCACATTAATGTCGTTTTTATATTAACATTGCTTTTAAGATGATGGAATGTTGTGATTCCTAATTGCAGCGGTTTGAGTCAATGCCAAGCAATGTGTCTATTAATTTCTCATGCATACTGGTTCCTTCTCTCACTTTGAGCACATTCATTTCGGCAAGGTGAAAAGGGGATCTGTTACCTACCCTAGGTAAATATATATATTTGCACACATCCATATTTAATTCTAATTACACAAATTCTAATTAAAAAAAAAAATTTGTGTGTTAGCTTTATGCATGTGTATTTCATATGTGTCTCCATGTCAGTAAGGGCAAGCTTTCTGCATATGTATTCACATCATTGTTTCTTGTTTCGTAATACTGACACAAAAAAAAACTACTCTTCAAAATATTAAAGAGGTTGTGCACCTTTAAAAGACAGACATTTATATTCAAGACAATTCGAGACAATTTGCAATTGGTTTTCACTTTTTATGGGTTTTAAGTTACTTAGCTTTTTTTGTTCAGCAGCTCTCCAATTTGCAATTTCATCAGTTATCAGGTTGCTAGGGTGAGGTTTACCTTAGCAACCAGGCAGTGGTTTGAATGATAGACTGGAATTTGATTAGGAAAGGGACTGAATAGAAAGTTAAAGAATAAAAAGAAACAATGGTAAAACTGGAAAGATGTAGAAGAGGAAGGCAAATAATTCAAAAACTATAAAAAATAGATAACGAAGGAAGACTGCAATGTTGCTAGGAATAAGATCATGTTGATTGTTTTTTACCAGTAGGGCTGCTTCTGTAAGTAATAGTTACTTAAAGGAACAGTAACTCCAAAAAATGAAATAGCTTTAAAGTAATAAAAATATAATGCACTGTTGCCGTGCACTGGTAAAACTGGTGTGTTTGCTACAGGAACACTACTATAATTTATATAATAAGCTGCTGTGTAGCCACGGGGGCAGCCATTCAAGCTGGAAAAAAGGAGAAAATGCACAGGTTACATAGCAGATAACAGATAAGTTCTGTAGAATACAATAGTGTTTTATCTGTTATCTGCTATGTGCCTGTGCCTTTTCTCCTTTGAATGGCTGCCTCCATGGCTACACAGCAGCTTATTTATATAAATTATAGTAGACTTTCTGAAGTAAACACACAACTTTTACCAGTGCAGGGCAGCAGCACATTACATTTTAGTTACTTTTATACGCTTTAATTTTTTGGTGTTACTGTTCCTTTAAAGTTCCTAAACCTGACTGTCCCTTCTCAACCTGATGAGATGATGATATAAAAATATAAGTTCTGGTGTCAGTATCTCTTTAACCTACTTCCGCAAGAAGAGCTTCATGGATGTATTGGTAAACTTCTGAAAGTCACGAAGAGACTTCATTTCTTTCCAAACTTTTATGATGGACTTGAGAAGCATTCGGTCTTTCTGTTGCTCTGTGTCCCGCAGCTTTCTTGTTTGCCTGATATGAATATTTAAAATGTCATGATAAATATATAAGTTAATCAGCTTTATAAAAATACAAAATAATCAGTTCTGTAGACTCTTTAATAGATATTGGTGCAGATAGAATAGCAAGGATGCTAGAGGGCAGGGGCTAACAAGAGTTTTGCATATTCTGCAATCTACAATGAGCCAACTGGCCAACACATCCACCAGGGGCAGTGACGGTGAACACTGATCTTCTAGCAAATCAGACGTGCTTTCTTGTTCACCATTAGCACTTAAAGGGCAAATCAGATGTGCTTTCTTGTTTGCCAGTCAAGGGTAAATTTATGATTTTTCACAGTTAAGCAGTGCGGGGGATATCCATTACAAAACAATACAAATTACTGGACTTAATGGTGCAATGGCTACTAGGCTGGCAGAGATTACAATCCTTATTAATAGCAATGTTTTATTATAACTTAAGAAAAACTCCAAAAGAAGTTAGCGGAAGGGAATGCAGTTTTGCACAGTTAATGTCTCGAGAAGTATGATTCTAATTAGAGCTTCTCTCTTGAGAACACAAGTTTATTAGAAGTACTTATTAAACCCATACGCAAGTAAAACAATGTACTGAGAATGTCGGAGCTCACCCATTTGAACCCTTTCTGCATGAGGTAATGTAGCAGACCTCAAGGCCTTACAGGGACTGACAGACCAGTAAATTTCCTCTTGGCGCAATAAAACCGCCATGTGGAACTATTATTCCAGAGAGCAGATGTTATTTCAACCTTTTGCCTTATTAATGAGCCCGCTAAACTACATTTACTCACAGTGACAGAGGGAAACAAACACACCAAAAACCCTCTTTTCAAGCCACCCACAAACTGCCAGTACTATAAAACATCTATGCATGGGCTTTTTTTCTCATAGATATCTTCCCACGGATCATCTGGAAACCTTACATTCCACTCGTTTGGCTTTATCTCCATCTTGGGTTTCTTATTATTTAAAAAACAACTTCTGTTTACCTGCCAAACAAGGGTGACCTGTTTCAGAAGAGTCAACCAAGGACCTCTCATGCATTAGAGTGGTGTATCTGCAGATTATCCCTAATATCCCTTATCCCTAAAACTGCCTCCAATGATTAACATGAAAGGATTCTGGGGAAAAATAATACATATTAGGAAAAAAACTGATTTGTGCCTGAATGCTGCACTTTGCATTGTGTTCATAATAAGCCCTACGGTACACTTATTTTGCAACCATGTAATATACATAATTTCTATAAAGTATTTTTTTTCTAAGTAAGGTTTAAAATACATGAGCACACTGAATCAAGAGAATGGGTATAATCAAGACAGAGTCTCAGATCCTCTTGCTGGAGGTCCGGCAGCATTCCTGCCAGCTGAGAAGAGCTGCAGCTAATTGGAAATGAGAAGGCTATTTAAGCTGACCATACATGTGACAATATAAGATGCCCATCCAGACCAAAAGGCAGCTGATTGACCCATGTATAGGGCTCATAGGGAAAAGGGAACCTAACTGGCATATTGATGCAGTCCTTTCCTAATGATCCTGATATCAGGCCAATGGTCAGATCAGCTGAATTTGGCCCTGAATGTGGACGGGCAAATTGGGACAAGATCCGCTTACTTGGGGACCTTGCCAAATGAGTAGATCTTAAAATTGTGTTACCCTTTATAAATAAGAGATAATAAGAACATGTATGGCTAACTTTACTTAGCATGCTGCTCTCTTGCTTTAGCCCAGCAAGCTCCTGTTCAGAAATCAGAGAGCAATGACATCTTTTGCCTTTCCCTACCCGATTCCCCTTTCCTCTTTGCATTGCTGCCACTGGCAAAAGTCTACCCTATACATAAGGCCAGTGGTTCTATGATCATCCCAGAAGAGTTAGAGAGAGAGGAGCTGTCCTGACCAAATACAGCCTGCTCCCTTCACACAACACAAGGCACGCATTCCTACAGTAAATCTTTTGACAGGCCTTTCAAATGACTTGTCTCAAATAGAGATTTATAAGTGTAATTAAATAAACAAGAGAAATCCTGGAGGTAACATTATAACACTGTAAATCTTTCCATTTAGGAGAGGAATTTAGTTTGAATGAGGTTTGCTAAAGATTTCCAAATAAGTCGATTTTATGTGAAAACTGCCAGAGCTCTTGCAAGCACTGATTTACACAAAGAGAAGTAATAGGCAGAAATTTAGTTAACTGAATGGGTATGCTGGCAAGCCCTAAGCTACAGGCAAGCCAATGTGCCAGGCTACATCTGGTCAATATCAAAAACCTGCAATACAGAGTGACATGCTTTTAAACGTTCTTAATATTCCTTTATAATATTAAAAAGGGAACCTGCACTTACACAAGGGATCCCTTGGAAAAACGTCCCTGCCCACCTGAGATAAGGTGTGTGCACAGGTCAAGGCAATTTGCATTAACATGAGTGACAAGGGGCAATGAAAGCACGTAATAACTTGTGGCTAATAATGTTGGCAAGGATACACCCAGTGTGACTAGGTAACCTACCAACACATCTATAAAAGGATATAGGTATGCACTAACATGTCCTTGTAATATCAAGCACCCATAAGTACAATACACAGTGCAAGCCCTCTACTTACCACTTGGTCAGAGCAGACACAGAGCTCCCTTGCTCCACATCATGCAACAAATTAAGTTCAAAAGGCTAACTCGTGCTAGTATAGAGAACAAGTAACCATGAATCCCTCTGTATGTGGGATATTAAATGGCATAATTGTGCTATGTTTAAAGCTCATAAAGGAGCTCTCTTGTAATTACGCAGTTTGCTTTCTAGCTGATTAAAAGCAGTACCTGATCTCCAGTTTGTATTCAGATATACTTTGTTCAACAAACGTCCTGGAGCTGTTTGCTGCTCTGATTCCATAGATGTTCTGCACAGCATTCCTCAAAGCATGAAGCTTTCAAAAAAACAAAATCAAGATCATTGGATCAACAATAACTAGATGCAACAATTCAACCAGCAAAATCATCCTGAATCATTTAGGGCAAGGGCACATATAGTGGATTGTCTGTTTCCTCCGCATATGTTTTGTAGACAGGCACATGAAAACAGATCCCTTTTCAAGCGTTGGCCTGTGTTGAGCTATACACAGTGGGTAAAGTAAGACTAATGCTCTGTGGTGGCTTAACCCTTTAAGTGCCAGCCGAATTCGTCATTTCGGTTCCCCCCAGTGCCAGACGTTTTTTAAGCATTTTGTACTCATTCACTTTAACAATGTTTTTTGGTAGGAAAACCTCCACGAAACTAGGGAAATTATATATCGTTTTTTTCGTCACTAATTGGGCTTCGACATACATACCAAATTTTATAACTTTTCTGGAGATATGATGTGTATTTTGGGTGAAATATGTAAAAAAAAAATAAAATTATGAAAAATTTCTGTATATTTTGAGGTTTTTTTCCATAGAAAAGTTAATTTTACTCACTTACTTCACTCACAGTTCCTGTCCAGAAGTAACCCCCAAACTAAGGCAATACTTAGTACAATATCACACCAGAACAAAGCAGAAAAGCGCTTGTAACAGTTGATGCAGCATAACTTATATGTAAATCTAAAATATCCCCTCATGTTTGGTATCTTTAGAAACTACAGACCTTCAGGTTTCTAGGTGCAATGTAGTTTTCACTCAAAAGCCAAATACCTTTTGTCAGTGCATTGTGAAATTTGGAACTTTTTATGACATTTTTTTTTTTTCTAAAACGTAAACTTGGACGCATGATCAAATGTGGATTTGACAAAAAAAAATCTCATAAAAATTTTCTAACAAAGGCATATTTGAAAGACAAACTTCTCCTGAATAAAATGATGCCCCATATGTATGGGTGCACATAAAGACATGGGCACCAAACACTCCAAAGCAGGGGCAATGCACAAGGGCAATTACAGCTAAAAATGTGGGGGCTGCGCTCTATGTGCACTTCCTGCAGTTTTTCAGTGTTAACCCCCCCTACCTGTGAAATAACCCCCACAAACTATATATTTCTGAAAAGTGCACACCTTCAGCTATTCAGAGACACCACTCTTCTCTTTCTACATGGAAAATTGTGGCCGCAGTCCCTTGCAGAAGTAAGCGCTTTGGTCAGAAATCAAGGAAAAACCAGATAAAAAACCTAGATTTCTCCCCAAAATCTCCATGGCAACTACCAAAAACTTACTAACCATCAATCTGCAAGTTCCCCAGAATAAAACGATACCCCATATGTATGGGTGCACATAAAGACGTGGCCACCAAATGCCCCAAAACAGGGGCAATGCATAAGGGCAATTTCAGTTGAAATTTTGGGGGCTGCGCTCTATGTGCACTACCTGCAGTTTTTCAGTGTTAACCCCCCCTACCTGTGAGATAACCCCCACAATCTATATATTTACGAAAAGTGCACACCTTCAGCTATTCAGAGACACCACTCTTCTCTTTCTACATGGAAAATTGTGGCCGCAGTCCCTTGCAGAAGTCAGCGCTTTGGTCAGAAATCAAGGAAAAACCAGATACAACCCTAGATTTCTCCCCAAAATCTCCATGGCAACTACCAAAAACTTACTAACCATCAATCTGCAAGTTCCCCTGAAAAAAACGATACCCCATATGTATGGGTGCACATAAAGACGTGGCCACCAAATGCCCCAAAACAGGGGCAATGCATAAGGGGAATTTCAGTTGAAATTTTGGGGGCTGCGCTCTATGTGCACTACCTGCAGTTTTTCAGTGTTAACCCCCCCTACCTGTGAGATAACCCCCACAATATATATATTTATGAAAAGTGCACACCTTCAGCTATTCAGAGACACCACTCTTCTCTTTCTACATGGAAAATTGTGGCCGCAGTCCCTTGCAGAAGTCAGCGCTTTGGTCAGAAATCAAGGAAAAACCAGATACAACCCTAGATTTTGGTCAGAAATCAAGGAAAAACCAGATAAAAACCTAGATTTCTCCCCAAAATCTCCATGGCAACTACCAAAAACTTACTAAACCTCAATTTGCAAGTTCCCCTGAATAAAACGATACCCCATATGTATGGGTGCACATAAAGACGTGGCCACCAAATGCCCCAAAACAGGGGCAATGCATAAGGGCAATTTCAGTTGAAATTTTGGGGGCTGCGCTCTATGTGCACTACCTGCAGTTTTTCAGTGTTAACCCCCCCTACCTGTGAGATAACCCCCACAATCTATATATTTACGAAAAGTGCACACCTTCAGCTATTCAGAGACACCACTCTTCTCTTTCTACATGGAAAATTGTGGCCGCAGTCCCTTGCAGAAGTTAGCGCTTTGGTCAGAAATCAAGGAAAAACTAGATACAAACCTAGATTTCTCCCCAAAATCTCCATGGCAACTACCAAAAACTTACTAACCATCAATCTGCAAGTTCCCCTGAATAAAACGATACCCCATATGTATGGGTGCACATAAAGACGTGGCCACCAAATGCCCCAAAACAGGGGCAATGCATAAGGGGAATTTCAGTTGAAATTTTGGGGGCTGCGCTCTATGTGCACTACCTGCAGTTTTTCAGTGATAACCCCCCCTACCTGTGAGATACCCCCACAATCTATATATTTACGAAAAGTGCACACCTTCAGCTATTCAGAGACACCACTCTTCTCTTTCTACATGGAAAATTGTGGCCGCAGTCCCTTGCAGAAGTCAGCGCTTTGGTCAGAAATCAAGGAAAAACCAGATACAACCCTAGATTTTGGTCAGAAATCAAGGAAAAACCAGATAAAAACCTAGATTTCTCCCCAAAATCTCCATGGCAACTACCAAAAACTTACTAAACCTCAATTTGCAAGTTCCCCTGAATAAAACGATACCCCATATGTATGGGTGCACATAAAGACGTGGCTACCAAATGCCCCCAAACAGGGGCAATGCATAAGGGGGGCTGTGCTCTATCTGCAGTTATTTAGTCTAAACACACCCATAACCTGTGAAATAACCCCCGCAAACTATATATTTCTGAAAAGTGCACACCTTCAGCTATTCAGAGACGCCACTCTCCTCTTTCTACATGGAAAATTGTGGCCGCAGTCCCTTGCAGAAGTTAGCGCTTTGGTCAGAAATCAAGGAAAAACCAGATACAAACCTAGATTTCTCCCCAAAATCTCCATGGCAACTACCAAAAACTTACTAACCATCAATCTGCAAGTTCCCCTGAATAAAACGATACCCCATATGTATGGGTGTACATAAAGACGTGGCCACCAAATGCCCCAAAACAGGGGCAATGCATAAGGGCAATTTCAGTTGAAATTTTGGGGGCTGCGCTCTATGTGCACTACCTGCAGTTTTTCAGTGTTAACCCCCCCTACCTGTGGAATAACCCCCACAATCTATATATTTACGAAAAGTGCACACCTTCAGCTATTCAGAGACACCACTCTTCTCTTTCTACATGGAAAATTGTGGCCGCAGTCCCTTGCAGAAGTCAGCGCTTTGGTCAGAAATCAAGGAAAAACCAGATACAAACCTAGATTTCTCCCCAAAATCTCCATGGCAACTACCAAAAACTTACTAACCATCAATCTGCAAGTTCCCCTGAATAAAACGATACCTATGTCTGGTTGCACATAAGTACATGGCCGCCAAACCTGAAAATGCATAATATTGGGGCTGCACTCTATGCACCCCTTTTTTTTTGCCTGCACCCGAATGAATGGGATACGCTCGGGTGCAGGCACATGTAGCCGATATACGCATGAAAACGCGTGAGAATGCAAAGTCTCGCGTTTTCATGCGTATATCGGCTACACGTGCCTGCACCCGAGCGTATCCCATTCATTCAGGTGCAGGAACAAGTAGCAGGCGTAGGGCTGAATTTTCGGCAAGCGTTTTTCCACTTGCTGAAAAAATCAGCCCTACGCCTCGTGTGGCATCAGCCTAACCCTTGGCAATAGAAACTACCAGAACAATCTTAGCACCTCTGGACCTTTCTAGAACAACTGAAATCAAATGGAATAAAACCACTAAAAGCAATCAAAGAACAATAGTTGCAATGAAATCGGTAAGAGCCCTGGATCCACCAACGTCACTGCAAATTCAGCACCCAATAGCAATAAAAAAAGTTACAGTGCAATAGAATAATTCAAAAACAGAAATCAATTATGAAAATGCCAAAAAAACACTAAAATGCAACCAAATAAATCAGATAATTATAGAGCAAGATCAGAAATAAAGTTTTAGTAAAAAAAAAAGACTGCCAAAGAAAGCAAAGAAAGAAAGAAAAAAAAAAAAAAAAAAAAGTGTAAGTGTAAGTGTAAGTGTCTGTGTGTGTGTAAGTGTCTGTGTGTGCTTGGGAAAGTTGTAAATAAGTGTGTATGTGTACAAAAGTGTAATAATGACAAAGATAGAAGAAAAAATGCAAAAAAAAAAAAAAAAAAAAAATTTTTTAGACAGTTGAGATAGAAATAAGCAAAATAAACAGTGGTAGAGAGTTGTAGTTCAGCTTACCCAAGGCAGGCAGACGATCAGGGGCGATCAGGGGCGATCAATCCAGCAGGAAGGCAGCAGGGGAGCTCCATCTTGTCCGAAGTGCGCAGCAGGAGTGAGGGAGCCGACAGTAGGCGGCGCTATTTAAAGGGACAGCAGTGGACACGTCATCAACGCGTGTCCACTGCTGTCATTGGCTGGCGACGCGATCGGTGCGGCTGGGGGACCCGGATCGGTGAGTATGTTTTTCATTGCTCGTTGCCTAGGGGGATCTGAGGGGTTTACAAGCGCTGCGCTGCTTTAAAAGCGAGCGCAGCGCTTGTAAACCCGACAGTGCCATTGGACGTAGATTCTACGTCCCATGGCACTTTGGTCCCTTGGTACCTAGGACGTAGAATCTACGTCCCTTGGCACTTAAAGGGTTAAAATGTTGTGATGTCCAAGATGTTTGTGTAATAGTTAAACAAGTGTTATACACAAAGGTTTTCATTTTTTCCTATAGCCTTTAGGATGAGGTCTCTTTGCAAAATGTGGAAATGTTTTGTTTTGTGAGCTTCCACCTTTTTGTGTCTGTATTCTGTAATTCTGCTGAAATAACCAATTAGGAGATAAGGGCCTTAATGTAAAATTGCTAGTTTATTTTCTCTTTGTGATAAAAACAGTACTAAACTACTCCGGGATTTTTCACCCCCTTCACCAGTGGATTACAGTAAACCCTCAAGAAGAGACAGGATTGCATGATAATCCAAAAATATCAACTATGTAGGAAAAAGGGGATAAAACTTCCTAGTTTTTTCCCACTGCCACTAAAGTAGAGGTGCCCAAAAATAACCAATGTGTTTCAGTATAAAGTTGTGTCTGTAATGTGCCTTGAGCTACTCTCTGTTTAAAGGAATACTGTCATGGGAAAATCAATTAATAGAGCTTCTCTCTCTGCACTGAAATCCATTTTTTAAAAACACAAACAGATTTATTTTATATTTAATTTTGAAATTTCACATGGGGCTAGCCGTATTCTTTATTTCCCAGGGTGCCACAGCCACGTGACCTGTTCTCTGATAAACTTCAGTCACACTTTACTGCTGCGCTGCAAGTTGGAGTGATACCCCCCTCCCAGCAGCCGATCAGCAGAACAATGGGAAGGGAGCAAGATAGCAGCTCCCAGTAGGTATCAGAATAGCACTCAATAGTAAGAAATCCAAGTCCGGCTTGGGACTCCTCCAGTTACATGGGAGTAGGAGAAACAATAGGTTAGCTAATGTGTAGCGCTGGCCCCTTCTGAAAGCTCAGACTCAGGCACAATGCACTGAGATGGCGCCTACACACCAATATTATAATTAAAAATACATTTGTTGGTTCAAGAATAAAATTTTAAATGGTAGAGTAAATTATTTGCTTTGTAAATGGTGTAATTTAGAAATCAAAAGTATACCATAAAAATCATGACAGTATCCCTGTCATCTGTTGCCTCACATTTATAAATGAAACAAACATTACAACTGGAAACATTTACCTTGTCTGTCAACAGACCGGAGAGGTTCTTTTGTTTACGTCCAAGATACTGATCATACAACTGTGCCAGTTTTGATGCCAGGACATGCTCCCGGCTAAAAAGAGGGTGATGCGTAAAAACAATTCCTGAGATATCAATATCCAGTTGATACTCTCCTGATCCAACTGCATACCTGTTCTCTTCCTTTGGTGGGCCTGCCTGTGGAAGGGATAGAGAGTGTATTATTATGACCACTCCTGATGCAGCTATTTTCCTATACTACAAACATTAGAAACAAAAATAGAATGTATTCATGATAGGGGGATAATTATGGCCGAGATTATCTCTGTTTTATACTTTGTATACATGTATGTTCCACTTCATTTCTTAGTGGCAGTGGAGTCCAGTGATTAAAATATATGGTTACTGTGTAAATCAATAGAACTAGAAATTAAATCCAGAAGTTCTGGGCCTGCCTTCATGTGACCATGTATGTTCAGCTTTGGCCAATTTTAACTATAAAGTTCACCTGTCTAGGTTATCTTGTTTTTAACAGTGTTACAATTTATTCTGCAATAGAAAACGGTCATTATTTATATTGCATGACTGGATCAAAATAAATTTTCCGACTTCATTTTGGCACCCTTAAAATAGGCGAAGAAACTGATTATTAATACTAGTATCAAACAGGTTATTCTGGTCCATTTATCAAAAAATCCAATAACAGGCAATTATAAAATGATATCTTACAAAAGGAGCAAAAACATCATGCCCAGGGCATCTTCTTATAGGAATAAACAGCCTTTGCATGTCCCAGTGATAACATAGCATCCATGCATGTTTTACATTTCTTATACAAATTCAGCATACCTTTACATATATGGTTTCCAGGGCTTGATCTATGCCTTCGTGCAAGGAAAATATGGGAGGTCTTGTAGATGATTGTTTTATAGGGTTAGCCAATGCCAGAATTTTGCCATCATCCCCAAACCACTTTTTACTCTGAAAACAAGAAAAATTTAAAAATGTACACTGTGCAATCATAAAACTATAACAAAACAAAAATACAGTTTTACCAATAATGTTGATTTTACAAGGCAAAATCAAACACTATTTCCTTAATCATTTTCTAGATAGTGTTAATGCATTATGGGGCTTATTTTCAACCTACTTTGCAGCGATGGCAAGCAAACAAGTTCTTTATTTTTTTGTAAAAACAGTGGGAAAGGAGAGTCTCAATAATAATAATACTTTTTACCTATTTTTTAAAGAATTTATGGTTATTGAAAGTACAGTTATGTGACCTGTGAACCAGAATGGTTCCGGTTTTCCGGATAAGGGATCTTTGGAACTCCATGTCTACTTAAAAATTAATTTAAACCCAAAAGGATTGTTTTGCCTCCAATAAGAAGTAATTATATCTTCGCTGGGATCATGTACAAAGTACTATTTTATTATTATAGAGAAAATGGGAATCATTTTTAAAAATGTGAATTATTTCATTAAAACTTCATTAAAATGGGAGATGGCCTTCCCATTATTTGGATCCCATACCTGTACTTTCATTTTCTGGTGCTTCACAGTTCTTCATAGTAATCTAGTAAAATTAACTAATCCTTATCTATAAGCCTGATACATAGGCTGCAGCTGGGGGATGGGAGGGGTTTGTTTATACAGATTTTTTTCATTCCTATTTAAATACCTTCCCCTGATTTCAGGGGAAGTGGTGGAGTTAAGGTAAATACAGTACATTCATGTTATGAATTATATTAAAAAGTAAGATTTGTATTTCAACTACAGGCAACACATTGTATGTCAGTAAGATAAAAGTGTATTTTTTTTTTTTTTTTTTTTTTTAAATGAATGTAAAGTCTTCCAACAGAATCTTCTAAAAGAAGCCACCATGTAATGTAGATTATTGTTACCCTTGCTAGCAGTGTTATTTACATTTTATAGTTTACCTCTTCCTGCCGTAGGATTCTGTTTTCAAGAATGTTCTGATTGGTTTGGGTTATTTTGGGTCTCTCTCCAGTGTACAGACCCTCATCTTCCAAGAATCTTGGCTGCATGTTTTCTGGTACCTTTTTTGAGGTTGGCACTATCAGAAGAAAGCAGTTTTAATACAGACTCTAGAGTGGATTTTAAAGAATAACACAACTGTGATTAATTATGGAATGATTGCTTTGTTTTGTTCTGCCAAAGTCAGTGAAAGATTTTTCTCTGCAGGTTTAATATTTAGCAGAAAACGTAAGATGCACATTTTAGTTTGCAGACATTATAACTCAATGGGATGATTCAATACATAATAATAAGGAATTATAAGGAAACAGATATCTATGGAGCAAAACAATACTAAAGTTAATATGGTAAAGTACCTGGTTGGATGCTTGGAATAAAAAAGCAGTCCAGTTCCTTCTGCAATTGATTACGATAGCCTTCATACTCAGCAGGCAAGAGCTCAATAAAATCCCTCAAAGTCTGATCAATGACAAACAGATCATCCTCGGGAACCAACGACTCCTCCTCTTCCCCCTTAATTATGTACAGCCATGGAAGACACATTTACTATTCAATTTTTTATGAATTACAGAATATTATATCAAAACACAGATCTTGCAGGCAGTATCCTTCAAAGTGCATTACAATGGCTCTCTCTTTTACTGCATAGTCTACTGATTGCATATTCCACCATGCCAGAATAAACAACCATACATACACTCACCATCCCATTTTCTGCCTCCTCTTGGTCTTCCTCTTCTAGGGGTTTTATCGAGGACTCTCCTTCTTCGACATCTTCTTTTTCAGGCACATCATGTTTTTTATTATCCATGTCTGTTTCAAAGTCAAATGTGAAGAAGTTGTAGGATTCCTCAGCACTAGGGTATCCATCCTGGGCCTGAGAACAGGTAATTGTAATTTATACATTTGAGCTGTGTTAGCTGATTATAAAGAAGAGGAGGAATACGGGAGACAGAAATATGGGACAGAGTAATTTGAACAGAAAGGGTGACTGCCAAAAAAATAGCAACAGCAAAAAGAGACAGGGTCCTCTGAACAAAAAGGGTTAGCGAGCATTCTAGATATAATCAGCTTTACTGAGCTTCTATCACAAGACAAATAGCAAAGTAACTAACCCTTTATCTGAAACATCATTTAGATTTACTAGTCTGATGCCTTGAATTCTTTTTATGTTTTGCCTGAGTAGTATGGGAGATATAAAAGTCCTGCCTGAGAACGCTGAAGTGGCAGAAAACAACCCAACTCTATCAAAAGGCATCAAAAATTAAATGTAATTTTTAAAAATTAAATTGACATCAAAAATCTAAATTTAATTAAATTAAGGAATCCCCTTAATGCTGTGAAAGGACACTAAGGGGCAGATTTATCAATGGGTGAAATTAGAGCTCACTACAGAAACACTCACTTACTCTCTGTTCATTTCTGGGGGATTTTAGAAGCACGGATACTACTATACCACTATCGTTGACCATTATGCCACTTCCGCTGGGTAAAATGTACAAAAGAATTTTAAGAAGACCTTTTGGGTTGCTCCCAATTTTGTTTTATTGACATCAAAATTCTAAACAGATATTCATACCTGGGACTTTTTCTGTACAGTCTTTACAGCCTCTCGAAATCTGACCCTTGATGTCAACTCAGTCTCAGCTTCTCTAACCCTGTCCAGTTGAAAGGAATCCTGGAGTAATAAAAAAAAAAAAAAAATTAATAAATAATAAAACTAAGAAGTTAAACAAAGAAAAAAAATTAAAATAATATGCAATAAAAAACATTCTCAAAGGCCTGCAAAAATAAAAATTAATACAAAAGAATATTACTTTGCTATTTCTAAAGATATACAAGATCTACAAAACATAAATGATACAATTGCCATTGTAAAAATACTTCACTGCGCTGGTTCAGCTTTTCAGTATTTATACCATTAGATGTTTCTAGGTTATAAACAGAGAGTATATTGTCAAAAACTGCTATGCTTGAGTTATAGTTAGGGTAACGAGATCACTTGAAAATTCAGGGACACGTCTAGAAAATCCAGCTAGCAGGGCTAAAATGATTCCATCTTAATTCAAATGCAATCAGTTCTACCCTGCAACATTTATTTATTTAGACATGTCCCTGGATTTACAAGTTAACTGGTCACCCTAGTTTTAGTACAAAACCTGCTACCCAGTCAAATGAGTATAATCTCTAACTTTTTACCGCAGATGGGTAAGACACTTAAGGTGGCCATACACTGTAAGATCCACTCATTTGGCAAGGTCAATAAGCGAGCTGAGCTTCTCCCTAGGGCCAAACAATCAAATTAAACAGCAGGCACACGCAACATCAGTTCGGAGACCGCATCAACGAGCCGATGCGGTCCCCTATCCGACAGAAAAAGAAAAAACAATCTTGATCGAGATCTGCTCGATTTTTGGCCGGATTTCAGTCGGGAAGGCCCGTCCTTGGTGCCCATACACAGGCAGATAAGCTGCCGAATCGGTATAAAAGACTGATATAGGCAGCTGAAATTGGCCTGTGTACGGCCACCGTTACAGGAACGGGGCCCCTGACCAGGGTACTTTTCTGACTCAGTGCTGCCATTGCTAGTCACTTGTGGCTGTCCTGAACTGTTCACACACTCAGAATCATGCCATCAAAAATTGCGACATGCACAGGGTAATAAAATAAAAAAATTGTACTATACTGCGCATGCACACAGTCCATGGCAAACTAAAGGGATTGCTGGGAAATGACTGAAGATAGCAGCACAATGCACAGCAGGGAAAAACCCTGAGCAAGCTTTTTTTTCACAAAAAAAGGGAGCGTCAATCTGTGTTAAAAATAAAGTGACTGTATTGGCTGGAGGTGTCTAACTTGTCCTTTAAACCTTATTAAAAGTTAAAGAATATTAGCCATTGTAGTTCAGAAATATCTGTGGACCCAAGGTTAAGAAACAGGACTCTAATACAATCATATAAGCAAGGCAAATGAAAATGCACTCACCTCTTCATTAAACCTTCTGAATGAATCTGCATGTTTAGACTTAGGTAATCTTTGGGGCGAAACAACTGGGGACTCATCCTGTAGAGTACTTTCTGCCTTAGACTTGCCATAGAAAAGAAAGGATCAGAGATTATGGTATATCCTTTATAGCCTCAAGCAAGAAGTTTCTCTAGCACACGATTAAGATGCAAAAATATAATTCAAGTGTTTGACAAAAAGGTATTTTGCTCAAGGAGTGTACCAAACATGGAAAAAGCATTCCTTGCATATTCTGCTGTCAGCTAAGATTCCATCCTTCATGGGCACCATCACTAAGACAAATGAAATAGGGCCACTGAATTTGACTCATGGAAATGTTAAATGCCGCATATATATGTAATTTCATTTTTGCTTCATTTCCAGAATAATTCCACTTCTTGCCGTGCCTAAGCAATTGTCTCTCTGGGTGGAAAGTCCACAATCTTCCTTATCACTTCCCATAGATCCGCTAATATTGTAAAATCCAATTAAAATAGAACAGAAAGGGGTGTGACTGAGCAAAGCAGGGGTATATAAATGCACTAATGCATGACTTGCAAAATCACACTCACCATAGCAGGGATAATTCCCTAAGCTTTGTTACAGGCTTTCAGAGATACCATATATATTATCAGTACATGTATTGCCTAGTACAGGGATCCCCAATGTTTTATACCTGTGGTCACATTCAAATGTAAAAAGAGTTGGGGAGAAACATAAGCATGAAAAATGTTCCTGGTGTCACATATTGGCTATTTGGAAGCCCCTATGTCAGTGATCCCCAACCAGTGGCTCGTGAGCAACATGTTGCTCACCAACCACTTGGATGTTACTTTCAGTGGCCTGAAATCAGCTACTTATTTTTAAATTCCTGGTTTGGAGGCAAGTTTTGGCTGCATAAAAACATAGTGTGCTGCCAAATAGAGCCTCCACATAGGGGCTGCCAAATAGCCAATTATAGCTCTTACTTGGCACCTCAGGAACTTTTTTCATGCTTGTGTTGCTCCCCAACACTTTTTTCATTTAAATGTTGCTCACAGGTATAAAAGGTTGGGGATGCCTGCCCTATATGGACTGGCAGCAGTGGCCCTTTAGAAAGAACACTGGGCAAGCTTATAGTCATAATAAGGCACAGAACCTGTGATCTGAAGTAGCACCTGCACTTCAGTAGACTGCCGCTCAGTTTGCAATCGCTTGGGCAAAAAAAGGTCAGCTTCTATTTCATTTTAACTAGAAACTAAGAAATCACTGGCAAAGAACTTTCCTACAGGACCTTAAATGAATCCACAAGATTTAAATCAGTTTTGCAAGGAGTGTTCAGACTAATTCTCTAAAGCAATACAAGAAAAACATTTTTTAGATACATACCCTTGCAGCTTTCAGTCTTTCTCTGAGCCGCTCTCTCATGGAAGCTTCAGCAGCACTGGGCACTGGTGTGGAAGCCGCTAAAGGTGGAAGGCCTGAAAACATTTATATTAAAAAAGGCATCAAATTCAAGTCACCGACTTTTCTATTTTTTTTAAAGCAAAATATTGTATATGTGTATTTCCTAAGGATTCTTGTGTTTTGGCTCTGTTTAGATTTATGTAGGGAAGATGCTCCCCTATATCTGGGGATCAATAAAAAACAGATTTAAAAACAATTTACTTAAAAACTGACAGCCAAATCAACAGGTCACCTGTGCCATGTTACTTACTCCGCTGCCCTCTGACTGTAGCGGTGAGATCTTCCACTGGGTCTTCTGTTTGTATCTCCTCATCGTGATCTGTCAGCTGGTAATAAAATCAGTGAGAGAAGTCAGAATGGTGAAGCATTACAAACAGACTAAAGGTCCCCCATACACAGGCAGATCCGCTCGCTTGGCGATGTCGCCAAGCGAGCGGATCTTCACCAGATATCCCCACCTACAGGTGGGCGATATTGGGGAGCATTTGGCCTGGGGCCAAACGATCAAATTATGTGGGCGGCAATTGGGCAGTTGGTTCGGGGACCGCATCAACGAGCCGATGCGGTCCCCGATCTGACTGAATTTTCTAACCTGGCCGATCGATATCTGGCCAATTTTAGGCCATATATCGGTCGGGCAGGCCCCTCGTTTCTTCCCCTACACGGGCCGATAAGCTGGCGAATCGGTCCAAGGGACTGATATCGGCAGCTACTATCGGCCCATGTATGGATACCATTAGACTCGTGATATCAGAAAGATGTCTTGTGTATTCTAAGTCATTGCTTACTAGTATGTTATGATCCTTACTATTTTTAACACCTAGCTGCAAAGTTGTAGATATCCAGTACATCCAAGGTCACTTTACACCAATTGCAAATCATCTATTACTATATGTTAAAAAAAAAAAAAAAAACATTACAAAAATGAAACCTTCTTAAATGTTAAAAAAGCAGGATTATGTATGTTAAAACATGATGCCAGACTAACCTATACATGGATTTGCGTATTTTTGTATACTATTGGGAGCTGCCAAGTGAGTTACCAGACTGATTCAATATTTTATCCCATCCAGTGACAAAGCAGCCTATGAAACTAACATGGCAGCAAAGCGAAAAAATATCTCAGGGGATCTACTGAATAAGACTATGAGATCAGACCTGGTTTACTCTTATTTCTGCTTTAATGGGCAGGTATGACAGTGTCCCTATAACTTTTAATTTTTGGGGGAAGCTTCTGTAAGTATGCTAATTAGTTTAATGTTCTGATTTCCATCAGATGTATTATGATGCACTATGAACACCCATTAAATAAGAGCTGAAGCCAATGTGCTGTTTTCCCCCATGGCCCATAAAAATAGCATATAATATATTTTATGGACATACTGCTTTCTTTCTTCTATGCCTCTGCGCCCTTAGCTTTTTCTTTAGCTGTTCCACTTCAGCCTCTTCATTGTCTACATAGTCCTGGAAAAGAAAGATAAAGAAAGTCAGCAGCAGGCTTGGTATCATTATTTCATTCAAGTATTAAACACAGTTAAGTCCTGCAGGGAAACCATTTTTTTAGGACCCGGACCCGCAGCCCACAACATGCATTTTAACCTGCTTGGACCCGCTACCCGACCCGCAACTGCCTTATCCATAACCTAATCCACAAAATGCTGACTTCCATTAAACAGGAAATGCTGTTGCTGCATATGGAAAGTGACATCATCATAAGCGAGCGGGATTAAAAAAAAAAATAAAAATAAAAATGGAGTAAAATATAGATAATATAAGGAAGACAGACAACACCCACAGACCTGCATCTATACCCGCATCCGAAAAACCTATCTGCAACCCGAATGGTCACAGTTTTTTTTGTGGGTAACCCACAGGTACAAGGCCCACTGCAGGACTCAGTATTAGAAGAAAAGGTGGGGTGAACTGAACAGGAAACATAGGCTGGTCTCAGCATAAATATGCATGTCAGTGTTTGCCCTGTGTTGATATAGACAAACTGTATTAGATACTGGGAAACCTTTCACTTGGTGGAAACAGATATTGCTCAAGCATGTAAACAGCACTTTCAGCAGGGGATGGACATTTAACACTATAAACGAGGGTGGGAAATTGGGGTGTTGTATGGTATTCAGAACAATAAAGTGTGCAAGTTGCCTGAAATCTACCTCATGTGCCATATACTGAAAACAGGTGCGTACCTGTATTTAGGTTGGCCTCTCTCTTTCTCTATATCTATATCTATATATATATATACTGTATATCTATATAGGAACAAGGAAAAACAGTACTCCTATGATTTGCATTTACATTTTTGCTTCACGAGCAAAAATGTAAATGCCACATTATTAAGCCCCAGAGCTCCAATGAAGGACAAATAACACCAAAAGATAAGGATATTTTGTATACATTTAAACATTTACTGTAAAGGTGGCCATACCCGAGCCGATTTAACTCATTCCCCGATGAACAATCTAATCGGTGCACAATCGTGTGATGTAAAAGAAATGACACTAATATTTGAGAATTTAGAAAGCACAGATTGTCCTGGAAACATGAACAATCAATGTATTTTTCGTAGGTACACATAGGGGCCATGAATTTTAATTAAAAGCACGACTGGAAAAAAACATGAATTTTAATTAAAAGCACGACTAGAAAAAAAATCAGAGTAACTACGATAATTTCTGACGTGTGAAAATTCTTTTCTTGGTCGTATGAAAATATCATGGTTACGATCCGAAAGTCACGAAATTTTCATATCCGAATGATCGTAAACGGCACAAAAACCTTTCTGGCTTTGGGACTTCAATGCATGATTTTGGAAGCCTCCCATAGGACTCAATGGCACTCTGCAGCTCCAACCTGGCCCAAGGAAAGTCTCCCATAGGGCTCAATGGCACTCTGCAGCTCCAACCCGGCCCAAGGAACGTCTCCCATAGGGCTCAATGGCACTCTGCAGCTCCAACCCGGCCCAAGGAAAGTCTCCCATAGGGCTCAATGGCACTCTGCAGCTCCAACCCGGCCCAAGGAAAGTCTCCCATAGGGCTGAATGGCACTCTGCAGCTCCAACCCGGCCCAAGGAAAGTCTCCCATAGGGCTCAATGGCACTCTGCAGCTCCAACCCGGCCCAAGGAAAGTCTCCCATAGGGCTCAATGGCACTCTGCAGCTCCAACCCGGCCCAAGGAAAGTCTCCCATAGGGCTCAATGGCACTCTGCAGCTCCAACCCGGCCCAAGGAAAGTCTCCCATAGGGCTCAATGGCACTCTGCAGCTCCAGCCCGGCCCAAGGAAAGTCTCCCATAGGGCTCAATGGCACTCTGCAGCTCCAGCCCGGCCCAAGGAAAGTCTCCCATAGGGCTCAATGGCACTCTGCAGCTCCAACCCGGCCCAAGGAAAGTCTCCCATAGGGCTCAATGGCACTCTGCAGCTCCAACCCGGCCCAAGGAAAGTCTCCCATAGGGCTCAATGGCACTCTGCAGCTCCAACCCGGCCCAAGGAAAGTCTCCCATAGGGCTCAATGGCACTCTGCAGCTCCAACCCGGCCCAAGGAAAGTCTCCCATAGGGCTCATTGGCACTCTGCAGCTCCAACCCGGCCCAAGGAAAGTCTCCCATAGGGCTCAATGGCACTCTGCAGCTCCAACCCGGCCCAAGGAAAGTCTCCCATAGGGCTCAATGGCACTCTGCAGCTCCAACCCAGCCCAAGGAAAGTCTCCCATAGGGCTCAATGGCACTCTGCAGCTCCAACCCGGCCCAAGGAAAGTCTCCCATAGGGCTCAATGGCACTCTGCAGCTCCAACCTGGCCAAAAGATAGTCACGATACCAAAGCTTGAATGAATTCCGAAATGGTCGTAGTCTTTGCGAAAAATACGACTTTTAACGAAAACCACAAAAAGGTTGTGCAATTTTAAAAATATTATCGTGGTCATTACGAAAAGTTCTAAAAATTAGAAAGAAAAAAAAATCATGGTTTCATGAATGGGCCCCTAAATATTGCCACTAGGAAATGCCTCTAAAGAAAAAAAAAGCATGAAATGTGAAAACAAGTATAAGTTTGGCATGGAGTATAAATGCAGTGTGAGAATCGGCTGGCAATTAAAGGGCAACTGATACCAACACAGACCACAATGTGGGGAAAAATAACAGAGCAGTAAGATATTATGCAGCAAGGGTGGGTTCTGTCTCTCTGCTGAAATTGTTATACAGGTATGGGATCCCTTATATGGAAACCCATTATCCATAAAGCTCCAAATTATGGAAAGCCCGTCTCCCATAGACTCCATTTTAATCAAATAATTCACATTTTTAAAACTGATTTCCTTTTTTTCTCTGTAATAATAAAACAATACCTGTACTTGATCCCAACTAAGATATAATTACCCCTTATTGGGGGCAGAACAGCCCTATTGGGTTTATTTAATGGTTAAATGATTCCCTTTTCTCTGTAATAATAAAACAGTACCTGTACTTGATCCCAACTAAGATATAATTACACCTTATTGGGGGCAGAACAGTCCTATTGGGTTTATTTAGTGGTTAAATGATTCCCTTTTCTCTGTAAGGGCTCTGGTACACGGGGAGATTAGTCGCCCGCGGCAAAACTCCCTGCTCGCGGGCGACTAATCTCCCCGAGTTGCCTTCCCTCTGCCATCCCACCGGCGAACATGTAAGTCGCCGGCGGGATGGCAGACGCGGCAGCGCGATTTCGCGCAAATCGCCCCGCCGCGTCTGCCATCCCGCCGGCGACTTACATGTTCGCCAGTGGGATGGCAGAGGGAAGGCAACTCGGGGAGATTAGTCGCCCGCGAGCAGGGAGTTTTGCCGCGGGCGACTAATCTCCCCGTGTACCAGAGCCCTAATAATAAAACAGTACCTGTACTTGATCCCAACTAAGATATAATTACCCCTTATTGGGGGCAGAACAGCCCTATTGGGTTTATTTAGTGGTTAAATGATTCCCTTTTCTCTGTAATAATAAAACAGTACCTGTACTTGATCCCAATTAAGATATAATTACCCCTTATTGGGGGCAGAACAGTCCTATTGGGTTTATTTAGTGGTTAAATGATTTCCTTTTTCTCTGTAATAATAAAACAGTACCTGTACTTGATCCCAACTAAGATATAATTACCCCTTATTGGGGGCAGAACAGCCCTATTGGGTTTATTAAATGGTTAAATGATTCCCTTTTCTCTGTAATAATAAAACAGTACCTGTACTTAATCCCAACTAAGATATAATTACCCCTTATTGGGGGCAGAACAGCCCTATTGGGTTTATTTCATGGTTAAATGATTCCCTTTTCTCTGTAATAATAAAACAGTACCTGTACTTGATCCCAACTAAGATATAATTACCCCTTATTGGGGGCAGAACAGCCCTATTGGGTTTATTTCATGGTTAAATGATTCCCTTTTCTCTGTAATAATAAAACAGTACCTGTACTTGATCCCAACTAAGATATAATTACCCCTTATTGGGGGCAGAACAGCCCTATTGGGTTTATTTAATGGTTAAATGATTCCCTTTTCTCTGTAATAATAAAACAGTACCTGTACTTGATCCCAACTAAGATATAATTACCCCTTATTGGGGCAGAACAGCCCTATTGGGTTTATTTAATGGTTAAATGATTCCCTTTTCTCTGTAATAATAAAACAGTACCTGTACTTGATCCCAACTAAGATATAATTACCCCTTATTGGGGCAGAACAGCCCTATTGGGTTTATTTAATGGTTAAATGATTCCCTTTTCTCTGTAATAATAAAACAGTACCTGTACTTGATCCCAACTAAGATATAATTACCCCTTATTGGGGGCAGAACAGCCCTATTGGGTTTATTTCATGGTTAAATGATTCCCTTTTCTCTATAATAATAAAACAGTACCTGTACTTGATCCCAACTAAGATATAATTACCCCTTATTGGGGGCAGAACAGCCCTATTGGGTTTATTTAATGGTTAAATGATTCCCTTTTCTCTGTAATAATAAAACAGTACCTGTACTTGATCCTAACAAAGATATAATTAATGCTTATTGGATGCAAAACAGACCTATTGGGTGTTAAAATTAATGTTTTATTGATTTTTTAGCAGACTTAAGGTATGGAGATCCAAATTACAGGAAGACCCCTTATCCGGAATACCCTTGGTCCCGAGCATTCTGGATAACAGGTCCTATACCTGTACTACAACCCCCAGTTGCACCTTTGGGAGGGCTGAGAGTTTTAGTTAAACAACATGGAGCGCTAAAGTGAAAGTGAAGCAATGCAACGCAGCAACTTCCGCTTTGGCCTTAGCAACCGCACAGAGGCGCCTATAGCAACCACAGGAACTCCATAGACATAGCAGTAGCGTAAGCAACAAATTCCATTCGCTTATTCAATGTAACTGTAGCACAAACTGCACAACATACACACACGGCAACACTGAGTTAGTGTATCAGCAGCACAGACCTGTGTCACCATCCTCTGCTTCTCCTCAGAGTGTCTCATCGCAGCTTAGTGGCGACAGCTCCAAGCTTGGAACCCGAACAATTGTCCCCTCTTCGGTAGCTGCGGTTAAGTCTATAGTTCATTCAATACAGAAATGTACAGGTTCAGAAAGAGAACGACTTAAGCGTCGGTGAGCGCCGCCATTGGCCGGGGGATCGCACTCCCAGCATGCACCGCGCACTGGGATAGTTCGGTGGGAGGGGCGTACTACTGCTGGGTGTTTGCTGTAACGTTGCCATGGAGTCTCTGTACCTACAGACTCAGTTCCAGCTGCTAAGGCTGGCATTAGTATGTGCTGAAATGTTTAGTGGTAGAGACTTCTGTGCAGATAAACCAAAGATTTGTTTATAATATAACCAGTGATCGAGATAAAACGTGCACACAAATGAGGTTTATTTCATTATAACCAAGCATGTTCTTATTGGGTATGGATCGCCCTTACTGTATTCAGTCATAACCAAAGGGGTTAGACCAGGGATCCCCAACTTTTTGTTTTACCTGTGAGCCACAGAAACATTAAAAGAAGTTCTTTGGGGAGGCCAAATAATGACTGTGATTGGCTATTTGGTAGCGCCGTGAGGACTGTGTCGCTGTGCAGGGCCGCCATCAAGGGGGACATCGGAGAGCTGGAGACTTGGCAAAGGAGTGGGGAGCTCAGGTGCTTGCATCTTTTCCCCCTTACACAGCTTTCTTTTATAAGGGAAGGGACAAAATCCGACAACCAATGCGCTGACTTTTAATTAACACATTAAATCAATAAATTGCTCATTATACATTATTGGTTTTTTTTTACAGCACAGGTGCCTGCTCTTTAATGATGCGAGATTTCCTTTTAGTGAAGGTATCACAGTGGGGCATGGAAACTGCTACAACCTGTTAAACTGCCACAGAAAATATCATTTCACTTCATTATAATGGGGGGAAAGCAAAACATTGAAATTCACGTCTTTATTTATAAGTATTGTAGGGAGAGATGGTGCCTATAGTAGCAGTGGGATAATAGCCTCTGGGAAGGGACTGTGGCTGTGGGATAGCAGGTATAGTAGGGAGAGATGGTGCCTATAGTAGCAGTGGGGGGATAATAGCCTCTGGGAAGGGACTGTGGCTGTGGGATAGCAGGTATAGTAGGGAGAGATGGTGCCTATAGTAGCAGTGGGGGGATAATAGCCTCTGGGAAGGGACTGTGGCTGTGGGATAGCAGGTATAGTAGGGAGAGATGGTGCCTATAGTAGCAGTGGGGGGATAATAGCCTCTGGGAAGGGACTGTGGCTGTGGGATAGCAGGTATAGTAGGGAGAGATGGTGCCTATAGTAGCAGTGGGGGGATAATAGCCTCTGGGAAGGGACTGGGGCTGTGGGATAGCAGGTATAGTAGGGAGAGATGGTGCCTATAGTAGCAGTGGGGGGATAATAGCCTCTGGGAAGGGACTGGGGCTGTGGGATAGCAGGTATAGTAGGGAGAGATGGTGCCTATAGTAGCAGTGGGGGGATAATAGCCTCTGGGAAGGGATTGAGACTGGAATAGCAGGTATAGTAGGGAGAGATGGTGCCTATAGTAGCAGTGGGAGGATAATAGCCTCTGGGAAGGGACTGTGGCTGTGGAATAACAGGTATAGTAGGGAGAGATGGTGCCTATAGCAGCAGTGGGGGGATAATAGCCTCTGGGAAGGGACTGGGGCTGTGGGATAGCAGGTATAGTAGGGAGAGATGGTGCCTATAGTAGCAGTGGGGGGATAATAGCCTCTGGGAAGGGACTGTGGCTGTGGGATAGCAGGTATAGTAGGGAGAGATGGTGCCTATAGTAGCAGTGGGAGGATAATAGCCTCTGGGAAGGGACTGTGGCTGTGGAATAGCAGGTATAGTAGGGAGAGGTGATGACTGTAGTAGCAGTGAGTGGGGATTATAGCCTCTGGGAACAGATTGCTTACTGATGTCATTAGTTATAGTCAGTACTTAATGATTTTTGTCACATGACTAAATTTTGTCACTCAGCATTCAGCCTTGGGTGAATTTTTAAATCCTCATATTTTCCATCTATTGGATGATATATCACACTATAATATGAATTTATGTATGTATAATATATGACACCCAGCACCTACGTGCACCTAATGACTATTGTCTAATAAGTTTGTTAACAAAGAGTGTACCAAAGAAGTGAAAATCTAATGCAAATCAGACTACGCTGGCACTGATAAGACATGTTAGTAAGTGCCATGGGCCATGAACAATGGTATATTGACTGTAGCCAGTCTAATTCACAGGGGTATCTTCCTGGAAAACCATATTCAGCAATACACTGTGTATTAGACATTATCTCATACTGAAGACCCATAAAATCATTGGCAGTCATTAACTGAAATCCTTAGAGGGGAAAATAGCATATCTGCCTAGGATCTGGCTAGAATTCATGCAATGTTTTCCAGCCCAATCTTTATCACTATCTGTTGCATTCTCTAGTGGACTATTTCTATATTTCAAAGAACCACTATACTTAGGGGGCCATTTACTAAGGATTTGCCGAAAAAGTTGCAGATGTCCCTTCCCTTCCCTAAGGAATCTTTATTTGCTTCAAAACTTGAGAGGTTTTCGGATTTTTGACACTGTTTTTTTGTGCAAGAATTCAAAAAAGAAGAGGTTTTGGTGCGACAGTTCGAAAAAGTCACAGTTTCGTGACTTTTCTGCAGCATTTTTCCTCAGCACATACTTTCTCAGTTCAGACTTTTTAGTGAATCTCGGACATTCGTGGAAATGAGTATATTAGTATTTTTAGAAAAAAGAAATGTTTCTAAAAAAAAATGTAACAGTTTTAGACTTAAACTGTGATGGATCTCCATATCTATGTGTCCACATTAATGACTCCCAGGTTTGTATAATAATTTGTAAATACATTTTAATATGTTCAGCAATTCATGTTTTTGCTATATGAATAAAACATTTGGAGAGAGTTAATAAAGTGCAAAAACACTTACCTTCCTAAGTTACTTCTACTGGTTGCCACCATATTTGTTGATGCTGAATCAATCAGGTACTGAGCAGTCATGGCTGCAAGTTAAACCACCTGAGCACAGAGGAGGGAGGAATGTGTCTGCATCTAGAGATCTGATGCTTTTTGTTGAGGGAGAAAGAAGACAAAAGATCCCTCAGTTTGCATATTCTTAGAAAATTGGTGAAAATATGCATTATAATCTCCTTTTCCACCCAACAGTTTATGCTTTTGGAAAGTCCAAACCAGGTTCATCATCTGTGATGGGTGCTGACAGGTTTGTCAAAGCCTATTTGCCTTGTACTTGATGGTAAGTTAACTGCATCAATGCACAGAGCCAGGCTTAGATATACAGGTGCCCAAGGCACCCCTGGCAACTGGGCATATACAGAGACAACAAGAGGATGGAACAGGCTTCCAGACGTAGGTTTATACTTAGACTTTGGGAATGTCTGGAGAAGGGAGGGGAGACTTTTATAAAATACTGATTCTATTGTCTTGTCTTCTATAAGTCTTGAGGATGCCACTTGACTAAAGGTGGCCATACACAGGCCGATTGTAGCTGCCGATATTGGCCCCTTAGACTGATTCGGCAGATTATCAGCCCATGTAGGGGCACAAACGGCAGGTTTGCCCAACCGACATCTGGCCTGAAATCGGGCAGATATCGATCGGGAAGGTTAAAAAATTTAGTCGGATCGGGGACCACATCGGCTCGTTGATGCGGTCCCCAAACCGATTGCGCCTATTACCGGCGTTCTAATTCGATCGTGTGGCCCCAGGGCCAGACTACCGAATTAACATGAATTCACCGATATTGCCCACTTGTAGGTGGGGGTATCGGGAGAAGATCCGCTCGCTTGGCAACCTTGCCAGGCGAGTGGATCTTAACGTGTATGGCCACCTTAAGCTGAGGGTAACAATGACAGGTAACTCATCGAGAGTAGAAATAAGTGTGAGCTGCTCAAAGTTACATGGAGTTTGCCTGTTTGTGGGAAGTGGATGGTGAGGCTGACTGACCAGCACTACATATTTTGGCGGTGCCAATAAAAGTGGCAGATCACTTGAACTATGAGCTATTCCAAATGGCAAGGCTAAGTGCATCTTGGAGAGGGTATTGTAAAAGTGTTGTTACATTAGTTAAATGTATGCTGGGCTATACAACTGTATATGCAATACTATTGATACTATTTCTGTTAATCACCTGTTATTGTTTATATACAGATGACTATTGAGCTTCATCTTAGACTGACATAAAACTTGAATGTCTTTCCCTTCATAGTGTCCAGTACTAAATCCCACTGATCTGAAAAGATATTGACAAGACACTTTCTAAAAGAGTGCTGTATTACGTCAGACAGAATTGATTTGGTGAGTGAGGCTCTCTGCCATTAAACTACCTTACCAAAAATGAAAAAGTAATATAAGCTATATCTTCTGGAAATTAGAAGCTTTTTATATATAATTAATTACAAATTCTGCACCGCTTTTGAAAAAATCAAATTACTAATCCTGTATGTAGAGGGGCAGGATTTCTTTCAGTTATTTTTCTATAATTATCTCTGCTGCATCTTCTAGGCACCGCCCCTCAAAGGCTATATCAGACCTGCCAATCAAAACCTGACCCCAATTCCTACATGAGGAGAAAATTAAGAGAGACAGATTGCTGAGAGGAACAATGCTGATTAATTGATTATTTCATAAATGGTACATAATGCTTTATTGATTATATTTAGAAAGTTTCCTATTTCAGTGAGAGAATTAATCCATGTCCAGAACAAGACATTCCAACTGGATTTTAAAATATGTTTTATTAACCATGAACTTTTTACATGTAGTGAGTTGATTATTTCTCACTTTGCATATTCGAGGACCAGTTTATAATACAATGATGCCATACAAAGAAGTCTATGAAGTCCTTGTTCAGACCGGGGGGCCATAACTATTGCTTGGGGGACTTTATTTTAATTGCATCACAGACTCAATGTTAATAGGCAGTGTAGGCTCACATACAATGAGGGGCCTTGACGTGGCACGTGAGCTTACATACTTTGGCTAAAGTGTGGTACTAACACCACATTTTTTTAAAAAATTATCTTTAAAGGCAAACTAAGTGCTGGCAATCTTTCTTTCTTTTTCTGTATAAATAATGGCTTTTTATCGTTTATAGCAGCTGGTCATCTCCAGAATGTGGGTTAGACCGAGCTCTGGCACAAGGGTGTTTCTAGCAGCTGGTCAATGCTACAGTGTGTGTTAGACCGAGCGCTGGCACAAGGGTGTTTCTAGCAGCTGGTCAATGCTACAGTGTGTGTTAGACCGAGCGCTGGCACAAGGGTGTTTCTAGCAGCTGGTCAACGCAATAGTGTGGGTTAGACTGAGCGCTGGCACAAGGGTGTTTCTAGCAGCTGGTCAACGCAATAGTGTGGGTTAGACCGAGCGCTGGCACAAGGGTGTTTCTAGCAGCTGGTCAACGCAATAGTATGGGTTAGACTGAGCGCTGGCACAAGGGTGTTTCTAGCAGCTGGTCAACGCAATAGTGTGGGTTAGACCGAGCGCTGGCACAAGGGTGTTTCTAGCAGCTGGTCAACGCAATAGTGTGGGTTAGACCGAGCGCTGGCACAAGGGTGTTTCTAGCAGCTGGTCAACGCAATAGTGTGGGTTAGACCGAGCGCTGGCGACTTCTTTCTGGGTTTTCATAACTATTGCTAGGACTGCCATTTTTGACCAGCTGACCCCCAGTAGGAAAACTTTACTGAACTACTGTACCCTTCAAACCAATATCCCAAGCATTGATAATTAATCATATATATTGAAGATAAGATTATCATTCATATTCATCATTTTGTTGTATATTCTATTTATTGCACATGAAGATTTTACATTTTATTCCATCTATTGCACATGCAAATATTACATCAGACTGCAATTACTGTAACAAATAAATGCCTTTGTACATACAACATATTCTATATACAAATGCCTTCCTTATGTATGGAAAAATATAGATATTATTATAGTCACATTACACTTGAAAAACTTCTAAAACTTCTGAAAAACAAAATAAATATTATGGGTACTTTCTAGCAATAAATCTTGTGTGCATTAGAAGTAATGTAGTCATTATAAATGCAACTACAAAAACAAGTTTTTCACATGGGAAAATGAATTTCCTGCCAATAATTTATTTACTTCTTTGCTGTTAAAATAAACATCTCCTCACATTATAGAGTAGAATGGTTCAGAGAGACTGTTACAGTCAGGGGGGAATGTTTTCAAAATGACTAGAAAGGCTTGTGAAATAAAAGCATCAATAAACAAAGTAATTTAGTAGGAGAAATATTAAGTAGGGCCATTTGGGCTGCAAATCACCCACCTAGAAAATTATTACATTCAGATTTGCTTTGTTGACTAAATCTACTTCAGCTTATAAACATTTAGATGAATGGGTCTCAGGATGGGTGTAATGGACCCTCACTCCAAACTGCTGGCTCAAACTTGCCTCTCTGTACCCTAAAGGGCCTATTGTTTGGTATCCGAGATTTTTTCTGTGAAAAACGTGGTGAAAAAATGTGATCTTGAAATGTGGGCTTTTCAGTTAAAACCTGCCAAGCCCCTGTAGTGGTCAATGGGAATTGCATTTTCAATATTTAAGAGAAGGAAAGGTAAAAACTAAGTAAGCTTTTTCAGAAAGGTCTATGTAAATACAGCCATAAGCACTTACAGAAACGCTGCACTGAGTTCTCTGTCAAAAGAAACACAGGATTTCTTGTCTCCTTTTTTGTAAACATGTTCTTAGGGTATCTGACTTACTCTCTTGGAAAAATCCTTCATTCCTGGGGCCAGAGTCTGCACAGCTCTCTCCCTTCTCCTGCACCCCCCTCCCTTAGGAACGAGTAATCTGAGCTATAAGGGCTAGAGCTACAGCATGAAGCTACTGAGACCAAGCTAACATGGCAACTGAAACAAACCGAGGGAGCTTCTAGGGTTCTCTACTCGGGTATGGTAAAGCTTTCTACAAAATAAATATAGTGTTCTAGGTGGCACTGTTGTGGCAAATCTATTGGCAGTAAAATGCCAAAATGACTTTTTGAACAGTCAGATTTGTAAATACAAATGGTACAATGCAGTTTCCATTGCCATCACGTTTTCTCCATAAAGTAACAAAATTGTCTTTCCAATTTGAGGTTTTCCATACATATACTAGCAAGTGAGGAAGAAAAGAATTGATCAAGTTTTTGCCGAGATCAAATTTTGAAAAAGAACTCAAATTTTAAAATGAACCAATGCCCCTAAGTGCTTACTCATAAGTATATGGATTGGTCTGTATGTGGCAGTCAAGGTTCCGGTGGCAATGTCCGGCGGTTCATGAAGATGTGTAGCACTGAAACTTAACCTTACTTTACTGTACTTTAGCGTTTGTACATTAAAAAAAATATGTGTATAAAAAAAATAAATATTTGTGGAATGGTAAAAATCCATTTCTAAAATGTTCTAGAACAGAAGCAGGTCCACTATATTCACTGCTTTTCCCTTTGCCTTTGGATAATATACATGTATATCTATGAAGTTGGGCCTCTGTGCCCTAGAAATGCCAGGGCCTATTTTGAATTCCAGTCCAGGCTTGACTGAACTAGGTTGGACCTGTGTCACCATGATGAATGTGGTCTAGTGATTTATTGATACACTCAAGAGATGGCGAGGTTGAGAAAAATATAGGGATATTATGTCACTAAGGAGTCCATGACCATATAAAAGCATGAGCTGAAGGCCGAGTACTTTTATACAGGTCATGGAACTCTGAAGTGACTTCTAATATCCTCATATTTTACAACATACAAGTATATTATTTATTATAATATACAAGTTTCATTGAGTCATGTGACAGAATTTACATCACTAAGCTCCGATTATAACCGATGACATCACTAAGCACCATTTATAAGGATATAATTTACAGTTTGGTCCCATAGGAAAATGACCAAACTCTATATTATAAAGCAATATACAATAAATAATATATAGACTTCCTTACTACTGTAGGAACAGCTATCATATAATATAAACCATACTATTTTAATACAGACTTAAGACAAATGTAAATTTCATCCTAAAATGGATATTGTGCCCTGAAAGTACACTGGCCTCTCAAAGGCAGTTTGGCATACAGTACTCAGATTGGTTGCTATGGGCTACCAGACCGGTTGCAGTTTTGTGACATTTATTACTCCTCTGTGTTTGTGTCTCTGCTCTTTTGGTAGTTACCTGTACTAAAGGGCTGTTTCACATTCAAGTTAACTTTTATTATGTTATAGCATGACCAATATTTAGTTGGTCTTCAATTTTATTTTTGAATTTTTTCATTATTTGCCTTCTTCTTCTAACTCCTTGGAGTTGTTAATGTTTTACAGTGTTATTATTACTTTTTACAACTTATTTTTCCTACTTTTTTCCTTACTTTTCCATTTACATCCTCTCCTATTCATATATTGAATCTCTCATTCAAACCACTCCTTGTTGCTAAGGTAATTTTGACCCTGGAGAGCCGCTGAACAAAAACTGCGATCAATAAGTAATAAAAAAGGTAGGATAATTGAAAACAAAACCTGTATGAAATCATACTAAAAGTTAACTCAAAGTTGAACAACCTGTTTAAAGGAACAGTAACACCAAAAAATGAAAGTGTATAAAAGTAATTACAATATAATGTACTGCTGCCCTGCATTGCTACTATTGGTGTGTTTGCCTCAGAAATACTACTATAGTTTATATGAGTAAGCTGCTGTGTAGCCATGGGGAGAAAAGGCACAGGTTAGCAGATAACAGATAAACCCCCATTATATGGAGCTTATCTACTAGTTATCTGCTATGTAACCTGTGCCTTTTCTCCTTTTTTTCAGCTTGAATGGCTGCCCCCGTGGCTACACAGCAGCTTATTTATATAGCAGCTTTTCTGTAGCAAAAACACCAGTTTTTTGCAGAGCAACAGCACATTATATTTTAATTACTTTAAAACACTTTTTTTGATGTAACTGTTCCTTTAAGACTTTGTACCCACAAGTCTCAAATTTAAATCTACTTTTAATGTAACGTGTGTTTAAATAAATTAAACCAGACATTCAAATGATGTATGAAAACAAAAATTATGTATTTTAAATGCTTGTACAGGTATAGGACCTGTTATCCAGAATGCTCGGGACCTGGGGATTTCCGGATAAGGGATCTTTCTGTAATTTGGATCTCCACAATTTGTCTGCTAAAAATCATTTAAATAATGAATAAACCCAATAGGGCTGTTCTGCCCCCAATAAGGGGTAATTATATCTTAGTTGGGATCAAGTACAAGTACTATTTTATTATTACAGAGAAAAGGGAATCATTTAACCATTAAATAAACCCAATAGGATTGTTCTGCCCCCAATAAGGGGTAATTATATCTTAGTTGGGATCAAGTACAGGTACTGTTTTATTATTACAGAGAAAAGGGAATCATTTAACCATTAAATAAACCCAATAGGGCTGTTCTGCCCCCAATAAGGGGTAATTATATCTTAGTTGGGATCAAGTACAGGTACTGTTTTATTATTACAGAGAAAAGGGAATCATTTAACCATTAAATAAACCCAATAGGGCTGTTCTGTCCCCAATAAGGGGTAATTATATCTTAGTTGGGATCAAGTACAGGTACTGTTTTATTATTACAGAGAAAAGGGAATCATTTAACCATGAAATAAACCCAATAGGGCTGTTCTGCCCCCAATAAGGCGTAATTATATCTTAGTTGGGATCAAGTACAGGTACTGTTTTATTATTACAGAGAAAAGGGAATCATTTTTAAAAATTTTAATTATTTGCTTATCATGGAGTCTATGGGAGATGGCCTTTCTGTAATTCGGAACTTTCTGGATAACGGGTTTCCAGATAAGGGATCCCATACCCGTACCACTAGTATGATATTTTTGTAAAAATATATGTTTTTGTGAGGAATTTTTGTCAAAATAACAGAAATCTACTGACTGCTACTTTGGTAAAGAACACTCGTAAAGAAAGTCTCTAAATGCCCATATTTTCCAGTAAGGGCTTCTGGTCTTTCAGAGAGTAAATTATTTATAAACTCTTTTTTTGTTTTATGTTCATGTTATATTGTGCACATCTGGGAATTCCTGAGAAAATGTAAACTGATATGTGTCATGGATGGTCCATCCTGGAGTTTCTACATGCTCTATATAAAAGATCAGCATTTGTACAGGAAGAAGATATCATCAAAAATAATCTTCAGATAATGCATTCATATAATCTGTATCGGCATATAAAAGAAAGCCAGAAAACAAACTATCCGCCCAGCTGGGATCAGAAAAAAGTCCATTTTGATCTGTGTAGAAAATTTCAAGCCACACTTCATCTTCTGGCTTCAAGTAAACGAGCGTTGATCCTGAAGCGACATCATGGTTTCCCGTGTTGGCATCAAAAGTCTTGATTTTGTACTGTCCGTTATGCACTAGGCTGATGGCCAGATGCTTGTTAGCAAGAGTGATATCATAGGAAAAATAGTAAATACCGGGAATAGCGCAAATAAACTTTCCTACGGAAGGGTTGTAATGCTCTCCCTCGTTAAACAGGATCTTGTTGAACAGAATGGGCAGTCTTTCTTGTGGATAACTGGTGGTAATTCCAACCGAGAAAGCAGATTTGAGTATGATGTTTCCACACTTACATATGCCAGGTTCCCCTCTTTCTCCTCTTTCACCTTTAGGACCTCTCGGACCAAGTGGCCCTTTAGGCCCAAGTTCACCGTTGTCCCCTGCTTCTCCTACTGGTCCCTTTTTACCCATCTCCCCTTGGTCTCCTCTGTCTCCAGTGGGCCCGAGAGGTCCTGTTTTTCCTCGTAAGCCTTAAATGACATTTGACAGACTGTTAAGGGAATACTATAACTATGTTATTATTGCACCAAATAAAAATTGATTAAAAACCATTTAATACAACAACAAAATGCAACAAATCCAACCCTCCTTACTGCCAACACAGTCAGCTGGTGAGTGCAAATTAGCTGATGTAGGTTTTTCTTTCATTAATAGCTTGTTCAGCCAATCTCCCCACCCACACTTATTGGTGTCCATTGCCAAAGACAACATTCAACGCAGCATAAAGTTGTGCTGGAAATACGAAGGAGTCAATTAAAATGGAGCTTATGACTGGCCAGATAAGCAGTGAGTTTGATAAAGTTGGCCAGCTACATTTAGATTGACTACCATCCTCTGCTTTGACATAGGACATATTAAGTTGGTCACAAACATATTATTAATTTATTGATATGGGTAAAAACAGAGGATCAGCAGTTCTTTACCTAATATTATACATTTTAAAATGAAGAACACGCCAATAAGAACACTGTGATCTCTGTTTTAGCTAATAATATATTAGAGGCAGAGGCTGACATGAAGCCTATCACATTTCTAAAAACAAAATAACTGGAGAAAACATGTTTTCCAAAATAATCTCCCCTGGAAGCCCTGACTACATCAAAGTGTTTTTCTCTTAATAAAGTCATCTTAGAAGGCAACATGCTTTCAATGAACATTTGCATTCAGTACCTGCAGTTCCCTTCTCCCCTTTTTCTCCTTTCCTGCCATCTCTCCCATCTCTTCCTGGAAGACCAATTCGTCCATGGGGCCCTGTTTGTCCATTACGCCCAGGAGAACCTGGAGGGCCAGGCAACCCTGGTATGCTGCAGACATACCTTGTGTATTGAGGGTCTCCTTTAAGTTTATTGTTGAATGGTTGTCCAGTTGCACAAAAAGCAAAGCTTATGACGTAAAGCAGAATAAGCATCATCGACCCTGGAGAAAGAAGATTTTGCTTTTTATTAGCAGAATTTGTAAATAATTTAAAAAATGTAATGCTTAGGTACTGGTGGGAAGCAGAATAAAAGTAGAGAGTGGTGTTTAAATGAGAATGCAAGTCATACTGCCCAATAGTCCTCCTATTGTTTAGTAAAAACGCCACACTTTTGGCTCCCCTAATCAAATATTACTCAGTCACACTTACTTCACATTTTCTAGAACAGGCAGCCATCTCTAAAAAGGTATTCTCCCTTCCTTTCCCTCCTTGCTTCATACTGCACATGTGTTTCATTCCCTCCCCCCCTCCCCTCTGCCAGATCCGCTTCTGGTTGGCTGGTGGGCATGTGTAGCTCAGAACAGGAGACAGGATCAAGTTACACACATGCTCAGAGAATAGGAAGGCTGCCGCTGGCACCTACAGGAAGGGGAGAGAGATTTCAGTGATGTCACTGTAGGCTTCACACTGCTGTAGGCTGCCAGCACCATATCTCAGAGAAGCAAGCAGGGATCTGGGAATTTAGATATGCAGTAAGTACTTAAAAAGAATGCCTTTAGACTTACTTTTAATTTATATTAACCTTTCATTGTCCTTTAAAGAATATGAGCAGAACAGGCAGGATAGAAACTGGTTAGAGAACAAGAAGAAAAAATAGCAGAATAACATGGGCAACCAAAATAGTGGCCCATCCTGAGAAAATGTCATAGATCAGATGCAAGGTTATGGGACATATAAAGAAAGGTAAGGCCAAAATGTACTGGCAAGGAAGGGGTTAAGTAGCCTCCCAAATCACAAAAATCACCCTCTGCCAATGCTAGAATAAATTTCAACATTAATATGGGTGGATACTCAGGCTGGTTAGTATATTGTCCCAGGGTGACCAGCCTTTTAACTGTTCAGATACTGTATATACAGTAAGTACCACCCCGTACTCACAACAGACAAATACAGTTTGCTTGCCCCATGGGGGTTTATATGAGGGATTTATCTGTTATCACTGCACCGTTGGAAAATGGCAAAGTGTGGTGTTGTTACGTGACTGTATACCAAATATATTATCATTGTTTTATGTTAAAGGGGTGGTTCTATATATGTCATAGTATATCCTATTCCTATCAACTTTGAAATTGGTCTTTATTATTTATTTATTTACTTATAGTTTTTTAAAAAAAATGTTGCCTTTCTCAGTCTCTCATTTAAAACACTACCTGGTTGCTAAGGTAACCAGACAGCTGCTGAAATTCCAAACTGGAGAGCTGCTGGACAAAATGCCAAATAACTGAAAAACCACTACCTGGTTGCTAAGGTAAACAAGACCCAAGCAACCAGACAGCTGCTGAAATTCCAAACTGGAGAGCTGCTGTACAAAAAGCCAAATAACTGAAAAACCCCAAAAAATAAAAAATGAAAACCATTGCCTGGAAATCATTGCCTATGTCATAATAAAAGTTAATCTAAAGTTGAACTACCCCTTTAAGCTTATGTATCTATTGGATATTACTGTTGTTTTTTCTGTGTATGTTTGCGGCTGCTTATCGCTTCAGATATCCCTTTGAGCAACTAATGGCAATGCTGCTTCCGAATCCAGTTTTGGCTAAACTGCTAGTCCATCACGTTGTGAACTTTAAATGGAGACATCAACTGGCTGTCTTCCAATAAAGGTATCGGACCTGTTATGCAGAATGCTTAGGACCTGAGGTTTTCTGGATAACGGATCTTTCTGTAATTTGGGTCTCCATACCTTAAATCTGATAAAAAAATAATGTAAACATTAATTAAACCCAATAGGATTGTTTTGTCTCCAATAACCATTAATTATATCTTATTTGGGATCAAGTACAAGGTACTGTTTTATTATTACAGAGAAAAGGGAATCATTTAACCATTAAATAAACCCAATAGGGCTGTTCTGCCCCCAATAAGGATTAATTATATCTTAGTTGGGATCAAGTACAGGTACTGTTTTATTATTACAGAGAAAAGGGAATCATTTAACCATTAAATAAACCCAATAGGGCTGTTCTGCCCCCAATAAGGGGTAATTATATCTTAGTTGGGATCAAGTACAGGTACTGTTTTATTATTACAGAGAAAAGGGAATCATTTAACCATTAAATAAACCCAATAGGGCTGTTCTGCCCCCAATAAGGGGTAATTATATCTTAGTTGGGATCAAGTACAGGTACTGTTTTATTATTACAGAGAAAAGGGAATCATTTAACCATTAAATAAACCCAATAGGGCTGTTCTGCCCCCAATAAGGGGTAATTATATCTTAGTTGGGATCAAGTACAGGTACTGTTTTATTATTACAGAGAAAAGGGAATCATTTAACCATTAAATAAACCCAATAGGACTGTTCTGCCCCCAATAAGGGGTAATTATATCTTAGTTGGGATCAAGTACAGGTACTGTTTTATTATTACAGAGAAAAAAGAAATTTTTAAATTTTTAAAAATCTGAATTATTTGATTAAAATGGAGAATATGGAAGACAGCCATTCCGTAATTCGGAGCTTTCTGGATTATTATTATTATTATTATTAACATTTATTTATAAAGCGCCAACATATTCCGCAGCGCTGTACAATAAGTGGGTTTCATACATTGGACATACAGAGTAACATATAAAGCAATCAATAACCGATACAAGAGGTGAAGAGAACCCTGCCCAAAAGAGCTTACACTCTACAAGGAGAAAGGGTTGAGACACAAGGTGTGGGAATGGGTAGGGCCAGAGTTCTGAAAGGTGTGGCACAGGGTATTGCTAAACTACTAGATTAGGGTAAGCTTCTCTAAATAAATAAATGGATAACGGGTTTCCGGATAATGGATCCCATACCTGTACAAGGAAAATATAAGAGTCTATCAGACTGCTGCATCAGTTCTCTATGAACTCTATCTGGAGAGACAAAGAACTGGTTCTACATTCTGTGAGTACCCTTCCCCTTCTCCATACCAAAAGCAAGTAATCTGTTACCTCAATGTAGCTTAATATGCACTTGGAAATCACTTTTGTGGCCCACCTGCTTAAAAGAAAAGTAAAAAATAACAATAATAGAGTTCAAAAAATGTAATGAGTCTTAAACAAGCTGTTCCACGTGCCAAGTCCATGTTCTGTCTCTGTTGGATAACTGGGCTTTAGACAGGAATCTATCTCACCATCTGTGTTGAACAAAAGAAATACTCTAGAGAGAACCCTGATCTGAGGTTCTTTGAAGTGAGTTCAAAAAAATCACTGAATGAAACTGAGAAGAAAATACAAATAGTACGCGAATCGAGAGAAATCTGGCCTCCAAATGGGGAGCATCTTAAACTGATAGTTTCCATATTTTGTCTGAAATAAATATACACGTTTATGTCCAAGAAGCTGTTCGTAACAACCATCTGCACTTGAGAGCAGAGAGCAAAGATACAAACAGAGAAAAAGCCTAACATCATAACACAGTCCTATTTATAGTGCCAAAAGCTGTGCAGTAAAACTGGTTTGCAGGCAAATCTTGATTACGCTTGGGCTGGATTTCCATTTCTCTTGCCCTGACTCATTTCAATGAGACTTGTTTATTGGCACTTAATATAAAAGTAAATCAATGTGATTTAAACAACTTGAGGGGCCCATATGAGAGAGAATGAAAGTTTGCCTCGCACAGTACATTGGAAATCTTTTGGATGAGGACCACATCATTTCACTGACACCTTCTGAAGATCAGGCTGGATCTTTTCATGTACATTATGTGGTAACATGATTATAAGGGCCCAAAGTCTGACTGATCTATGGCCAAGAGTCCCCCAGATATCTTCTGGGAAGGTTTGAAAATCTTGTGGATAAGGACCACATCTTGCCATTGATGTAGCATTCTGCTGATGGGTTAGTTATTTGCAGCAGCAAAACATATTTGCCTGGGGGTCAAACCATAAAACATTTACTTTAAAAAGTTTCTAAGTAGTGAGGAGCCAATCTGTCCCGAAAAATTAGCAAAATGCATTGAAGTCAACGGGTGACAATTTTTTGTTACATTTTTTCTTATGCGTGTGTGTATTCACTCCGAATACATGAAAGTTAATGGGCATTTTTTCTCAGCAATTTTGTTCGTTGCAGCAAATTTGTGATGCAGGTTGGTGAAAACGAAATATGGAATTTCGTGGCGAATCCATGCCTGGCCAAAAAATTCACTCATTGCTTTTTAGAATATCAACTTGATCAGATATGCAGAAGTTTTTCTTCATCGTCAAATGTAAAAAGACTTGGGGAACAACACAAGCAAAGGTTCATGCACGGAGCTTCCATTTGAAGCAGCGTAGGGGGTTTTTCACGGTGAGGGTAGTGAGGTTGGGGAATGCCCTTCCTAGTGATGTGGTAATGGCAGATTCTGTTAATGCCTTTAAGAGGGGCCTGGATGAGTTCTTGAACAATCAGAATATCCAAGGCTATTGTGATACTAATATCTACAGTTAGTATTAGTGGTTGTATTTATAGTTTATGTATGTGAGTGTATAGATTGGTAGGTGTGGGTTAGGTGTGCTGGGTTTACTTGGATGGGTTGAACTTGATGGACACTGGTCTTTTTTCAACCCTATGTAACTAACTACTATGTATGCCAAATAAGGGCTGTGATTGGCTATTTAGTAGCCTTAGCCTACACGAAGGTCTGTTTGTTACTGCATCTTGTTTTAATTCAACCAAAACCACTTTGCAATATACATCAAATGAAAAATAGGCAGCCTTTTAATGATATTTAATGTAATAATATGGTTTGGAACAGTTCCCTAAGCCCCGCCTCCTGTTCCCCTGCTGATCTGGCTGACGACTTTGAGACTCAAAAAAAATGTAACAAAAGCCTGCCTTCAGCCTGCATCCTCCCAATCCCACAATTCCCTGCACACGTGATGTCAATAAGGGAAATAACATCATAGTGCAATGCATTGTGGGTTATGTAGTTCCTGCATGCTGTCTGTAAGCTGTGGAGAAGTTGCTATATCTTTTGCATTTGTAACATCAAGTCTTTAGTCCCTTCTCCCCTGTCAGGATTTCAAATGATGCAGAAAGGGAAGAACTGTTTTGCAGATGCATTTCAGCATATGAAAATGGTATTTATTTATTCTTTTTGAACGATTAGATTACAGTGATATGTATATTAGGGGTTTCTGTGATGTGTGGGGCTCTTTAACAGAAGCCGAAGTTCCCCGAAGTTTATCATCATAATTAGCTATACAAAAGAATACACAGCAATTTAATTCAGTGGCATTTGCGGCAGTGACAGCAGCACCTAGACTATAAAGAGATTGCAACAACAGTCAAAATACCCTCTGTGCCATTGACCTGTTGCACCCCAGGCAATTTGACCACTTCAGTAAGATACCCTTACACACCTGCACTTTACATTTTAATGAATTGGAAACAAGTAACAAACAAGCATTGCTCAGGAAAAAGTAAAAAATGCCTGCAGTTGCATAGTACAGTGTTCTGCAATGGGAAAATAAGCACATGTGTATCTGATGTTTATAATGCAGCTGTATATTATGAGCAGGAAATTATGGCCAAGTATTATTTGACTTTTCTCAAAATAAATACAATCATGCTTGACTGAGAAGAGATCATTGTAACAGCGGAAAGCTTTGCTACTTGGTCATAAAAAGCAAGAAGGCATTTATTATATTTGGTTGGATGGTGTTGCTCGTACTGGTTAACATGATATCTTATAAAATGTCACAAATGTTTAAAACGCTTCGGGCTGGAACACATCCCCTCTCTCCAAGAAATGAAGACTCTCCTTTTGTTATTATTTGAAGTCATTATTGATTTCCTACATTTAAAAATTATTGCAGGAACTTGGCACAAACTGGAAGCTCGAAAGCCAAAACACTGAAGGCACGATATTAATCTTCCAAAAAAATACGCCAGTGAATTCATAGTGACCACTTGTCAACAGATAACAAGCAAGGAAAATATGCAGCAGAATGAAAAACATGGAGTGAAAGAAAATGGTTTTCAGCGCTCAGCTCGGAGAAAGCGGATTATACTAGCAAAGCCATTCTGTAGGCCAGGGAGAGATGGAGAACCCTGCATGGACCTTAGTGCGGGAATATGCTAAGTTATTAATATTCCAGTTGACTATTAGATAAGAGTAAGTAAAGATGGATAGTTTTACATAGTAACATAGTAACATAGTAAGTTGGGTTGAAAAAAGACATACGTCCATCAAGTTCAACCATAATGCCTATATATAACCTGCCTAACTACTAGTTGATCCAGAGGAAGGCAAAAAACCCCATCTGAAGCCTCTCTAATTTGCCACAGAGGGGAAAAAATTCCTTCCTGACTCCAAGATGGCAATCGGACCAGTCCCTGGATCAACTAGTACTAAGAGCTATCTCCCATAACCCTGTATTCCCTCACTTGCTAAGAATCCATCCAGCCCCTTCTTAAAGTTATATAATGTATCAGCCAGCACGACTGCTTCGGGGAGGGAATTCCAGAACCTCACAGCTCTCACTGTAAAAAATCCTTTCCGAATATTTAAATGGAACCTCCCTTCTTCTAAACGGAGTGGGTGCCCTCGTGTCCGTTGGAAGGACCTACTGGTAAATAAAACATTATAGAGGTTATTATATGATCCCTTTATATATTTATACATAGTTATCATGTCACCTCTTAAGCGCCTCTTCTCCAGTGTAAACAGACCCAACTTGGCCAGTCTTTCTTCATAACTGAAACTTTCCATACCCTTTACCAGCTTAGTTGCCCTTCTCTGGACTCTCTCTAACTCAGTAATGTCCCATTTGAGCACTGGAGACCAAAACTGAACAGCATATTCTAGATGGGGCCTTACCAGCGCTCTGTAAAGGGGAAGAATAACCCCCTCCTCCCGTGAATCTATACCCCTTTTAATACAGCTCAAAACCTTGTTTGCCCTTGCAGCTGCTGCCTGGCATTGCTTGCTACAGCCAAGTTTATTATCTACAAGGACTCCCAGGTCCTTCTGCATTATGGATTTGCCTAGTGCAGTCCCATTAAGGTTATACGGGGCTTGCATATTTTTACATCCCAGGTGCATGACCCTACATTTATCCACATTAAATCTCATCTGCCACTTAGCTGCCCAGATTGCCAGTTGATCAAGATCCTGCTGCAGGGATGTCACATCCTGGCTAGAATTGACTGGTCTGCAGAGTTTTGTGTCATCTGCAAACACTGATACATTACTTATAATACCCTCCCCTAAGTCATTTATGAACAAATTAAACAAAAGTGGACCCAGTACAGAACCCTGAGGGACCCCACTGAGAACCTTACTCCAAGTAGAGAATGTGCCATTAACAACCACCCTATGTACCCGATCCTGTAGCCAGTTTTCTATCCATGTGCAAACGACTTCACTAAGACCAATAGACCTTAGCTTAGAAAGCAGTCGTTTGTGGGGAACGGTATCAAATGCTTTGGCAAAATCCAAATAGATTATATCTACTGCATCCCCACTGTCCAGCTTCTTACTTACCTCATCATAAAAAGCAATTAAATTGGTCTGACATGACCTGTCCTTCATAAAGCCATGCTGATTACTGCTCATAATGCCATTCTCCACTACATAATTTTGAATGTGATCCCTTAACAAGCCTTCAAATAACTTGCCCACCACGGATGTCAAACTTACAGGCCTATAATTGCCAGGCTGAGATCTTACTCCCTTTTTAAATATGGGAATGACATTCGCCTTCTTCCAATCCCTAGGTACCATACCTGATGAAAGAGAGTCTGAGAATATCAGAAACAAGGGCCACTGCAATTCTGCCCCTAGCTCTCTCAGTACCCGAGGGTGTATTCCATCTGGCCCCGGTGCCTTGTTTACATTTATCGTGTGTAACCCTTTAAGCACCATATCCTGTGCCAACCACTGTGTAGTTGGAGCTGAGGCAACAGTGCAGCTATTGGGTGAGACTTGGCCCACTGACTCCTCTACTGTATACACAGAAGAAAAGAACTGGTTAAGCACATCTGCCTTTTCTGTATCCGCTGTAACCATATTGTTATTATAACTCAATGGGGCCACACCCTCAACCTGCATCTTTTTACTATTAATATACTTAAAAACTTTTTGGGGTTAGTCTTGGCCTCGGCCGCGATGCGCTCCTCATTTTCTATCTTTGCCTTCCGGATTGCTGTTTTACAACACTTGTTATAGTGTTTATAATCACTAAACGCAGCTACTGTCCCCTCTGACTTATATTTCTTAAAAGCTTTCCTTTTTTTCCCTATTAACTTCTTTACCTCAGAGTTAAACCACATAGGGTGATTCTTAACACTTCTACTTTTTCTTATTAATGGAATAAATTGAGAACAGTAATGATTTAATATCATTTTAAATGACAACCATTTCTGCTCTGTGTTTTTATCAGAAAACATAATGCCCCAATCTATGCCCTGAAGCGCTGCCCTTAAGGAACTAAAATTTGCCTTCCTAAAATTCATTGTCTTTGTTGCCCCCATGTAAATTTGTTTCCTGCACCAAACATTAAATGAAATAACATTATGGTCACTATTACCCAGGGGTTCAACCACTTGCACATTTGCTATACGTTCTGGGTCATTAGAGATCACTAGATCTAGTATAGCATGGTTCCTGGTTGGCTCCTCAACAACTTGTGACATAAAGTTGTCATGCAGCAAGTTTATAAACTTGTTCCCATTTACTGTCCTGGCAGTACTACGGCTCCAGTCAATATCAGGGTAATTAAAATCCCCCATTATTATCACTTGCCCCAAACTATCAGCCTTTTCTATTTGCAACAGGAGCTGGGCCTCCTCCTCTTCGCTTACATTAGGGGGTCTATAGCATACCCCTACAATTAGTTTGGTAGATTCCTTACTATCTGTGTTTTATATGTAAGCCCCCAGTCTTTGTATTATTTGTTATTTATATAGTGCCAAACACATTTATGTAGTGCTTTACATTGATTATACATCATTTGCATCAGTCCCTGCTGAGCAGAACTTAATATCCTTATAGCATTTGCACACTAAGGCCAATTTTATCATTTGCCTGTATATTTTTTTTTAGTGTTTATGGGGAGACCGAGGACTTGGAGGAAACCTACGCAGTATCTGCTACAGGTAGAACGTTGTCCATGCTTTATATTTAAAAGGGTGTTTGGATTATCAGTGGTATATGAACAAATTTTTCCTGTAGGGACAAGACAAGAAAGAAGTTCTGTTAGACCAGAGACCTTCCGTCTTTTTTGTTTCTGGCCAAAATGTGGTAACGGCCCCCTTTGTTATTAAAGAGGTTACAGATATATGAAAACATGGTTGTGATAGCCACTCTCTTATAGTCCAGTCATATCCAAGATGATTAATAGGCATTTACTCTCAAACTTCACTCAGAGTGAGGACACTAGGAGCTTCTACATAATTATATGTTGCCAAGAAAGCATGGGAAATAATTGAAATCAGTAAATCAAAATAAGACACAAGGTAACCAGACCCTGTGTCAACACTATTTAATATAATGTGTCTTAGTGTCTGTCTGGAAAGCAAGCTTTAAAAGTATGTTACATACAGTAGATCATTTCCAGTTTGACAGACTTTTCTGATGATGTGTTTGCAAAAGGCAGTCAAAATGTCCAGCTTCACCGGAAGACCAAGACGTCTATTACAATCAGTAGAGATAATATCCAGTGCTGATTTGTATTGCTTTTATAAGACAAGTCCAGATGGCCTATTCCTGTTGGGCCTATTCCTCTTGAACCAAACCTAATCAATTTACAGTTTATGTATTTCCTCAATTTGTTCATTACATTTATGTTCCCAGCGGACACAAATAAATGAAAGCAAAGCTCAGATTTAAAGATTTGGCTTTTGCCATACATGGATCATAGCTAATGACTTGGAAACTTGACAGCTGTAACAGATGCACTGTCTCGTCCGGGGTCTCGATTCTGAAATCATCAATATTTGACTACAGTAGAAAGTAGAGTTTCAGCTACAGTATAAACAGCTCAGTAATGTCTCTTTATCGCCTTTCTAATGTTTTTTCTTAACACTAGGTGCCTCCGTAAGCCCAATAGTAAGCCCAATAGTAAGCCCAATAGTAAGCCCAATCCCCACCTGCCCTCCCCATCACTCTCCTGCTGCCCTTCCTCGATTCCGACAGAAGGTGGATGTGGGGGGGCGGTGCTGACAGTGGGGGAGCAGGTGGGTGGTGGGGTAGCAGCCCCAGTGGGCCTAACACTCCCCAGTCCGACCCTGCTTTACAGCAGGCCATACCCCATTGCTTTGTGTAGCTCATGGGCTGACAACTCTCAGCCCTGAAGGGTAAATGGCTAAGTGGGGCTCTTTATAAAACAACGTTTTCTCATTTATACCAATAAAAACCATATAATGATATCTAAAATCCAGTCTGCCTGTATCTCAGCAAGAATAATTGCTTGGTATCATGTTATGAAATATTTTGTTTATTAAATGGAAATGGATTACAGCCAAGGCTCATAAAGCAAGAGAGAAACTCCCATAAGAGATCTAATAAAATAATGGCACGTATTCATAAATATTCCAAGAATGCCTTATGCCAGTTTTTCTTTTTTTATAAACTTCCTTTAATTGAATTTTCATGTAACAGGGGGGTTTGGGGGGAACAGAAAGAAAAGGGGAATTACAGTACATGTCATTTGACAAACAGGGCTATGCACCTATGTGCCTAGAGCACCAGCTTTTGGGGGGCAGCCTTTGGGTGCCTATATATAAGATTTTTCTTTTTTTATAAAAAATGTAAAAATCCCCCCAGTCTCTGCTGCAGAATTCCTAAGGATATCTGACAACTAAGCCTGTGGGTGAGGGGTTTGCACTGTGGCACGTGACGTTACTCCGACGGAAGTGGTGTCATGCACATGATGTCACTTCCTGAACGTAGGGGGCACATTTAGGTTCTAGGTGCCTATGGTGGCACTAGACCTAAACTACAACCCTGCCAGAAGTTTTGTATCTTCCATTAACAAGGGTTAACAACAAGTCATTACTGTTTCACAGTTAACAGTTAAGGTAGGTAACTTTGTGAAATGCATAGCATTTTAAACAATCAGTAGGTTTATGTCTTTAAGTGGAGTATTTCTAACCAAGGTCTCCATATGACCCAATACTGTGATATTTTATGACAAAGTAAGCAAATTATTTGTTTAAGTTTCCTCAACTGTTTGCACCTGGTAAACAAAGTAGGGGATGTAACAGATTTCCATGTTTTAGGAATTAAGGCTTTTGCCGCCTGTAATAAGTGTAGAGCTAATCTATTAGTTATCAAAGGGTTTGTATTGTGTCAAAGTAGAATAGGAGTAGCAGTAAGTCCATGTGGGAGATATTCATGTCTGGCAGTTTACTACCGTATTTTTCGGACCATAAGACGCACCGGACCATAAGACGCACCAATTTTTTGGGAAGGGAAATGAAGAAAAAAAGATTCTGAAACAAAGTGTCCTAAAATATTTTATGTGCATTAAAACCCAACCTGTACCAGCAGCACCCAACATATTGCCCCCCACCTGTACCAGCAGCACCCAACATATTGCCCCCCACCTGTACCAGCAGCACTCAACATATTGCCCCCCACCTGTACCAGCAGCACCCAACATATTTCACCCACCTGTACCAGCAGCACCCAACATATTGCCCCCCACCTGTACCAGCAGCACACAACATATTGCCCCCCACCTGTACCAGCAGCACCCAACATATTGCCCCCCACCTGTACCAGCAGCACCCAACATATTGCCCCCCACCTGTACCAGCAGCACCCAACATATTTCACCCACCTGTACCAGCAGCACCCAACATATTTCACCCAACATATTGCCCCCATCTGTACCAGCATATAGCCTACCGATATACTTTAAAAAAATGTTTTTACTTGCCCATGTGGTCTCCGCAGGGCCCTCCTCTATTTACCGGCGCTTAGCTCTGGCGCATGCACAATGACGCGCATGCGTATGGGCATGCGCGTCATTGTGCATGCGCACAGCGCCATAGCTAAGTGCCGGCAAATAGAGGAGGGCCCTGCGGAGACCACATGGGCAAGTAAAAACATTTTTTTAAAGTATATCGGTAGGCTATATTCGGACCATAAGACGCAGGGACTTTTTCCCCCCACTTCTGGGGGAAAAAAAGTGCGTATTATGGTCCGAAAAATACAGTAATGAAAGTGCATATTTTAACCCAGTGAGGTCTTATTACAGGTACGTAGTACCATCTAGTGGTGAGTTAGAACCACAAGGACTGTGGTGTCACATATTCTATCAGCAGCAAGCACTCTTATAGCCTCTACCTGGAAATCTAATAATACTCCAAGCTTTGTTTCATAAGGACTGGAACTCTTGGCTAGTATTTGTCCAAAACAATAATCCACTTACTGTATACTCTAGCCTTGTATTACCTTTATACCTGCTTCAGTATGTATAAACCAGTATTCTACTTACTACCAACAACAGCCATTGCAAGACCTTTACTGTTAATATGTACATTATCTTTAATTCTATTTTTCTCCATTCTTTCCTTCCTGTTATTGAGGATATTATATATGGATGGATTAGCAGTTGTTATTGTCCTATATTGTTTAATACAAATAAAAACTATGGAACATAGAAATCCTACATTTTTCATCATGTTGTTTTCATCCTTCCAGCTGAAACCTTCCCACGAACACTATTGAGACATACACCCAGAATCACATCTCACACGTACAAACACATTTATCAACCTTCAATTTCACATACACAAAACAGTGTAAGAAGAAATCCAGAATGCTGACCAGACATTTCCCAAGTGAGTACATGGGTGGCCACTAATGACCTGGTTCAGTAACAGAACATAAATATAGGAAATTATTTTTCTTATCTTGTTTGGCTACTTTAGATTTCACCTTGTAAAAATAAGCCATGCTGTTTTCATGCCAAAACATCTATTGTGTATATATTTTAGAATGTATCTGTGTATTTATTTATTTGGCAAAACAAATGTACAGAGCATGATACATAGAAAAAAAGCACTTAATTCAGGCAAGAATATTGTTTACTTTCACTGTTAGTACCACTGGACTTATGAGATTCAGTCCTCTAATGCAATGGGACTGTAGGTAGTTCTGCCACTAACCCATAGTGGGGTTTAAATGTTTCCCTATAGAAGTATGACTAAATGCCCAACCATTGACTGAAAGCACTAAAAAGGCCAATATTCACCATGGTTACTTAGCCTTGATCGGTAAACTGTATACACTTACAGAGATTACGATAACTGATAATACCTATGTATGGGGAAATTGCAATCATTTCTTTGTGTCATGGTTATCGTCATAATGAACTCCATAGACTAAAGAGCGAAATTTATAAATGACTGTTAGCTAACACTTTGCCAATTTAGAGCAATCTTTTTATAGTTTGGATTGATTTGTTTAAGCAATGTAAAAGATTTGAAAAATATAGTTACTCCTTCCACCTTTGAACTTGCACTGGGGAGCTGAGTTCTAACACCTCATTGAAGTATTTGGTCAAGACAACAGAACACATTAGAGGCGTAACTTTGGGGACCCAGGCCCCCCTTAATTTTCTATTCCAGACCCCCACTCCCTCCACCTAGAATTGTGACCCATGATTTCTCATCTGTCTGTAGTTACACAACTGAAACATATTCTGATGAGTTCAGCCATTCATACAGTAAATGTGTCAATTTGTTTAGAGCACTTTCCTGATAGTTTATAAATCCGACAGAATTCTAACTGCTGGGAAACCTTCAGGATTCTCCAGTTTGAAGTTTTTTTTAGTTACGGCCCATTGTGTATTTGGCAATACCCTACTATTTATGGCTGCGATATCATGAAGCCACAACCCAATCTTTGTACAAATATTTGACCGCACATCAGCTTAACTTTGCCTAATTGAAAAGGAATTTATATTTTTGAGCGTTTTCTTTATTCTTTTCGGCTCTCGGGGCGATACAGATTTCCTGAGAGTCCCCGTTGCCAATTTTTTACGCTTTCCTCATGTGTGACTTGAGCAGTGTCACTTGCGCAAAGCAGCAGCTGCCCAGCGTAGCACAGAGAGGCCTCTTTAATTTAATTCCAGATGGCGAAATTGAAAGTTGACATTATTTCTAGAGATTACACCAGTAACATCAAAGGATATTCGGGAAACCAGCTCCATCGGCCCCTCGGCTGCTTCCAAAGTCCTGCAGTGTAAATTGTGTAATAAGATGCAGAGTAACATTATCTCTATAGGGCTCTTACATCAAAGTACCACTACAAACAATAATGGAACAGTGGTGTTTGGGGGAAATGGAAAAAGTCTGAAACTCTCTTATGATTAATAAAGAACAGAATCTTCACTGGAGTATTTTGGATACTGCCCATTTCATTACAAATGCTACCATAGCTTCTGTATTTATTTAATTTAGTAGAACTTTTCTACCAGAATCCATTGCCCAAAACAAATGTACATGATGAATTAAATAATAATTATATACTACATTTTTATTGTAAGAAATTATTTTGTGTTATTAAGATGAGTTTAAAGGCAAAATTGGGATAACAGAGATAGATGATAGATAGATAGATGATAGATAGATAGATGATTGATAGATAGATAGATAGATAGATGATTGATAGATTGATAGATAGATAGTAATCAATCAACATTAAATAAGGCCTAACACACAGATTAAAAAAATACTATAGGGTTTATTTACTAACTGTATTGTAATTTCGAGTGGATTTTTTTTTTAACTACAATGCAACTTTTTTCCGATTATTCCAGTACAGTGCCGGGCAAAACTTTATGTGCTCCCAAGGCAGGAGCAAGATGTTCACACCCCACATTCGTCACACAGGAGCGAAGGGAGAAGCAGAGGCTATAGACAAGACAGAAGGGCCAGAACTCAGGGTTGGAAGGCAGAAAAGGTGCATTCCAGGGATCCTAGGCACATGCTTTGTCTCCTATTTCTGGCCCTGTTCTTGCACAGATCCAATTTTTGAGACCTGGACCCAACTCGGACTCATGACCTAGACCAGTGATCCCCAACCAGTGGCTCAGGGGCAACATGTTGCTCCCCAACCCCTTGGGTGTTGCTCTCAGTGCCCCCAAACCAGGGAGTTATTTTTGAATTTCTGATTTGGGGACAAGTTTTGGTTGAATAAAAACAAGATTTCCTACCAAATAAAGCCCCTGTAAGCTGATAGTGTGCATAGAGGCTGCCTAATAGCCAATCTTAGCCCTTATTTGGCTCCTCCATTAACTTTTATGGTGATTGTGTTGCTTGGTGATTGTGGACCTCTGACTTAGGCCCTCAACCCACATTTTTAATAGCTTTAACCTGCTGCCCAACCTGACCTTATCAGCAACCCAATCTTGGACCCACTGACCCAACTTAAACAGGAAGACAGTCCCCAGATGGAGATGCACCTGATGCAATTGTGCCCGTGTCAAGATTCACACAGTTGCACTTTGGAGCTGATGAACAGAATGTCACACTTAACTGAGGGGAAATTTGTAGCTCTGCAACTGCACTGAGAAACCATATCAAAATATAGAAGTATATCACCATTAACTGTTACACATAGATCCATCAGCGATCTGCAAATAAGAGAGAGAAACACAATGTTCTGGAGTGAGGGACTATGTAAAGGAGAAAGACAATCCCAGTAGTATAAATAGGGGTCTGTATCCTGTAGTATTTATCCTTGCGTGCAGGTCAGTACTGGAATGATTGATAATTCTAAACCATCACTATTTTGCAATTAATATCGTTATTGGTTCTATAAAAAAAACCAAGGGGGCTTGAGAAAAGGCATAATAAAGGCAAACTAGTACTTGGGGATAGCATCCCAATTGGAAATCAACGAGAAATGTATTTTTTGGTTGAAATGATGGCGACTCTTTACATTTGATCCTGGGATTGACTGAGGAGCTTTAGCCATGCAAGTGTCAGTGTCCTTTATATGTAGGTTGCCATCTGGCAGGTATGTTACTAGCTTGGGTGGGAAACATAATGCTTGATGTTAATGATAGGGAAGAGAGATAAACAATATATAAAGTTGGTATTATATCCCAGAAACAGTGGCAACCCTATCTGAAAAAGATTTAAAGACATGCAATGCAGTCACATGTCCTCAGCCTGCCTTCAGCCTGCATCCTCCCAATCCCACAATTCCCTGCACACATAATGCCAATAAAGAAAGGAACATCACAGTGCAATGCATTGTGGGTTAAGTAGTTCCTGCATGCTGTGGAGAAGTTGTTACAATAGTAACATCAATGTTTTAGTCCCTCCTCCCCTGCCAGGGTTTCAAATGATGCAGAAAGAGAAGAACTGTTTAGCAGCTGGATATCAGCATATTAAAATGGTATTCATAAATTATGAAGGAACAGGTTACAGTAATAGATATATTAGGGGTTTCTGGGTAGTGTGGGGCTCTTTAACAAATTTTGGCTCTAAAGCCAAGTTACTATTTAAACAGCATTAGCAGTGGCTGTAGAATTACATGCTTGCTGGTACAACAGTGATATTAGGTCTTTCCCTTCCCTTTAATATCTGCTGCCCCAATCCTTCCTGCCTACACCTGCACAGAGGGACCCCAGCAGGGGCAGTTACCCCTAATTTGGACCTCCTAAGGATAACTCTGATGACATCTCTGAACTTAAATGTAGGTCTCTGTACAAATACAAATGATTTTTGAATCATCTCTATTCAGACGTTTTGTGGACTGGGCAAGAAATAAACATTTCCATACAAATTCCATGACATTGTTTACAGTTTCCATTAGCATTCTATAGACAACGCCAGTCCTGAACAATATGCAAACATCTGTGCTAAATGATTATGCTGAAATACCACCAAGCTCGGTGGAATTAGCTGTTCTACGTAGGTGTAGAATCCTCCGCGCTGTATGGCGCAGCACATTCGCATCTGAAACTAATAAATAATTGTATATTTTTATTCTGGTATCCAACCAGTTTTTTTTTCTATAAAGAAAAAGCTGCAATATGTTCCCCCAGCTGCATAGAATGAGTTATAGTAAAGGCAGATGTGTCAAGAACCCCCCCCTCTCTGTCTGCACCACTAGAGACGCCTAACGCAGCTTCACTCGGACAAATCACTGACTTCATTTTCCTAAGGAAAGCAGTGACACCAGTTTCATCACTGATATAACAAAGAGAGAGTTATAAAATATTTGTAATGTTTCCATTTAATTAGCCTGACTGAGACAAAGGCAACGTTTTTGGGGTGTTTGGAATGACATTACACAGTGTTAGGGTGGGCCAAGCAGAATGCCCTTAGGTTTTGGTGGTGCCAAGGCCAAAACAGCCACAGTCCCTTCCCAGAGGCTATTATCCCCCCACAGCTACTATAGGCACCATCTCTCCCTACTATACCTGCTATCCCACAGCCACAGTCCCTTCCCAGAGGCTATTATCCCCCCACTGCTACTATAGGCACCACCTCTCCCTACTATACCTGCTATCCCACAGCCCCAGTCCCTTCCCAGAGGCTATTATCCCCCCACAGCTACTATAGGCACCATCTCTCCCTACTATACCTGCTATCCCACAGCCACAGTCCCTTCCCAGAGGCTATTATCCCCCCACTGCTACTATAGGCACCATCTCTCCCTACTATACCTGCTATCCCACAGCCCCAGTCCCTTCCCAGAGGCTATTATCCCACTGCTACTATAGGCACCATCTCTCCCTACTATACCTGCTATCCCACAGCCACAGTCCCTTCCCAGAGGCTATTATCCCCCCACAGCTACTATAGGCACCATCTCTCCCTACTATACCTGCTATCCCACAGCCACAGTCCCTTCCCAGAGGCTATTATCCCCCCACTGCTACTATAGGCACCATCTCTCCCTACTATACCTGCTATCCCACAGCCCCAGTCCCTTCCCAGAGGCTATTATCCCACTGCTACTATAGGCACCATCTCTCCCTACTATACCTGCTATCCCACAGCCACAGTCCCTTCCCAGAGGCTATTATCCCCCCACTGCTACTATAGGCACCATCTCTCCCTACTATACCTGCTATCCCACAGCCCCAGTCCCTTCCCAGAGGCTATTATCCCACTGCTTCTATAGGCACCATCTCTCCCTACTATACCTGCTATCCCACAGCCCCAGTCCCTTCCCAGAGGCTATTATCCCCCCACTGCTACTATAGGCACCATCTCTCCCTACTATACCTGCTATCCCACAGCCACAGTCCCTTCCCAGAGGCTATTATCCCCCCACTGCTACTATAGGCACCATCTCTCCCTACTATACCTGCTATCCCACAGCCACACCCCCTTCTCAGAGGCTATTATCCCCCACTGCTACTATAGGCACCATCTCTCCCTACTATACCTGCTATCCCACAGCCCCAGTCCCATCCCAGAGGCTATTATCCCCCCACTGCTACTATAGGCACCATCTCTCCTTACTATACCTGCTATCCCACAGCCCCAGTCCCTTCCCAGAGGCTATTATCCCCCCACTGCTACTATAGGCACCATCTCTCCCTACTATACCTGCTATCCCTCAGCCCCAGTCCCTTCCCAGAGGCTATTATCCCCCCACTGCTACTATAGGCACCATCTCTCCCTACTATACCTGCTATCCCACAGCCCCAGTCCCTTCTCAGAGGCTATTATCCCCCCACTGATACTATAGGCACCATCTCTCCCTACTATACCTGCTATCCCACAGCCCCAGTCCCTTCCCAGAGGCTATTATCCCCCACTGCTACTATAGGCACCATCTCTCCCTACTATACCTGCTATCCCACAGCCCCAGTCCCTTCCCAGAGGCTATTATCCCACTGCTACTATAGGCACCATCTCTCCCTACTATACCTGCTATCCCACAGCCCCAGTCCCTTCCCAGAGGCTATTATCCCCCCACTGCTACTATAGGCACCATCTCTCCCTACTATACCTGCTATCCCACAGCCCCAGTCCCTTCTCAGAGGCTATTATCTCCCACTGCTACTATAGGCACTATCTCTCCCTACTATACCTGCTATCCCACAGCCACAGTCCCTTCCCAGAGGCTATAATCTGTGCTTACAGTGGTAAATTACCCCTTTTATCAAAGTAGACTTGAGCCAAGAATGTGTGAAAACCTCTGATATATGTAGAGAGTATATGTATGTAGTTAAAAGCAGTCTGAGCAAATTCAGATAAGAGAGAGTAGAAGCCTCAATAATGTCCTCAATGTATGTATATACAGGAAATTAGAAAGACAAAGATATATAGAGAAAGATAGATAGATGATAGATAGATAGATAATTCTTTTAAAAAATCTGAAACATTATAACGTGCTTATGGTGGTATGGCCAAATGTTATCCCAGGGGTTTGAACCCAAGAAGTTTTTTTATTGGGTGTGGGAGAGGGGGGAAGAGAGATGGAAGCAGACATTTTTATGTTTTTATGCTGCTTCAAACAGGGACTTGGGAACAATTTCATGCCCTCGGTGCAAAAGTGTTAGGGCAGGTCTAATTGTGTCATAACTCCTAGTGGTGCGACTTTAGTAATCTATTCTCAGTATGATGCCTGGGTGCTTCCTTTTGGGTTAAATGATCCTGCATGCTGGGCAATACACAAAGAGGTTGTGCCAAATTCTTTGTTGTCATTACATGGTAATTCAGTTTACACTGCCACATTTGTAATGGCAAATAAAAAAAACAGAAGAGAAACTGTTATATTTCACATGGTTGTTTCCCCTCTCCATAGCATTCCTAGAAATCTCACATTAATAGCGGAGTGCTTACATGTGAACATAGCACTTCTGGCTTTGTGGTGTTTTGGATAGGAGACAAGGATTCTGTGCCAAAAATATGCTACATTATTCCACTTGCTGGATTAGGTGAAGCCTCACAGCGATGAAACCTTCAGCCTGTAGCTATCATTCTAGGTCTTCATTAGTAATATTGTGCTTATATGTAATGATTCCCACATGTCACACAAGCACGGCTCTGTATATGGTTATTTTTGCTTTATCAATAGATAGACAGGCAGTCAGACACTGGTATAGATTGTAAGCCACTAGGTCAGATTGTAAGCTCTACGGGGCAGGGACCTCCTTCCTACTGTGTCTCATACCACATGGCACTTATATATATATATACATATATGTATTTATTGTATTTATTTATTATATCACTTGTCCTCCCTGTGTGTAATTTTGTATTCTGTAAGACTGTACAGCGCTGCGTACCCTTGTGGCGCTTTATAAATAAAGTTATACATACATACATATAGTCTATGTATATAAAAAGTAACAGCCTGATAAACCAATCAGAAATGAATGTTTAAGTGACATGTTGTGTGCTTGGGTTTATGTCACATTTTGACTCCTATCCAGAAATGAATGCATACGCCATGTACATGTAACTAAACTGCTAACTAAACTGACAGCTGAGTCCTCCAGGCTATCAGAGCTCTCTTTAGAGGCAGTCAGTTTTAGGGCTTTGCAGAGATGCAGCAGAATGGACAGGTAAAGCAAAGAGACTCCATAGCACCCTACAGGTGCATCAGTTGTATGATAAGGGAGTGCAGTAGTGACATTCTGTATTGGGGAGCATTTATTATTTTCCAAATCAAAAGTGCCATGGGGCAGATCGTAAGAAAAGGGTCCTGTTGAGTCCTACATCCTCTACCACTTGCTAGAGTTTATCAAGCACCTGTGAATGCAGGCAGCACCTTATTTGGGGGGGGGGGGGGCACAGGCTCCAAAATGTCATAGCACCCTTCAGGTTACTCTACTTTGATATAATGGGGGGAATTTATTATCCCCCCAATCAAAAGTGCCATAGGGCAGGTGGTAAGGACAGGGCCTTGTTGCAGGCAACCCCTTATTTTTTGGGGGACCACATGTCCCCAAGATGGAGTATACAGACCTGTGGCAATGCTGCACTAGAGGAAGAGGTACCCTGCTACCTATAGCCCCATATTAAAGAGGATAATGTCTTCTCTTTGGTGGCCCCATATATTTTGGGAAAAGGGGTGCCAATGTACAGGTGATAGTCAGGTATGGCCCAAGCAGTATGTCTGTGTGTTATACATTAGGAGAAAATACAGTAGCTAGGGTTGAGAAAAATGGAATCCTGAGCTTCACAGAGTATTGGGGAGAGAGCCCCAATGTGGCATTGTGAGAGTGGTCATTACATGTTCCGCATCCAAGTAAGTGGAGTGGGTCATCAATGCTGAGGAATTGGAGCAGCTCTTGTTAACAGTAGCTGTGCGTAACTGTACAGAGTGAAACATACTGTAATTATTGCCTGTGGTTGGTGATATAATAGATATTTTAAAAGCCGATTAATCTCAAGTACAGAAACAACATGAATATCCAATTACAATCCTGGCTAGGGCTAATATGGACCTTAGAACATTGTTTTTTGCCTTCTCCTTAGCCACAGTTATGACTGTTGCACTGCTATTTAGATATAATATCTGAGACAAGCAGCTTGGGTACTGGACCCCAGAACAGGCATGGCTTAGGGTAACCCCATAGATATAATAGCACCCAAGTTTTTGGGTTTATACATTAAAACAAACAGGGGGTTGTTGGCTGTTATGCCAATAGATAAGAGCTTTCCGTTACTCATCATTAAAAGATGAAAAGAGTGGAAAGACATTGAAAATGTAATATTTTGTATCACAAAACAAAACCAAATAGTGGCCAGTTTCTCCCCTGGACAGTAATGAGATCCATTTGTGTTCACTTTCCTATGACGATATCCAACCATTTCTTGACCTGTCTTACAATGCTGACTATTTTTGTTCCATAACAGGGAAATAACCTTTGATCTAATAAGATAAAGTGTCACTAGGAGATTAATGTATCCACATATCAATGATCTTCTGGGAAATCCTGGTTGTTTTAAGTCCAGAAATTAGCTTTAACAGATAGCTAAATAATGATGTCATTGTAATAAATGGAAGATATCATTCTCAGACCCCTGTCATACAACTGGAAGTCAGTTAAGATGATAAGCAGAGCCAAACAGCTGCAACAGGAACTGTGTAGACAGATATGAAAATGGCAATGTGATAAAAGATAAGAAACAGATAATTAATCTAGAGATTAAGAGAGAGATTTAAAACTAATTGGACAGCTAGTTGGCTGTTATGGCCTAAATCTAAACCATTACACCACATAGGCAATCGTCTCCACATCATAGATTAGGGATGACTTTTTCAGCACGATTTGGCCAAATCCATGCTTCTGGCCAAAATGAATCCAAAGCCTTAAAATCACATGACTTTTTACACATAAACACAGAATTTTTTATTTTTTTTTAGCGCATGGTTGCCTTAAGCACTTCAGATACAGTTCGGTATTCGGCAAAATCTTTTACAAAGGATTTGGGGTTCACCTGGCTCCTAAAATAGTGGATTGGGTGCATCCCTAATACCATTAGGATGTGATAAATGGGGGACAAGCAATGACAATCTTGACAACTGCATCTTGACATACCTATGTGGCGCAACTTAGTGCTAAAGGAACTCCTCTCACTTGGAAGGGCCAACCCATTACTGGTTGGCTCACAGGTAGATACGACATAAATTTTAATCTACTCTGGTGGATGGGGTGGTTGGCAGGTCCTTGATGTCATTGGGTCATACTAAGCTTAATTGCTGGTGTTCTGGTGACACATAGTGCCCACCAATCACTGAGGTCCCTCTGGGAAAAGACATAATAAACATCACAAGTTTCAAAATACCCAAGAAGACCTTGTATATTTAAAAATAAATATAAATTTATCCTTTTCAGCTCGGGTCCCTTTGAGGCATGCAAGTACAGAACTATGGCCATTACTGGCCTTTTGGACAAACCAAGTGACTTTTTCAGAATATGGGGGTGCAAGGGGTGCTTTGTTCATTGGTCATCATTCCACTAAGCCCTCTCCTTGATAAACAAGTGAACCCTACCTGGTTGTTATATATGTTATGTGCAAATGAACATTATTGTGTGTAACCATTTGACAGTACTCTGTATGCACGGATATGCCTATTCTTATGGGATTTTAGCATTGTTCAAATTAATAAAACTTAAATAGCGACTAGACGTCTTTAGGTTGTATTAAACTGGCCTTAGTCAAACTAGTGACAGAGCCTACCTGTTAGTGACCCTCATCATTATTTGACATAAAACTTACTGGTGTAATGATGATTCCATCACGTTATGCCTTTCCCTATGAATGCAACTGTCAGTACAACCCGTGTAAATTAAAATTCTCCTCAATTTCTGAACTGACAGTAACACCTCTTCTTTCTTCTTTGCTTCCTGTCCTCTCAACCCAATTTCTAACATGTCATTTACTTATAATACCTTATCCATTTCCAACATTTAGTTCACCTGCCCCTCTCTTTCCACTGGGTCATTCACTTCCAACTTCAAACATCCACTCAATGTCTAATCCTTCCAGCTACTGATTTGCTAAAGGCTGGTTCAACCATGGACTGAGATCAGCACCTTATCTCAGGCAACCTGGTTACAGTGATAAATAATCATTCACAAAAGACAGACAAACCATAGGAGAATCAGTAGGGGGAACCATGGGGCAGTTAGACTTTGCCATGTCAGCTAACAGAATGGTCTTCTTTTCCCCCTATCCCAAGTAGCTTGCGGTTTTATATTTCTAAGTGTATAAATGACACAACTGGGCCTGAATTCAGCCATACATTCTACTGAAAGCTATGTCAGCCAGGTCAAAGGAATATGTTATTTTAATTGATAACAGAGCATCAGAGCTTGTCTCTGTTCTCATTACTTACATGAAATCCAGCTTACTTGCTGAAAATGCAAACACCCTTTGGCATTTGGCACTATGCTTCTGCTAATAGCATTCCAAATGTATGTTCTTGTCCTGAACTTTCTCCATATTTTACATTTAAAATATCCTCATCCATCTTGGGTACATGAGATCAAAGAAAAGCACAGAAAACCTGCAATCTAGGGCGAAGGCCATTGACTTGACTCACTCACATGTGTTATGGATAGGCTGAGAAGTACTGAAATATTCACCTGGCCATTGAAGTCCTTTGTCTCCTGTGTCCAATAGACCTTGACAGAAATGCCATTTGCACAAGTATATACTATATTATATTAATGCCAAGGAATTAATAGCTTTTTTGGAATCTAAACTGAATTAACCTGGTTCCCAAAGGAGCTCGGGTGACTAAGTGCTCTATCCCAGCAGCAGATTCTCCTGACTCACACTAACGGTCACGTGATTAAAACAGAGAAGGAACTTGGAGGCCAGAAGTGCAAGTACTTTCCAATTCCCTGTTGCCCACAGCCCAGAAATCCATGATACTGTCCTGTAGGCCGATCTGAGACAGCTGTAGCCACATGGAGTTGGTGGAGGGGATGGTAGCATCTTGGATCAAGACCTTCTAACTACATCACTGAAAACTGGGAAAAGCCCCAGTTTAAAAGCAAGTCATTTATTTTTGAAGTATGCTTAAAATCAGAGCATTTCCTTGGTTACCGTAAAAAATAATCTTTCACTTGAGCTGAGCACCGAAAAGGGAAATATCAAGTTCCCCACAAAGGCCTAGCTCCATCTCTAGTTCAACCCAGCAGCTGTTGTTCATTGCACAAGCCTCATTATTTCATACGGATGTAATGCCCAGCGGCCTTGTCAGTTTAGATCTTATGTTTCATCGGCTATGCTTGTAGTTAATTTGTCATGAATTTTCTTGCTTTTTATGATATCATCTAGTGGAAATCACTAACAGATCCTTTGTCAAGCCCTACGAGAAACATTATTTTATTGCCCGTGAAATATTTACTAAACATATAAGATAATGGTAACTGTGGTGACAATGTCGGCTGTAACTGACAAGGAAAACTCAAAAACATGGAATAATTCATTTTTAACTGATATCTGCTACATCCTAGGCAGAGGTATCTACTCTAGAGCAATGATGCAAGGGCCTAAACCTTTTAGTACTGTAGATCTACGGCATCAGCAAAAAATGACTTAGATTAAAGGGTTACTTCAATCTTTGGGGTATATTTATCCAAGAGTGAAGTTAGAGCTCGGCACAGTCAGTAAAAATCTGCCACTCTCCATTCATTTCTATGGGATTTTTAAAAGAGTATTTATCAATGAGTGAAATTGAAAGCTTGATAAATATGCCATTAAAATGCCTTAGAATTGAATGGAGAGTGGTGGGGTTTCACTCTTTGATAAATATACCCCTATTGCTTATTACATTATTGCCTAACACTACAGAAACAATGACTGATGTCAAATGGGATGATCTGTCCGCAGCTTCCATTGGGCACAACTTGGTGCAATTAGGAATTGCTAAGGGAACCCTGGAAGTACCACCCGCTGAAGGTAGATATGAGCACAGGGCTTATGTGTGTTCCGGCTGTAATGATGGTATGAACTTGCTCATTCTGACTTCACTGGGGAATAGGGGTTGTTTGTCACGCATGGAGCAGGGTGCAAAGTGCAAAAAACATGAAAAAGCTTCCATGTTTTCCCTAATTTGCACCCTGCTCCATGGATGAGCACCTAGAGGTTTAGGTCCTTGCTCATTAGAGGACCTGAAACTTTTGTCTGAATGCAGCACTGCTGCATCGACAGTGTTGTTTTCCTGAAGGGCTGGAGGAGAAGTGCACTTAGGTGTCCCCTTTACCGGCTCCCAAATTACACATTATTCTAATTGGGGAACACATTGCCAAAGAAAGGGCTGCCAGGCCCCAGACACAACTGAAAAAGCACAAAGGGCTAAGCTGTTAACTCCAGATATTCCTTATAAAGAGCATCCAGCATAATTGTTCCCATAACATACATACAATGACAGCATCATTGAGCTTGTACAGAACCAGCTGCATTAGATTAGGAAATTGTATAAATATCTAAATACAAATGGTTTTACATTTACACAGTCAGTGATTCCTCCCCCCTTCCAGACAGTTTATTAAATACATGGACATGTAGGCTATTTTATCCCAAGTTAAGCTCCTGTGTGTTGTTCTACGCACTGAGCAAGCATAAAAAATATTGTAACGGTTTTGTTTAGTACTGCTTAGGTACTGGCTGTGTTCTGTGTCTACATGTAATCCACCCTCCTGCTGTATGGCTAAGTATACCCCCTGTGCCCGCTACAGGTGTAGGATTCCCAGTAGTAAAACTCCCATTAAAGTTACAAAACAATTTACTGACTGTCGGGAATTGTAGAGATAGTTCTAGTAAAGAACAGACTACGGATGAGAAATGGGCAGGATGATGATAATTCAATAGGAAATGGTGATACTGGACACAGAATCATAGGAAATGGTGATACTGGACACAGAATCATAGGAAATGGTGATACTGGACACAGAATCATAGGAAATGGTGATACTGGACACAGAATCATAGGAAATGGTGATACTGGACACAGAATCATAGGAAATGGTGATACTGGACACAGAATCATAGGAAATGGTGATACTGGACACAGAATCATAGGAAATGGTGATACTGGACACAGAATCATAGGAAATGGTGATACTGGACACAGAATCATAGGAAATGGTGATACTGGACACAGAATCATAGGAAATGGTGATACTGGACACAGAATCATAGGAAATGGTGATACTGGACACAGAATCATATGCGGAGCAGACGCCCCAATGGATTCTGAAACATTCTCCCTCTGGGATCCCGTACCTGCTTAATCGGAACAGTGTGTTCTGCATCTTTCCAAGCTGTTGGGTTGCACAGAAATAGCTATTCCTTTTCAAATGCAGATTAGGGAAATGACATCTGGGATTAATAATTTCTTTATACAATGAAATGATCCTTCATATTACCAGATTAAGGGGTGAATATATGCAGCATTATAAACGTAAAAACGTATTTTTTACATGTCCCGTATCCCAGTAGCCAACATAACCTCTATACCAGTGATCCCCAACCAGTGGCTCAGGAGTAACATGCTGCTCACCAACCCCTTGATGTTGCTCCCAGTGGCCTCAAAGTAGCTGCTCATTTTTACATTTCTGGCTTGGAGGCAAGTTTTGAAGGCACAGAGACACAGTTTTACTCCAAGCAGAGCCTCCTGCAGGCTTGTAGTCCACATGGGGCTACCAAATAGCCAATCACAGCCCTTATTTGGCATCCCCCAAAGAACTTTTTTAATGCTTGTGTGGCTCGCCAACATTTATCACATCTGAGTGTGGCTCACAAGTAAAAGGTTGGAGATCCTGCTCTATACTCATCATAATACTGGAACCACTGCATGTTCACTGCGAATTACTGTATGCAAGGGGGTATTTTTGTGCTGAAACACAATAGGGGATTTACCTAAACTGTTGCCTCAAAATAGGAAGCACAGAACTGCCGAGAATGTAATTTTATGATGGGCAGGCACCCGCCAGCAGGGCCAGGCCAAGCTGGAAGGGCACCCTAGGCTAGGTGCCCTGGATCCCACTCACTGCTTATCCTCTGTGATGACCAGAAAGGATGGAGAGTGGGGAGCTAACCAGGGGCCTGGACTTTCCCTTTCTCTCACCCAGAACCCAGACTAGGGGCAAGCACCCTAGCCATCTGCCTCTTCTCCCTACCCCTAGTTACACCAAAGAGGAAATAATACTCTATGAACCAAGATAAGAGTGAGGGAAAACACAGAGGGCCTGTGCAGTTCCGTTAGAATGAGAAGGGGGTGGTTATTCTGAAGCCAGATAGGAAAAGCTTAAGATATTCAAGCGGATCCAACATTTTTTAAGCTCCAGTGCACTTGGATTCATTCCAGACATTACTCCACAGACTTCAGTTTGCATATCAAAAAAGCTAAGGAAAAACATGCCTTGCAATACAATGGATAAATGATGCACCCGACTTCTATGGTTCAACAGTTGGATGTATTAAAGGAGAAATAAAGGTAAAAACTAAGTAAGCTTTATCACAAAGGTCTGCACTGACTTCTCTATCAAAAGATTTGTTGTGTCTGTAATTCATGTGCCACAGACACCCAGCTCTCTGTTCTCTCCTCTCTCTGCTGCCCCCTCCCGCAAGAATGCTAAGAACTCACTCCCCCCCTTAGGAATGTGGATCTGAGCCAATCAGCAGGAAGCTGACTCATAGTCTAACTAACTGAGCATGTTCACTTGGTCTGGGTGTCTGTGCAGGAGTGAGGCATTATGGGAACGTTCTTTACACAGCTCAGCATTTTTTCTTCCTGTTTGGCTTCTGATCATCTGAACGGGAGAAATATGGGGCACTATTGAGACAACTGAAGGTATGCCTGCAGCTTGAGATTAACTCTTTATTAGCCTTTTCTTCTCCTTTAAATGTATATAAAATGATATCACATAAAGCAGCCCATACATGAAAACACTGTTTCATATAAACAAAGCCTTGCTCGCTATGCTCACACACAAACCAAGGGCACACATACATGCTAGGCTGTATCCGCCAATGAAAAGAATAGAGCTGTTCCTTTAACTCACACACTCACTTCCTGTTATAGTTCGAACCTTCCATTTCCTGTCAGCTGATCAGTGTATGACACATAGAACAGCACAAAATGGTGGTCCAGGTAAAAAATATAAAAGCGCAATATTTACTGAAATGTATATGCCAATTGAATAAGATTCGTTGATATGTCACTTATTAGGATATACGTTGTCTGCTGATTTTTGTTAATAGTCAATAGTTCTCCTTTAAATCAAAGATAGTCTCGACTTATATTACGCTGAATGCCTAGGTGAGCATTTAGTGCTTAAACTCAAATGAAGTGGCTGCGTGGCCGAAATGAACAGAGCTGTACTACTTGAGGAACCAACATATGGGTTACCTCTGGATTCTGGCTCAGATATTACAGAGGCCAAGGGATCATGTTATTGAGAAGACGATCCTTCCATTTAAGGAAAAGACAGCAGTGCTTTTAAAAATAAAAAAACGAGAGTTCTCGAAATAACCGTTATCATAGTTAAGAAACCAAATTCAATTTTAGGGCTTCCCCATGCCAAACAACACTTGCAGCGCAGGCAGATCATTTATATGGAAATGTTTCTTAGAGATGTATTGCCTCCCAAATGAAAATGGGGTATTTCTTCCCTTTACATTCCTTATCTAAGGGCAAAATGAAGCATTAGTCCCTATGAACTGGTAGAACTATATAGATTTAGGTTATTGCAATCTAGTTGTCTAAAAAGTGAGACAACCATTTTGTTGTGGCACAAATGCACACCATTTACTTGGCACCTGAATGAATGGATACAGGATGATAAAGGTGAGAGGGTAATATAAAGAGACCGAACACTTTTAAAGTTATGTTTTATTGGAAAGAATAGGTGGTCACATTATATAACCTTCCGTAGGGTCACTGGATTACACCTATGTCCTGAGTCAGATATAAATATCATGATGATACTGGACCTCTGGTTTGATATTGTGGCACTATACCCTCCTTGTGCCCACAACATGCCCCCTCTATGGTAGTGATGCTTGAGATGTTTGTGTATGTAAATGTATAAAACATAAAAAAAACCAAGAACATGAAAATTTCGCAATGTTGTCTCAATAGTCTCAATTTTCTTGTAAAGCTTTGCTAAATAACCAGTTGGCGTATTGCCCATCGCATTCCACCCCTGTGATTGGGCAGGTAACTAGATTCCTCGTTATGTGCAGACTGACACCACTCCCCTTTACTACTGTGTGTCTGCAATGTAGATTTCACGGAATGGACCGGGCAATGCAAGAAGGTTAAACTTCCAAAAGTTTCAGCAGTGATGAAAGGGAAATATACCTATAATTGTATTTCCCTTCCGTTACACAGCTGTATATGATAGGCTGGCTTGCAGTGTCAATCAAACATTACTTTTCTACCTCTGTGTATTCAATTGTAAGAGTAGGAACTTCCATGGTTCTTATTAATTAAATGACCATTACATTAAATGACCAACTACATATCAAAGGAGCAATTTCATGACAATGTATAAGAAAACTATAACAGTATCATTAAATATACGGTAAATTCTACTAAAAGATAAATGATATTTTGCTAGCAGTGCTTGCTGCCAATAAGCACGGTGGTCCCTATAAAAGGGTCACCACCTCACCCCTTTAATACCTTTATTGAATCCACATCCTGCATGGCTAATTAGCAATTAATTTAGACGCATGCTGCAGACTGAACTGATTTATGATCAGCCATGCAGCACACATCTAAATTAATTGTCAATTAGCCATGTGGATGTGAAATCAATATGTGGCTGGTATTAAAAGGGTGAGGTGGGAACCTTATTCCTATAGCGGTACGATAATACTTATAGTGATGGGGCTATACATGCTACAAGTGGTTGTTACAGACTGACATATTGCAGCATGCATATATACAGAGATATTTATAACCCTATTTATGTCTGAACAATCTTAATGTTAGTGTTTATAGTTTGCTCACCTTTCCTGTAAAGTAGATTATCTTCCCCAAAGCTACTGATTACTCTGGGCAGCCCCTGGGTGCCTCCTATATCTGCATTAGGAATCGGAACCCAGTCAGCAAACCTTGGTGAAGTCAGCAAGGAACTAGTTAAAAGCCTTTACGCCTGAGAATGCTGGACAGGAATGCAAAATGCATTGTGTTCTCAGGAAAAAACAACAGTTTTGGTTTCTAAACCCACCAACACAGGTGTCTCAGCCTTATAGAAGTGATGGTAAAGATGACTGCAACCTGTATGTGTATGGGCCCCAAAGCAACGGATGGGGGGTTTCAGCCAAAAGTCCAATTAGAAGGAAGATTTGTGTGAATGTTTATTTTTTGTTATGGACACTCCTGAAACTATAGCCCAACTGTTGTTACATCGCCAACTGTATTCATCCCTTGTTCGGGTGCCTAGGGACTCATTACATTTTGTATAAACTGTATAAACTGCCTCTAGGGGAACACAGCCCATCTCACTGTGTGTGCCAGGCATGGAAATGTTTTCCTGTGTGTGTTTCTCTAACATACCGTGCACACAACATCCAGGGCTACAAAACATGACAACTCAGCTTGTGCAGTTATTCCTAATGAGCAGAACTAAGCCAGTAACAATACAATGTTCCTTTCTTAAAAAAATGTATTTTAATATACTGTTTAGGGCAGTGTAGATAGCCCCCCCCCCCCCCCACTGATACCCCAGTGTAAGGTACAAACATACATTTACCCTAAGCTTGCAATTCAGTCAATGCGTCCTGGAATCTCATATATTTCAGGGGATTCGCAGATAAGCCCTAGGTTTCTGTACGTATATTTAAAACTATATTCTATGTTTTTTCCTTTACATACCCACCATATATAAGAATTGAATAGTATATGTGTAGGGCAGGGATGCACAACCTGCACTCTTCTAGATGTGGCTGAATTGGAGTCTCAATACACAGTGTAAATATGATCTTACCTTATCTTGGGATTGTGTCATGAAATATCCCATTAAAGTTCCTGTCTCCAGACTGTCCCATAAGTTCCAATAGGTAAATGAACCCTTGAAAAAGGGAAAATCTAAAAACTCCTTAAATCCTGTGAATCATTGCAGCATATTTCCAGAAAGCCCTTGTCGTGTTCGGAGCAAATGTGGAGTGAAACATGCAGAGGATGGTGCTTCCCTTGTGCACAGATCCCCACTCCTTCTCCCTGACCGTTGCCAAGTTCCTCAGCCTGAAGCAACTGCAGCTCATTAGGACTCTCTGTCACTGAGGAGCCTGTGCTTATGGGCTTGAACCTGTCACAAAATCTCTTGCTTCTCTTCAACCGCAGCCCATTTATCTTGTTCCGCTCTCATACTTCATCTTCCAATCCCACATAACACTGTGCAGCAGGGATGGGCTGCAGCTTTGCACCTCATTTTACCAAGCTCAGAAAGGCTTATTGGCAGCTGGGAGAGATTCAAGGGGAGAGTCTGAACTGGATTTGTCCTCCTCAGCTAATACTGTATATTAAGGAACATAGCATGGGTTGCATCCCTTTTCCCCCACAAACATGGTCTTCTACATTCCTGGGACCATAGGAAAACAGAACCGGCACCCAGAAGTACTGGATAAAACCTTGCATACCTTTTTGCCAGGTGTTCTGCATACACACTTACAGATCCCTTTCACAAATAGGGACTTTGAATTGCAAATAATGATCTTGTTGAACTACAGCCATGTAGATGAATTGATGAATGGCTATATGATAGGCACACTTGATAAAGGGGCACATTAGAAAAAGGCCTGGGTTATCTGTAGGTTCAGCAAATGCCAGAGGGGCTGCTGTAAGATGCCATAGACAGTCACTATTTAGTGGGCTAGTGGGGGCTGTTGGGGCCTCTGTGTACTTGGAATGCCAGGGCCTATTTTGACTCCCAGTCCAGATCTGCGTCCCTCAAACGAAGTGTGCAGTTTGACTTGAGAATGTAAAGTACAGGAGTTTATCACCATTGTTCAGTTCTTCTGTGCACTGGCACTGTTTTGCTAAGGACTTGGTTGGTAGGTACCAATCCCACCTCAGCTCCCAGCACCAGATCAAGCAACAGAGAGAGACTACTGGGAAGTCTGTGGAACTTCTATATATTCCTGGGTTACAAGCAGTGTTGGACTGGGAACTCAGGGGCCCACCAGAAAAACTTAGACCATAGGCCCACTCTCCAAATTATTTTTCCTCCTTTCCTCACCCAACCTTTACATGCTAGCATCTATTCTTCCATCTATTTCTTCTCTTTGTTCCCATTCAGAAATAGGGAATGATAATGAAACAGGCCAAATGGTCAGGAGCAGGGCCCACCGGGAGTTTTCCTGGTATCCTGGTCAGTCCGACACTGGTCACAAGGCAGCTTCCCCTATTGTATGTGTGTCAGTGCAGAGCTGCAGCTTCACTTCTTGGCAAATAAATGATGGAAATTTTCTTTCAATAATCCTCAATTCAGTAGAAAACCAAGATTATCAGTGCCACTCCAATTTGCCAGATATTCCAAGATGGTAGGGCAGTTTGCTCAACCACATCTGGGCATGTATGAACAGCTTAACTGTACTGACTTGGAAGCTTCTCTCTGGACAATTAAAGTGCAGATCCACTGCAGAGGGTGCTATTACAGCTAAATTATAACAAAGCAATAATTTCTAGAAATAAAAAGTCTATTATTGGCCCTCTGGATGGCGAAAGAAATGTCATTGGGCCACCACCACCAACTACATCTGTCCAAACCCACTCCTCCCTTAAATGGACAGGAACTAGGCAGAAGGGGGGCTGGATGAATGCAGTTGGCAGTGGTGGCAGGGGTGGTGGGATGCAGTTGGTAGCCAAGGGGGCCCTCGGGCTCAGATCCACCATGGCGCCCCAGGATCCTCAGTTTGATGCTAAATAAAGTAGTGTTTTTTAATTAGCTAAGGGCATATTATTATTTTCAGCTCTCTATTTACTTGTATATGATTTGTAGAGGCATATTTATGAAAGGGTAAAAATAGATTTCACCATAATTCTCCAGCTCACTAATCACTTGTGTAGAATTCAAGGAAGCATATTTATTGAAGGGTAAAAATACAGTGTATGCACACCCATTCATAAACATTCCCTTAAATATTCTATAAAAGTGAATAAAGACCATGGAAATGTCCCCCTGGTGAGCGGTGATTAATATGCCCCATAGAACTTACACTTTAATACAAGCCACAGAGTGGGGAAAGGGCCTTGCCGTGGAGCTTGTTTGCAAATAAATTATTTGTCAGGATCATATAAATGAAGGATAATAACAATTATATGCAACCCAGGAAATTCAAACGTTCTTTCTGCTCCACAATATTCTGGATGTAAGTGCAGAACAGAGAGCCAGTGATTTATTACTCACTTGAGATTATATAACTTTGTAATAAATCCCTGATTTACAGACTGGAAACAAACCCTGGCCTGTATAACATCACTTTCCAGAGAGAGAAGCATAGGATGGCGGCAGAGCAGTGCTAGGAACAGCTAGGAAGAGAGAATGAAACTTTATTTTTAAGGAATTCATGGAATCTGTTCATTACTGGAATTTTTGCTTTTTTCCATCAAATGACTTGTTATCAAGTAAGAGAGAGAAGTCATTGGTGGGAAATGGACTGTGTTGTGTGTGTTTGTGCTGCATTAAAGCCGTGACATGTTATGGAACAGAAGGATTTACTATTGTGCTTTGATTTGGAACAAATCTCTTCACTAGGGACCATACACACACACTGGGCTTGGACAGTCAAGGATCTCTGCTGTGAACCATCTGTTGGTCATAGGATTTATTGTAGTCATCTAATTGTTGTGTACTGTTGGCCTCCCTTTAGAGCAAGCAGTTGAGGCCAGGACTAAAAATCCTGTTCACTGATGACCTCTTTGAACATGTCTGTGTGGTCCTCAGATTCAATGGCAGTCTTGAGAAGGTTTGGCCAATGCTGAAGAAAGGAATGGAATAGGACACTCAGTGTGTGTCCAGCTTAGGTTTGGAGGCAATTCAAGGCCTGGTTACAGTATGATATCACTGGAAAACTTGCTTATAAGCAATTCTGCCATGTTAACATCTACAGCAAATCATCTGGATTGTAACTTGGCTATTTTATACCCCAAATCTTTTTCAAATGTGGTTTACCCAATGCAGTTGAATAATCATTGGAGTTTTGGTGGCATAAAAACGAAGTATAATGCCAAACAGAGCCTTCGTCAACTGCCAGTCCACATAGGGGCTATTAAATAGCCAATTATAGTTCTTATTGGCACCCCCAGGAACCTTTTTCATGCTTGTGTGGCTCCCCAACACTTTTTCCATTTAAATGTGACTCCTGGGTATAAAAGGTTGGGGATCCCTGTCTTAGGCCAACAAAACTCTAGAACCCCTGTGAATATGCCATGCCAGTTATGGAGGTCTCTGCCCTATGCACTACTTTACCTATGTTTACATTGTCCACTGAGCATGGCCGGCTCCTCACATTGCAGATCTCAGTTTCTGACCATTTACGCAGATTTATGAAAGCATGAAATTAGAGCTCACTACCAAAAAAAATCACCCACTTTTTTTCATACCTGGTGAACTTTCACCAGTTGATAAATCTTCCCCTAATCCAACACTTTGATAAATCTGCCCCTTAGTCTCATCAGCCAACATATATATATAATTAATATGCCAAGATAAAAAAGAAAGTGTTGGACAGAACTTCCACCGTACAGGGAGAGTCCAAACCCATCTGATGCCTAAGGATGAATTGCTTGACCTTCTGCTGCCCTTACATCTCATAAATGAGGGGTGTATGCTCTAGATTGGGGGTTCCCAGACTGTAAAGCCTGGAGTAGTCTCAGCCTGTAGGCCAGCTAGAGGGATGTTTGATCACAAGGCCTGTTTGCTCTTCTAGATATACTGTAGCTCAGGGATCCCCAACCCTTTTTACTCGTGAGCAAACCTAAAAAGACTTGGAGAGCAACACAAGCACCATAAAAGTTCATGGAGGAGCCAAATAAGGGCTAAGATTGGCTATTAGGCAGCCTCTATGCACACTATCAGCTTACAGGGGGCTTTATTTGGTAGGAAATCTTGTTTTTATTCAACCTAAACTTGCCCCCAAGTCAGGAATTCAAAAATAACTCCCTGGTTTGGGGGCACTGAGAGCAACATCCAAGGGGTTGGGGAGCAACATGTTGCCCTGAGCCACTGGTTGGGGATCCCTGCTGTAGCTGAAAGCCCAGCTTGATGATCAGTTGGGTTAGGGTAATGTCCCACCGGGAGATTAATTGCTACTGCGGGCAACTAATATCCCCAAAAAGCCTTTCCACCAGCAATCACCAGTGGAAAGGCCTATGCATCGCTTTGTTTTTTAGAAGTCAGGAGAAGTTGTCTGCAGGAGGAAACTTGGCCCAACTTCACAAAGCTGAAGCATTTCAGCCAGCGATTCCTTATATTGCCGGTGGAAAGGTTTCTTAGGGGAGATTAGTCATTGGCGGTAGCAGGATTTATCATGGTCAACTAATATTCCCATGGGACATTGGCCTTAGGATTTAGGGTGCCCTATATTTTCATGGAACTAAGGCTGAAAAACTTTTATTTTCCTCTGTCTGTAACCATGTAATGAGCTAAGGGGAGCTTGTTCCAAAAGGCTGCACCTCCAAACAGAAACTGTCTGGTTGGGTTCCATATCCCACATTGTTGGATGCCGGAAATCATAGATGCGATTGGTTCTGTATGGCTTTGTGTCTGGCTACAGTCATTTCCATAATATTCTGCTCTAGGCACCATACAAGGCCAGTCCCCCACCCAAATAAAGTTGTTTCATGTAGATCTCCATTCATCTACACGACATACAGGGCCAGTTGAATAGAGTTAAAACAGTGCAGTATTTTGTAATACTTATTTTCTTATTTGGATTAACATTCCATTTTCCAAGATATTTTCCAGAGGCGCACTCCCTTCCTTGTGCCAAGATGTACTCAAAGGCATCAAAGGCTTTTGGAAAATTAGTGTAAACTACATTAAAGGGGAACTCCACCTAAAAACTTTTTTTTTTGCATAAGAAAATAAAATTCAAAGCAACTTTCCAATATACATTAAATACAAATGTTTAATGGTTTGAAAAGGATTGGCAAATGTAATTGCTATCTGTTTGGCTGTTAATGTTTTCTGTTCAGTAGCAACTTTGTGTTTCTATGCACTTTAACATCATTTGAGTTAATATGTATTTTATGGGGGAATCTTCCCAGCTGAGGAAATAAATATCCTGTTTACTTTTGCTTCTGCACAAAAACAGACTGATTAAAGAAAGGAATGATTATCTAGGAGATAACAAAAACCTCCAAAATGATAGTAAAAAAGAAACAGAGATGTGGAACCAAACAAAGTGCTAAACATCCTAGGGAAATGGTGGGGGGGAGCTGTTGAGCTTCAATATATTTTAAAGGGGTGGTGCACCATTTGGTTAACTTTTGTATGTTATAGAATGTCCTATTCCTAAAACTTTGCAATTGGTCTTCACTATTCATTTTTTTTTAAAGTTTTTGAATTATTGGCCTTCCTCTTCTACATCTTTCCAGCTGTCAAATGGGGGTCACCCCCCAGCAGCAAAAACAAAACATTGCTGTATGAGCTTACACCTTTATTATTATTGTTACTTTTTATTCCTTATCTTTCTATTCAGACCCTTTCCTATTCATATTCCAGTCTCTTATTCAAACTACTTCCTGGTTGCTAAGGAAAATGAGAGCCTAGCAACCAGATAGCTGTTGAAATTCCAAACTGGAGGGCTGCTGAACAAAAAGTTAAATAACGGAAAAACCACAAAAAGTAAATAAAATATGTAAGCTGTCTCAGCATATCAATGTCTATATAATAGTGAAAGTTTGTTATTATTTCCAAAGATGAGATATGGCATTTCTTTATGCAGATTGTGCTTTCTGCTCTGTAGTGTGTCAGGTGGGTGGAGCAGCCAGTGACTGACAGGTGTATCCTCCTATCTGTCCATGCCCTCACAGGAACATTCCATTCTTCTGACACATTACAGGGCAGAAAGCACATTCTGCCTGTTAAAGTGAGAGATTTGTGGGGGGGGGGGGGTAGTTTTAGTATTATTACAACATAATATAAATAATATAAAATAATATAAATGTAATATAATAATAATTTTATATAAATGTATATCTTTGTATCGGAGAAATCAAGAGCTTGTGTCACAAAATAATACAAATTATTTACAACAATAATACAAATTACAAAGCATCATGGTGCTTGCTAGGAATACTTTTGTATATTTGTATATCACAAAAAAATCAAGTATATCATGATCGAATTAAACCTTAATCTCTAAATCACTGTGTACTAGTCTTAAAAATAATATACTGGTGCTTTTTACAATCAAGACATCACATTAAGATAGTGAAGAATTTTTTTGATCACTGCTGCCATCTAGTGGATATTCTGAATGATACTTCAAAGTAGCCTTAAAAAACCATGACATAAAAAGGTCTATATTGTTATTTGTTCATTGTAAAGGTCCTGTGCTTATATTAGTTGTGCATCAGTTAGCTTTTATAGATATTTAGCAGAACCCTTGGGTGCCTTTTGATTCATATGTGAATTTGTCCCGTCTATGATAGCTACAAAGGAAAGGGAGGCAGAACCTGGGCCTGTCCTAGAATGGCAGCAAGTAGAGAGCACCAACATGTTACAGAGATAGTTCTTCCTTGGCAGCTGCCTCTAAAAGCCCCTTAAGGACAGACCTGGTAGCAAGATGAAGGTTGCAAAACCCTGCAAACGCTGACAATCAGAGCCCATGTCAATAGCTGTTTGTATTGTGCAGTTTTTGGCATAAGTTAAACTATAATGTAGATGGTTCAGGCTTTGCATGCTGAATACTGAACCAATGATCAGAGAATCAGTGAGAAAGATTTAAACATGAAACCTGGTCGTTCCGTGCAAGACTGAAAGATGGAATGTGGACCTGTTTATTCCCTTAAATGGGTCTTTGTCTGTTATCTCCCTGGCAAGTTCTAGAGCTGGCAAGCAGGCTGGTATTGTAAGCCAGATGGAATAAAGCAGCAGTTCAGAAGCTAAAGAAAAAAAAAAGAGAGAAACCTGATGATAGAAAATATTCCACCCAGACTGCTTTACTGATTGAATGATGAAAAATAAAACCTGGGATTAACTGATATTGCATCAACTTTCTCCAAAAGGACTTGTAGCGTTTCCAAGAACAGGGTGTTAAAGGGGAACTCTGGCTTCCAAAGCAAAATTTGGTAAAGAAAAGCACAGAAACCCAGAATATATATCACTGTAATCTGTTCAAAAACTATGAATAAATAACATTTTCATATGCTGACATCCAACTGCAAAACAGTTCTTCTCTTGCTGCATCATTTGAAATCCTGGCAGGGGAGGAGGGACTAAAACATTGATGTTACAAACTGTAACAACTTCTCCACAGCTTACAGACAGCATGCAAGAACTAAATAGCCCACAATGCATTGCACTGGGTTGTTCCTTTCCTTACTGACATCACATGTGCAGGGAATTGTGGGATTGGGAGGATGCAGGCTGAAGGCAGGCTGGGGACTGGCGACTACTGTTACATTTTATTTGAGTCACAAAGCAGTCAGCCAGATCAGCAGGGGAACAGGGGGAGGGGCTTAGGGAACTGTTCCAAACCATATTATTAGATTAAAATGATGAAAAGCCTGCATATTTGTTTAATTGATGACTATTGCAAAGTTGCTTGAAATTCTGTTTACTTTTTACAAAGCTTAAGTTGGGTTTGGTTGGGGTTCCCCTTTAACTTCAGATTGAATAGAATGTTCCATTTTTAGCAACTTTGCTATTGGTCATTATTAGTTATTTTGTATAGTTTTAAATTATTTGCTTTCCCCTTCTGCTTGTTTTCAGCTTTCAAATGGGGGTTCACTGACCCCAAAAGCCAATAAAAGATTGCTTTATTGTTGGCTTTTATTCCTTATTTTTTTTTCTGTCCCTCTCCTATATATCCCAGTCTCTCATTCAAACCACTGTCTGGTTGCTAGGGTAGATAAGACCCTAGATATCAAATAGCTTCTGAAATTCCAAATTTAAGAGCTACTGAACAAAAACCTAAATAAATGAAAAGCCACAATAAATAAATAAATGCAAATAAAGACCATTTGCAAAATTGTCTCTTAATATAAATGTTTCATTCCAGTAAGATTTCACAACTTCCACGTTCACATTAGCAAAATATAACAGAAATGAGTTCACTGCCTCTGACCTTATTATAAATGCCCTGATGAAGAAAAAGAAGAATTTATATTGGGCAGAACGACAGAAAAATTAATTGATATTTTATTTTGTATTTTTTATAATTGATTTTTATTTTGATAGGAAGAACCATTACTACACTGACATCCCTACAATGGACACTTTTTGAAGCTTTACAGTAGGGAAGTTCAAACATCAGCAGAAGCAGTCGGTGCTGGGGACCAATTTAATTCTATATAAGTAGGACCATTGTCTTTGCTTCAGTCAGTGCCAATGAAAGTGCAGGTCCCTTGTGGCTGATATATAACAAACCATTAGGGCTCTGGCACACGGGGAGATTAGTCGCCTGTGACAAATCTCCCTGTTCGCGGGCGACTTATCTCCCCGAGTTGCCATCAGAGAGCCGTCAGTTGCCATCCCACCGGTGAACATGTAAGTCGCCGGTGGGATGGCACACGCAGCGGCGCGATTTTGGCAAATCCCTGAAAATGCCTCACGAGGCAACTTCGGCGATTTTCCGAAATCGCCTGCGCAGCGTGTACCATCCCACCGGCGACTTACATGTTCGCCGGTGGGATGGTAGTTCGGGGAGATTAGTCGCCCGTGACAAGGGAGATTTGTTGCGGGTGACTAATCTCCCCATGTGCCAGAGCCCTTAAGGTAGTGTATTGCCACGCCCACTGCCAGTGAAATGAATCCGTTTCGCTAACCGACTTTGCATTTGGCATAATCATGTATCAGTTACTGTGGCTACAAATGCAAATCCAAACTTAATACAATTTAATTAAATACAATGATAAAGCAACGTCTTTCCAATTTTTGCTGATGAAATCATCCTTGGATTCTGTATTCTCTGTCCCTCTCCTTGGGAGGGTAATACAAACTGTCAGAACTTATTTCTCAATTAAGCAGACCCATGTGAAGTCATTTGTAGAGCAGTTAGCTTATTATTCCTCACCAAGAAATGCATTTTGTGCAGAACATTCCACACAGAGGTGTCAGTCTATTTCCCAGTGCCGGGGGGAGCCAGCATCCTGACATTAATTAGCAGAACCCTGACCTATCAATATCTTTGACACTATGGCTTAAGGTAACACTTACCTGCAAACATATTTAGTCTTTAAATGAATGCTAAATACTATCTCCCCATTTTCTATTTTCTTATTTTCTATTTTTTTTAAAAAAATATGCTTAGTGGCAAAACCAGCCTAGATGTTTTCTCCATTCTATAGAGTGGTGGATGGTGCTGGAAAATAGTGATGAAAAGATTTGTTTTGCCAGACATGGATAGAAGGTGAAATGACATGTTTCGCCATAGGCAAATTTTTCAATGAAACTGTGGCAAACAAAATGGTGCCCTTTAGTGGCCCGCAGTCCCGGATTCTTATTGAAAAGTCCCTCATTTCCCTTTGATCTTCTGCACTGAATGCCAAAAAAAAAAGTTTCTCAAAATTAATTAGATAATTAGGCTTTTGGCAGAGAGCCCAAAATGCTCTGCACTGAAAGATACAATTGTAACTAATAAGCTAAACAGGGGAAACTGAGACTTGCAGATTAAAGGGCAAGTTCACCTTCAGTAGCAAAACTGTAATAACAAATAGACACATAAACCAAGACCCTAAAACCTCCAGAAATGTGTAGGGTTGGACTGGAGGGGTGCAGGGCCCACCGGAGCTTCTGCCTCAGGGGCCGCTGAACCCCCAATAGCCCCCGCTGCCTTCACACACTCCCTGAAGGAACCTCCAACACCCTCCGACCCCCTCCCCTGAGTGTGCCTAAATGAAACTCACCTGTGGCGCGTCGGGGGAGGAAGACCAGCGGATCTGGGGAGTTTGGGTCTGTGTCGCCGGGGCCCAGTCCGACGCTAGAAATGTGTATTTAGGGGGTGTGGTCAAAAAAACTATTTGTCACTGCACTATGTGTATTTTTTTTTTGTCTCTCTTTGCATTTGTTGGTAGGTACCTAACGCTAGGTGAAAATCTGCTTTGTCCTTAAGGCTCATACTCATGAGTGTTTGTTCCTGCGCTTCTCTGCGTTGGCATTCTCCTGTGTTCCACTGCAGGGGGAATCGCTGTATAAACACAGGCACATGTAAGTGCAGAATGCAGGCCGAACACAATTGCCATTCTTAGAAAGTATGGGATGCTTTTCTCCTGTGCTCCCCTTCGCTGGAACGCATGAGAATCCCACTGCAGGAAAGCGCAGGAAGAAACGCTTGTTAGTATGAGGCGTTAGGCTGATGTCATACGAGGCGTAGGGCGGATATTTTCGGCAAGCGTAAAAACATTTGCTGAAAATTCCGCCCTACGCCTCATACATGTGCCTGCACCCGAATGAATGAGATACGCTCGCAGGCACATGTAGCCGATATATGCAGGTATATGGCTCTGTTGCAGCCTATCCTCCTAAATATAAACTTCATCTCATGGAAATAACAAACTTCCTAAAGCTAATGAATTAAACATTTTGCACCATTTCAGAAATAATCAAGTAATTCTTAACTTCTCCCCCCTCAGTAATTTATCTCTTTTAATTTCCTCTTCATGGTGGAGTCAAGGTTGGATTTTGATTGACATTTGGGTTCAATACAATTTAGAGGGGGCTAAGTGTCAATCAAACTCAGACTCCACCTCCTGCCTGAAGAGAGGCAGATTGCTGAAAAAGGGATAGTAAAGAGAAACTTATTTATTATAGAAACAGTACAGATGTTTATTGATTATATTTAGAAAGTTTCTTATTTCAGTGAGATGAGTAAGTAATTTTCATTTTAATAATTAACTCCCCTTTATGGGTGCTTCAGACATCCTCAAAATGAAAAAAAGTATTTAGTACTGCAGGGCACATGGTCAGCACCTTCTACACATAAACAAGAATTACAGTTAATTAGCAGCTCAACTAGAAGTTGACTTATAAAGTAACAGTAACCTTTAAAATGTGTTAGATCGGTTAATGAGATTTGAAAGACTCCAAGTCTGTTACTTTGTGACCATGGCTGCATGTTTCTTAAGGGCGAAGACAGACAGCGCAACTAGTTGCCTTGCCTCTGTCTTCGCCCTAAGGGGAATGCACTAAGGCAGTGATCCCCAACCAGTGGCTCGTGAGTAACATGTTGCTCCCCAACCCCTTGGGTGTTGCTCCCAGTGGTCTCAAAGCAGGTGTTTATTTTTGAATTTCTGGCTTGGAGGCAAGTTTTAGTTGAACAAAACCCAGTATAATTGCCAAACAGAGCCTTATATATGCTACCAGTCCACATAGGGGCTACCAAATAGCCAATTAAAGCTCCTATTTGCACCCCAGGAACTTTTTCCATGCTTGTGTTGCCCCCCAACCCTTTGGATGTTGTCCCCAGTGGTCTCAAAGCAGGTGCCCATTTTTACATTTCTAGCCAGTTGTGCTGCCAAACAGAGCCGCCTGTAGGCTGCCAGTTCCCATAGGGGCTACCAAATAGACAATAATAGCCTTTATTTGGCACCCCAGAAACTTTTTTTTATGCTTGTGTTGCTCACCAACTCTTTTTACATTTGAGTGTGGCACATGTGTCAAAAAGGTTGGGGATCCCCGCACTAAGGGAACCTTGCTAAAGTGATGGCCTACAGCTATAGGCATGTTATAAACAAATACTGAGGCAAGTTATAATTAGGGAGGACTTTTCTGCCCAGTACAGCATGGCAGAATCGCCAAACTGTGTTGGACAAAAAAGTTTACTCATCCTTACTTGTGATTTATTTTGAGTACAAAATATAAATTTCAAGAGTTGTAGTATATATAATTGGAACTCCAGCTTCCGAACCAAAATTTGTTAAAGGAGAACTAAACCCTAAAAATGATACGGCTAGAGATGCCATATTTTTATATGACAGCACTAGCCAAAAGTTTCAGCATCTCTATAGTAGTAATAATATAGGTCTTTACAGTTGTCACAAGGGCTCCCCAACTTGGATTCTGTTAGAACTGTCCGGGACACTGCACATGCTCAGTGGGCTCTGGGCAGCCGCTGAGAAGCTGAGCTTAGGGGTCGTAGCAAATTCTACAGGGCTGATTAATACATTCTGATGCTGATTGCACTGGTTTCCGAACAAATTACTAATCTACCTTATATTGTGCCATTTATATTCTATATATACAGTATAGTGTGCCATTTATATTCTATATATACAGTATAGTGTGCCATTTATATTCTATATATACAGTATAGTGTGCCATTTATATTCTATATATACAGTATAGTGAGACATTTATATTCTATATATACAGTATAGTGTGCCATTTATATTCTATATATACAGTATAGTGAGACATTTATATTCTATATATACAGTATAGTGTGCCATTTATATTCTATATATACAGTATAGTGTGCCATTTATATTCTATATATACAGTATAGTGTGCCATTTATATTCTATATATACAGTATAGTGTGCCATTTATATTCTATATATACAGTATAGTGAGACATTTATATTCTATATATACAGTATAGTGAGACATTTATATTCTATATATACAGTATAGTGTGACATTTATATTCTATATATACAGTATAGTGAGACATTTATATTCTATATATACAGTATAGTGTGACATTTATATTCTATATATACAGTATAGTGAGACATTTATATTCTATATATACAGTGAGACATTTATATTCTATATATACAGTATACAGTGAGACATTTATATTCTATATATACAGTATACAGTGAGTGGGCCCCTAAGCTCAGGTAAGTGACAGCAGCACAGAGTATGGGCAGGGAATCAGCAGAAAAGAAGATGGGGGGCTACTGGGGCACCTTTGGGGGCACAGATCTTCCCTGCTAAAGGGCTGGGGTTGCCTTGGGCTGGTACAGAACCCAAAACATAATGTGCAGCATTTCTAGCCTATTTCTTTGGTTAGGCTTTAGTCCTCTTTTAACACAGAAACCCCTAATATACCTATCACTGTAACCAAACAGCCAAAGATGCTGGGTAATGCCCTTCTGGCTATAAAGGGGTTATCCATGAAGCACCAAGGAAGCTTACAGAAGGCCAAACCTGCCAGCTGACTAACACATTCATTGAAGCTAGCACAAGCAAAGCAAGGTGAAAATAATGAGCTTATAATAATTGCTTTGTATGGCAAGAAATAAAAAATAAAAATATAGAGGCCCTTCAAAGAAACAAAACAATGTAAATAAAATGAATAAACTTCCGAAATGCACTTTAATTTTAGTCTTAAGTGAGGGAAAATAATGATGGCTGAGGTGTTGGTCTCCCCTGGCAATTCTCTCACTGTCTCCCATGCTAACTTCCCTGATGAATACTGCTGGGAAGGATTCATATCTGGTTTAAAGGTGTCAGGTTTGCATGTGTCTTTATAAAGATGCCCGTAGTGCTGCATTTACTTGCCAGAATGATGACTTAAAACAACCAATAAGCCCATTCCTATGAGCCCCTTGCCTTCTTTCTGAATTGCCCTATAGATAGTGGCACGTGGGAAGAATGCTCATATTCTATATCAGGGATCCCTAACCTTTCTTACCCGTGAGCCACAGTCAAATGTAAAAAGACTAGGAGAGCAACACAAGCACCATAAAAGTTCATGGAGGAGTCAAGTAAGGGCTGTGATTGGCTATTAGGCAGCCTCTATGCACACTATCAGCTTACAGGGGGCTTTATTTGGTAGGAAATCACTGTTCTATATAGTAGCATCAAGTAATGATCTTGAAGATCAAAATCTATTTGGCCTGCAAAAAAGCCAACACACCCCTTTGTGCAACAGAGCTTTGGGGGATGTCTGGCATCCAAGTGGTTAACATTTTTTTCCCCAAGCCTTTGGATTGGGGTGTGCCATTTTCATACAATTTTCTGTTTCCTTCTTGGCACCCAGTGATGCACTAAATTATTGGGAGGCTTCCTCCTCTGCATTTTCTAAATTAGGCAGAACATTGTAATCCTGTCAGACTAACCACAGTTCCAACCATTAGATGCTAATAAATGCATACAGAAAGATGCCTCTTCATTACAGCCTATAATTATAAAAAGACAGATGTGCTTTTGCCATAGGTGCCATGATCCCAAGCCAGCCACTTTATTCATTACTGGGCTCTCTCTCAGGATAGTGTTTCTCTTGCAGATCACTATGGGAATACTGTAGAAAAGAGAAGATAGTGAACTCTGGGTAGGTACAGGTTTGTGTGTGAGCCGCTAATACAGCCAAACTGCTTGGGAAATCACTGTTAAATGGTAAAATCAATTCCTATCTTTTTGGACTGAAGTTGCATTCAGCTTTTCCATATTCCCTATGGATCTTTCTTACAGAAATATTTCTTGTTTGCTGGCCTATAAGTCTTCTTATCACTTCCCACTGGATTTCCGTCATGGTAGAATCCCATTACAAGAAGGAAGAAGAAATACTGAGGCAAGTTATAATTAGGGAGGACTTTTCTGCTCAGTACAGCACGGCAGAATCACAAAACTCTATTGGACAAAAAAGTTTACTTGTGATTTATTTTGAGTACAAAATATAAATTTCAAGAGTTGTAGTATATTTAAGGGGAACTCCAGCTTTCGAACCAAAATTTGTTAGAGGAGAACTAAACCCTTAGGCACAGGGCAGTCAATTACTTTCACTTTTCATGCTGCACTTCCTAGTTTTCACTGCAGTCCTCACATTCCTCCTCCCTCCTTAACACCTATAATTGTGTAGCCTGTGCATGGTCATAAGGTCCCCTATTCAGGCACATTTTATCACACAGGTGTTGGGGTGTCTACAAAATGGTGCCTGCCTGATTGCTGTGATTGTGTTCCTGTTACATAACTCCAAGTGACATCATTGTGTGCATTCACTGAACCCCAAAGCCATGTCTCTGATGAAAGTGTCACATGACATATTCCCAGTCACCCTATTTGTTGCTGGTGTTTCTGGCTTCATATTGTATAGCTCCTTTGTAGGGTGCTAGAGCTGTGTGTGTAGGTACTTTAGTCTATAGAACATCTACCATAAAAAACCAGCACCATCACAGCACAGGGGAAACGTAAATCCTGCCACAGGTAGTGGGTAACTTGTGAGCTGCAACTGTCTGAATTCAACTGGTCCATTGTTTTTTTGCAAATACTGCACACATGCTACCATAACCCTTTTTTTTTTTGCTTTGCCATTGATGGAAATATCAAGATATGAAAGTATAATTATCCCTTATATACAGGTGCAGCTTACGATGCTATCAGGCTGGCTGTCCACAACCTTTTTTAAAGCTCCCATAGACCTCCAGCTAATCTGTAATCCGAAGCTCATTAGATATTGCAACTGCATGATTTGAGTTTTTTGCAGCAGAAAAATCACAAATTTGAATTTCTGAAGCTCAAATTTGAGATTTATTAAGCACTAAAAACTGTTTTTCTATTTGAGCTTTCGGGATGAATTTTAATCATGGGTAGAATTTATTAGAGCTGTTTCTTCATGTTTTTAAGCAATCAGGTTTTTGAATTTGATAAATATGATCAAATGGAGGATTTAAAGGACATGTAAACCCCACACACAAAAATGTAATCAGTGAACAGCCTCTCTGGTTGTCCAGAGGTTAATAGTAAGGCTGCAACATCCCCTTAATCCCCAATTTTCTTCCTGTAACACTCTCGTCCCCCCCTCGGGAATTTGCTTTGACCTCTGGCTTGTGGGCATGCTCAGTTGTTCTAAACTCAGATTACTAAACACGCCCCCAATCTAGAAGCCAATGAAGAGATGGCATTGCTGGTTCCCATAGAAACTCAGCTCTAGCTGTCTGCTTCAATTTTTTTCTCCTAACCTCCTCTCCTGAGCTCAGCTCAAACAAAGCAGAGCTTTTATCAGACAGTTGTGCCTGTGTAAGTCTGTATTCTTGGTGAAATGTATGCTGAATAAGGGTCTCTGTGTGTGTGTATGCTGCTTGCAGATTGTATCTGATTATGTAACTGTATCTGATTATGTATCACAGGAAAATGGCCACCGGGTGAAAGCTGCTATTTGCTTTAGGAAAATGTGATGGTGCTGGCAAGCGGAGGGGGGATATATGCAGTACAAATAATGCCATTTGGGTTGGGGAGACATGCCCAACTGATATACATTGTAGGCTTTACATGTCCTTTAAGGGAAGGTTACCAGGTTGGCAGTTTTTCTGCTAAATTGGGCTACTTAGTTAAAGCCCATGCAGGTTTCCAAAGTTCAAACCCACCAAGGTGCAGATTTGGGCTAGTTTTTGAAACCTTGAAGGGTTTGTAGTGTACAGGTATGGGAACCCTTATCCAGAAACCCGTTATCCAGACAGTTCAGAATTACGGAAAGGCCATCTCCCATAGACTCCATTATAAGCAAATGATTCTTATTTTTCAAAATGATTTCCTTTTTCTCTGTAATAATAAAATAGTACCTGTACTTGATCCCAACTAAGATATAATTACCCCTTATTGGGGGCAGAACAGTCCTATTGGGTTTATTTAATGGTTAAATGATTCCCTTTTCTCTGTAATAATAAAACAGTACCTGTACTTGATCCCAACTAAGATATAATTACCCCTTATTGGGGGCAGAACAGCCCTATTGGGTTTATTTAATGGTTAAATGATTCCCTTTTCTCTGTAATAATAAAACAGTACCTGTACTTGATCCCAACTAAGATATAATTACCCCTTATTGGGGGCAGAACAGCCCTATTGGGTTTATTTAATGGTTAAATGATTCCCTTTTCTCTGTAATAATAAAACAGTACCTGTACTTGATCCCAACTAAGATATAATTACCCCTTATTGGGGGCAGAACAGTCCTATTGGGTTTATTTCATGGTTAAATGATTCCCTTTTCTCTGTAATAATAAAACAGTACCTGTACTTGATCCCAACTAAGATATAATTACCCCTTATTGGGGGCAGAACAGCCCTATTGGGTTTATTTAATGGTTAAATGATTCCCTTTTCTCTGTAATAATAAAACAGTACCTGTACTTGATCCCAACTAAGATATAATTACCCCTTATTGGGGGCAGAACAGTCCTATTGGGTTTATTTCATGGTTAAATGATTCCCTTTTCTCTGTAATAATAAAACAGTACCTGTACTTGATCCCAACTAAGATATAATTACCCCTTATTGGGGGCAGAACAGCCCTATTGGGTTTATTTAATGGTTAAATGATTCCCTTTTCTCTGTAATAATAAAACAGTACCTGTACTTGATCCCAACTAAGATATAATTACCCCTTATTGGGGCAGAACAGCCCTATTGGGTTTATTTAATGGTTAAATGATTCCCTTTTCTCTGTAATAATAAAACAGTACCTTGTACTTGATCCCAACTAAGATATAATTACCCCTTATTGGGGCAGAACAGCCCTATTGGGTTTATTTAAATGATTTTTAGCAGACTTAAGTTATGGAGATACAAATTACGGAAACATCCCTTATCCGGAGTACCCCGGGTCCCGAGCATTCTGGATAACAGGTCCCATATCTGTACCTGACATGCCAGTCCCAGTGCAACAAGCAGAAAGGCAATAAACCAACACGTGCCAATAACTTAAGTTTATTAGTCAGTCAACAATATTACAAATATTTAAAAATTACTTAATATAAATAGTTGGCAGCAAACTATTTCATTACAGAGTTAAATTACCAGTACAACAGACAGACTGGAGATTTAGACACCTGGAAGATAACAGTAAAATTGAAACTAAATTATTTCAAATTAAAAAAAAAAATACAAAAAATAAAAATCAAGCTGAAGGCAATCACCTAGTGTCCTTAAAAGCATGGGCTCTTAAATATATAGAAAAGAAAACTGCTTTAATACCCCCAAAAATATAAAATAAATCAACTAAATTATTTGCATATCAAAGAACCTTTAATAATTACAATCCAAACACTCTCCGTAAGCCACTTGTGCCATTCTATACAGAAACTCTGAATTAGAAACTAGTTGCTTTAATAGTACAAAGATTTCAGCTCCAAAAATAATTAAAAATAAAATAAAACTTTAGCAATTAGCGTCATAAAATTATATTTTTTCCCACAAAAAAATACAAAATGATATTAATGACCAGAATATTACTTCTAATAAAAAAAAAACAAAAAACAGGAAAAAAAAAAACAAAGAAAAACAAAGAAAAAACAACAAAATAGAAATATGCATGAAAAAAGTCTCTCCTTTTGTTAGCAAAACACTATCCAAAATAACTACAATCATTTACATCAGTACAAAGATTTCTGGATTTAAAAAATAGTTGCAATGACAAAAGGGGTTATTCTTTTTTTGACAGTAAAAAATGACACTGTGGATAAAATCTGCAAAATATGCAATGAAAAAAATAAATTTGCATTAAAAAGGTTTACACTGTTTTTTTTTTTTTTATACAAATATTAGAAACAGTATTGCACATCACAACACAGAATCGAGGTTAGTCAGCCTTCCAAAATGTGTTATATTCAAGTTTTTGTAGCATCTTTGAGGAGAGGCTTTGTGCAGCCAGATGCAACAGGGATACAATATCAAGTGTTGTCCATTCACAAATATATAAATGCTAAATGTTTCCTTCTTAACAAAAAGTGTGGATTTTTTTTTTTTAAAGTTTTTTTCCTCCATAGTCATATACCCTTGGGTAGCAATATGCACGTAGGGGGAACAAAAGTGAAGCTTTAAAAATATAAAAATACAATCAAAATCAACTAGCAATCTTCTACAAAAATAGTAAAATAAATATGATTTATAAAAAATCCAATACAGTGTTTAACAATTAGAAAATAAGATTTTACTACACACACACGGACATGCACACAGAAAGTGGGGTTAAGAGGAGCCTTCGCTGCTCCGCGTAGAAGTGAAATGACATTTTTTCCCAAAAGAAAACTTTCTACCGCTCTCCTCTTTCCAATTAAGGATATTTTTGTTTTTCCCATAGATTATTTTGCTAAATATTTGTTAGTAAGGGATCTCTTTTCTCTAATCAATACCTCAATTGTTTTCTCTGAATTTTTCTTGGGGTGTTCGTTTCGTTTCCCATTCTGTATTTAAATCAGCTTATTTCAAATAAAACAAAGGTTTACAAAGGAAAACCCAAAACAACTGAGGTATAGCGACTGCTAAAACAAGTGTGCTTCCAATTTCCAAGGAATATCTTGTCTCGGATATAAAACATAGTGCATAACAAAGTCAATGATTTTTTTTTGGGTTAGGCAAGGGGCGAAGCTTTTTTTTTTTTCCAGACTTAATGTTAATGCGATCCCGAAAAACATTTAGGAGGAGATCTGGGTTAAGCGACGGGGAAGAAAGAGGGGACTTTGACAAATAAATTAGAAAAGAAAAGCACTTCTTAGAACAGCATCAATTTCAAACATTTAAAACGCGAACTACGACCACAATAAAACGGTTAACGGGAGACAGGAATCACATATTTTACAGTACAAAAAAAAGCACGCTGTTGACAACCGATAAGACCACAAATTTTCGTACACAGAAGATTGTCCCAAGGGCTTGCACAGAATACCCTTTTTTTTTTCCATTCCTTCTAGTAATTCTGTGATAAATTGGTAGATTTGTGGAGTAAAAACATTATTAGATCATATTTCCTTTGTTTTTTTGGGCTAGTTGCATAACCTCCTGACTTATGGAATTTAGAACTCAGTCCAATGTTATTCTGCACTATAAAATAAAGTTGACTTTATATTGTCATTAAAAATATGAATAGTGATAATAATTAAAAAAAAAATTAGATTGCGACTGTCATTAAACTTCCATGTAACAGGCAGTTATGTTTTATAAGGAGTAGAATATAAAATATAAAATATAAAATAAAAAGCCATAATCATATGCAAAAGGAACCATGTCACATGTCACTGTTGTCTTAAAGGTAAAGGGATCTTGTTATGCAACTAGCCGTCTGTATAATATTATCTCCATTTTGACTTATTATTATTTATTTTTGTTTTAACTAAAGCGTCAAGCATTTGTATAAACGTATACGTAGATAAATAGCCTGCGGGTTATACATTTGGTGACTGATTAAAAGTGTGCTGGCCATCTTTGGTTTTCTTTATTTTAAAGGAAGTCTTCATTAATATTTTAACGTATGGGGGAGCTTAATTAACGCTCTTTCAGAAGATTTGAACTTTCTATTTTTTTTTTGCGTTTTTTTTCTCCTTTTTTTTCTGCTACATCACGTCACAAGCATCAGAACTGCACGCCACAACAATTGCACTGGGATTACGAGATTAACATCCAATCTTTTTTAGAAAATTGAAGTCCACTACCGACCAGGACACAAAAATGGCTGCACTTACTGATCTAAAAACTAATAGATTGCATATTGTACACATGTAAGGACATTTTTTTTCTTTTCTTACGTCAGTCACGATAACGCATGCAAATATGCTTTTTTTTGTTAACAAAATGTTTTGTTATTTACTCATGCTACTGTACCTAGTTTCAAAAGCTTTTTGTTTTTTTCTGCAATACCGTATCTGTGGTTAATAGTTCTAGTGCATGCATATGGTGTAGACACGTAGGTAAACATGCATAATTCACATTCTAAAACTATGGCAGTCTAGGCCATATTGTGCTGCATTTGTCTGCAATGCAGTTTATTTGAAAACTTTTTCAATCCTGTATTAATAGGTGGCATTACACACAACACCTATATAGCAGCAAAGCTAATACAGCTTATGATTAAAAATGTTTTAAAAATAGCTAATAAATCAGATTATCTTGAGGTATTATTTTCTTGCAAGTCAAAATGGAGAGCAAAAAAAAAAAAAAAAAATCAACCCTAATATTTTTTTTTTTCTCTTTTTTGTTTTTCGTTTTACCTTTACATACACACTTAAAATAGCAACGATAAAAAATAAGCTTTTTAGTAGCAGACATATTCCATTTTCACTATTAATTTGCTACCTTTGGTAAATTACTGGGGCTGATCTTGAAGTTAAAAACCCAAATGTAGAAATAAGTGCACGCTTCACCCATAAATATAGCAGCAGACTGCCCCTACGCAAAAGAAAAAAAAAAAACATTCCCCATTATCTAGTTTAGCATTACATATAAAAAAAGAACTTGGAAAAAAATATATATATAAAAAAAATTTGACATGAAAAAATATCACACAAAATTAGAAAGCCTGAGATGTAGGGTTTTGGTGAAAAACAAGAGGCTTAGTGTTTTGGCTGCTGATAACGATGCATGTATTGAGGGCGGGAGGGGGGAAAGCAGAAGAATGCACTTATTTCTTCTGCACTTAAATTATCGTCAAAACCAGTAAGCCGCATGCACCCTTTTCTCAGTAAGAAGTGGGCAAAGCAATGCTTAGTTCCAGCGGAAGTGGATCTGGCGAGGCCGGTCGGCTCCTTCCTTCACCAGCGGCTTGTGGAATTCCCGGCCGGCACGAGAGTGGATATTCGCCCAGCAGAACTCACAATAATACTGCAGGCAAGTGACATTGGCACAGAAAAATGGAGCAAATTTCCCACCGCAGCGGGCCCCCTGGCATTCGTCACACATCTGGTCATCTAACACGTATGGCTTCACCTCCACCTAGAATTACAAACATAGGTACACAGATGAGAGACAGAGTATTTGGACATCACCTAGTCATGTTCTGTCTGTACAAGCTTGCTGGTGCTTCCTGTGCCTGTCTGGTACTGTGGATTCCTCTGGTCAGCTGTAAGGTCAAGGCACATCGCCAAACCCTTCATTTGGGTTGTAAAAAATAAATGACTAAACTCAATTCACTGTGGCACTAAATAGAATTATGGGACTAAAGCTGGCCATACACCCACTGATATTGTGCGAAACCTCGTTTCGTATGATATTCGGTGTGTGTATGGCGATTAATGAGACGACTGAGATTGTAAAAGCCTTGGATATCGTTCGTCTCGTCGACCGGATGGGACAAAAGATTTCAACGGTGCCCGAGCAAAATCTGGGTTTAGGGCTGAATGTTAGGTGGAGGGAGAAACCCTATTGTTTCTACCTCCATATCTGATGACTCAGCCCTAAACGTCAATGGAGGGAACGAAGGATCTTTCCTGCGACCAATCGTAATTGGTATGTATATGGCCACCTTAAAGCTGCTCCTAAACGGACATTTGCTACAGACACTGTCAAGAGAGGCTGAGCTGGTGGCCTGCTGGCCCATGTATAGGCACTAATCAGTTGCAGCCATCGCAAATATAACATCTTATTCAAATACTGATCTGGTCTTGGATGGGCCGAATGTTCAGATCAACCCAGTTTGACCCAGCACTTGGTTAACCAAATTGGGAAAAGAGTTGACCTGGCCAGATGAGCAGAAGTTTTTGTTGGTGGCCAACTTATAAATGAATCTCTATAGGCATGAGATGATAATAGGACAAACAGTTACACTTGCATAATAATATATTGGTATCTTATTTTATACAGGTAAGCAAAAAGTTAAAAAGATAAGGGAACTATCCGTATTTTGGATCAACATATACACACACAAGACAGTGTTTTATGGTTAGAGAAAAATGGGAATCATTTTTTAAAAAGAATAATTATTTGATTAAAATGGAGTTTATGGGCGATGCCCTTCCTGTAATTTAGAGCTTTCTGGGTAACTGATCCAATACCTGTACAGACTAAAAGGCAAATCACACCTATATACAATTAGGTATATAGAGATATTCCAAAAGAAAGAAACCTACTCTTTTATCAATGTCACCATGCTGAAGTTGAACAAATCGAGCACTGATGGCTGCAATGTAACTCTGCTGATTGGAGAATGCAACCCGGCCAGCTCCTTTGGGATACTTCAGTTCTGGATCTGTATCAATTCCTGCATAGCAAACTCCTCCATAGAGACGATCCATGATCATAGCTAGTTCCACTGTAGAGAAAAGAGAGCATTCATTATCATTGGGAAAGCCCAACTTGGACAGAGGGGTATACCTGGTGTATATATTGCCGTCTATAGTTGGTGGGAGTTATAATTCAGCAAAATATTTGAGCAAACGTGCAAATCACAAGTAAAATTCCATCCTGTTTTACACACTGAGGTTCTGCCCAAACCCCATGCATTCATTCTAATCTGATCAATACATTGATCTGGTATATTGTTACAGTTACCTAGTTTCATGTAAACTGAATTAGCGGTTTCTTAGGAGAAATCAATTAAACGCATAGTTGGGATGGATGCAGCTAAACAACAACCCAAAAGAAAAACAGTTTGGCCTGGGAAAGCCTTTGATGCAAGGTAACCTCGCAACTAGGGCCAACTCCATGGGAGAGAAACAACTGTTTAGTTGCCTTGACTACATTTGTTTCATTGCGATGTGACTGTGAATACAGTTATGTTTAGAAGAGTTCAATAAACAGAAAATAAATGATCTGGATACCAGAGCCCTTTGTTACACAGTATAATATCTATGATTAGAAAATGAGTGGGTGGAAAACAGAATGTATATTAATACACTGTATGTGACAGAAGAATCTGAACAATGGTTCCTTGAGGGAACTTAGTACATTTGCATACAAAGCCAATGCTAAACTTTTAAATCCATGTAAACGAAGAAACAGACACTGCCCTTCCACAACAGACTGCTAGGCTTCTATAGACACCACCTCCCTACTATACCTGCTATCCCACAGCCCCAGTCCCTTCCCAGAGGCTATTATCCCCCCACTGCTACTATAGGCACCATCTCTCCCTACTATACCTGCTATCCCACAGCGACAGTCCCTTCCCAGAGGCTATTATCCCACTGCTACTATAGGCACCATCTCTCCCTACTATACCTGCTATCCCACAGCCACAGTCCCTTCCCAGAGGCTATTATCCCACTGCTACTATAGGCACCATCTCTCCCTACTATACCTGCTATCCCACAGCCACAGTCCCTTCCCAGAGGCTATTATCCCCCACTGCTACTATAGGCACCATCTCTCCCTACTATACCTGCTATCCCACAGCCCCTTCCCAGAGGCTATTATCCCCCCCACTGCTACTATAGGCACCATCTCTCTCTACTATACCTGCTATCCCACAGCCCCAGTCCCTTCCCAGAGGCTATTATCCCTCCACTGCTACTATAGGCACCATCTCTCCCTACTATACCTGCTATCCCACAGCCCCAGTCCCTTCCCAGAGGCTATTATCCCCCCACTGCTACTATAGGCACCATCTCTCCCTACTATACCTGCTATCCCACAGCCCCAGTCCCTTACCAGAGGCTATTATCCCCCCACTGCTACTATAGGCACCATCTCTCCCTACTATACCTGCTATCCCACAGCCCCAGTCCCTTCCCAGAGGCTATTATCCCTCCACTGCTACTATAGGCACCATCTCTCCCTACTATACCTGCTATCCCACAGCCCCAGTCCCTTCCCAGAGGCTATTATCCCACTGCTACTATAGGCACCATCTCTCCCTACTATACCTGCTATCCCACAGCCCCAGTCCCTTACCAGAGGCTATTATCCCCCCACTGCTACTATAGGCACCATCTCTCCCTACTATACCTGCTATCCCACAGCCCCAGTCCCTTCCCAGAGGCTATTATCCCCCCACTGCTACTATAGGCACCATCTCTCCCTACTATACCTGCTATCCCACAGCCACAGTCCCTTCCCAAAGGATACAACAGACTAATGAATTGAGGTTTTCATGCATTGAAAAAACAAATCAACATATGAGTTTTATAATTCTAGTCCTTACCAGCTCTCAGTGGCCGGGGAACACCTCCAACAAATATAGTCTTCCGGGGATCAAGAGGCTGTGATCCATCCATCACAAAGTCGCTGTCACTCAAATTCCAAGGTCGAATCTGAACCTGTTTAAAAAAGCAACATGAAAAACACTGGTTAGTAATGTGTTGCCGAAGAAATCATCTGCCTTTTATTCTTAGTGTAACTACAGTATGTACCCCAGTATATACCTTTGCTCCTCCTGTCCACTATACATAAACTATAAAAATCTTTTCACAATAACCAACCACACTTTCGCTCACTACTGCTCACTGGGAGCCCAGAAGGGTTGAGCAGAACCTTGAAGCATTCGCTGAGCATAGGGCTGGTGTATGTACTGAAGGGTACACCTGTTGTAATAAACTATTGCAGCTCAATTCAGATTAGGGCTGCAGCTGTCACTTAACAGGACAGAGATATAATGATTAATGCAAATCATGCAATGTAAGACCAAACACTACATTGCTTGAAAATAAAATACCAAGAATGCAGTATTTTTTAATCAAAGCTAAGAATAATACAATAGCCAGGTTCAGAGTCTTTTCATACAACACAACAATTATTCTCCTTTAATTCTTCTCTGCATTAGAAGGATAACCCTGCCTGGAAATGGTACAAATGTTCGATTCCTACTGCCTGAGAAACCATTCTCTTTACTCACTGGCTTGTCCTTGATGGTAGGGCTTGAAACACACAGATAGAGTTTTCCTTCCTCTTCAATGCAGGCATCAATCAATGCTTGAACGGAACTTTCCTCTTGGAAAAGAAGAAATGCGTAACCTGCAGCAGTGGAAACACAAAGCACCATTATATTCATGTTGGAAACATTTTCACCCACTAAATGGCACAAATAATAAGGAACAAGTCAAATACTGCCAATAAGGTGAAGAAAAATTCCTGCTGTGGTCTGTTCCTGCTGTATGAGCGAACCTGTTCCACACAAGCACCTAATAGGCTAAGATTATATTCCCTGTTGCTGGGTGGAAGGGCAGTTTCTTGGCTCATATAGCCATAGGGATTTGTAATAACAGAATAAGAGGGTTAAGTAATAAAAGGCACTAAAGGTCCCCATACAAATGAAGATCCGCTCGCTTGGTGAGATCGCCAAGCGAGCGGATCTTCACCCGATATCCCCCACCTACGGGATGGGCGATATCGGGGAACATGTAGGCTAATTCAATCATTTGGCCCTGGGACCAAATGATCGAATTATATTGGCAGCAGTGGGTCAGTCGGTTAGGGGACTGCATCAACGAGCTGATGCGGTCCCCGATCAGACTAGATTTTGAAACCTGCCCGATCGAGATCTGGCCAATTTCAGGCCAGATATCGGTCGGGCAGTCCTGTCGGTAATGCCCATACATGGGCCGATTAGCTGCCGATATCGGTCCCTTAGAATTGGCTGTGTGTGGGGACCTTAAGTTTGCACAGGAGCAGTAACCCATAGCAACCAGGTAGAATGTATTGGTCATCTGCTTAAAAGCAAATATATTATTGGTTGCTATGGGTTACTGCTACTGGGCAAATTTGGTTGCTTTTATTACATATGAGGGTAAGTATTCTACTGTACACAGTATTGCAGCCAATGTAACTTAAAGTGGCATGAGTGGGACAAAAGGCTCTGTGATTCCTGGATGATCACATGGGGTTCTTGTGCCAATTTTCATGGTTTCAGCTTAAGCAAGTTGATTCTGGCCGGTACAAATTAGATTATCTCCTTTTTAAAATTGTACATGGACAAAAGCCATTGTCTGCTAAAAAAAAAAAAACCTTATACAGGGCATGTACTTTAGATCTTCATGGAACTATAGCAGATATAAGAAACGTTGATATATCTGTCACTTTGTGTGCCAAGGGGGGCTGGGCTGGAATAATGCAAGACCTCATAATGGGAATAGAACTGAAGAATTTAGACAACCGCTGCTGTAACAAGTCACACAAAACACAACAAGGGCCTTGCTATGGTGTAAGGCACATGAAAAGTTGCCCCCCCTCTTTATAAGTTAGAATTCCAGCTGCTTGCGGTAAGTCACAATGTGCAAGCACTAGTGATGCAGGGAGTCCTGCTTTATATTCTCTTTCCTCTGTGTTAATTGCATACTAGGCAATAGCCCAAAGTCAATTATCATAATAAGAACAGTACATCTGGCAGCCTTTTTTCTCCTATGGCCAAAACAGTTCCCTTTCCAAAATGAAATTATCTGTTAGTATCCTTAAACGGAAATCCCGGCAAAGGTGACCAACCAAATGTTTTAGCAGCTCAGGGCTCTCCAAATGGAGAACAGCCAACAGAATTTTATAGCCCCTAACACAGTACAAGAGTTGCACTGGCTTCTTTGTATATCAGCATTTTAAAATTTTCCAGTCCCACAAAACGGAGATCAGGTGGACATTTTATTCAGTGGACATTATACATGCTGCAAAAAAAAAAAAAAATGAGTTGGTGGAGAAAGGGGAGACTTGCCCAATGCAGGAAGTATGGAGCCCCCAATTTCCCAGCATCTCTGGTGCTAAGGCTAATGCCACACCTGGTGCTTTCTCACAATACCAATGCAGCCTAAATATGTCCAGGACTGCAGACAGTAACAGCTATGGTATCCTCCTATCAAAGGGGCCTTGATTTGGTCTTTAACCATTAGTGGGTGCAGGTATGGTGGGAATTTGAGTTATATTAATGTTTCCTCTCCCGGCTGAGTACACACCATAGCTTAAGACAAGGTCAACAAGGGCAAGCCTGAAGCTTAGTCATACCCAGTATCAAATGTAAAGATTAAACAAATTAATAATACTTCTTTGGCTAACTTTATCCAGGGAAGCGTTTACAAGGCCCATTGGCTTATTCATTTCATGCTCAGCCTTGAATATCAGTAGGTTATAGACCACTGCAAACTGGTACTCATTTACCAAATTTGCACCTAAAGAACAGCATTGGCTATTCTTTAGTAGACCGATCAAATTATGCATTGGTGTACTGGCGCTAAATTGGCCAGTGTTAGTATAGGAGCCATGCGAGCCATTCAGAAAAATCAGCTTTGATAAAGCAAGATTATGCAGGCTTTATATGCTTTCTACAGGGACTTGTTTAAGCATGAGTCTGTTAAACGGTGTGTAACTCAGTTTGCTGCAATATTATATCTGGGCATGTAGGGGGCAGTATGAGTCCCCCCCCCCCCTTGCCCAAGAGCCCATGGAGACATGGTTAAAAAATAAATCCATCTGTTACCCACTTTTTGAAATGCAGACCTGCTGAAAAGTCCCCAGCTGTCCAGCATGGAGCAGCCTTGCAAAGGGCAACTAGATCAGCTATTTATAAACAGAAGGCTCAAATTAGCCAGCCTACTATAGGTTAGCAGAAGTCTGCAAGGATTATTTAAAGGCTGCCACACCGCCATAATGCCAGGCATTCCCAGGGTGTTGCATGCCAACACTCCACGATTATACAGAGGCGCCTCCAGCTTTCTCATCCATTTAAAAGAGAGGAAATCATACAAGGGGGACATACAAATGCTGCGTTTAATAGCAATTACATTTGCAAATAATGTTTAATGCATTTTAAAAAGCTGCTTAGACTTATATTTATACAAATAAATGGGTGTTTATTGAAGGCAGATTAGAGGTGTGTAGCATGCAATTTGCACAACTAAAAATAGCTGAAGGGTATCATGGGATTCTGGGAGTGGTACTGCTCATCAGGAGGCAGACTGGGCAAAGCTATTGGATGTAATAGCTTTAGCATTGTATTTAGGGAAGATTTATCTATGCAGCTTGTTCTTCCAATAGTACAGGGGTGGGCGAACTGCGGCCCACGGGCCACGCCCGTTGGCCTTCTTAATCTGGCCCACCGAGCACAAAGGAATGGAACAATAAATCCATATGGTTAGCAGCTTGAAAAGCTAAGCAGGCTCTTTGGGTGCTAACAAACATAGCAGGCATAGGGTGTAAAACGCAATATGATGTACAGAGTGTCTTACCTTTAGGTGGAAAGTAGGATTTGCTTTCTGCTTTATGGGGCCAATCAACTACTAAGGGGCCAAAACGGCGGAAACTGGCGGTGATCTCATCTAGGAAAACAAAAAAGGAAAGATAGCAGCATTAGCAATTACTCTTAAGGTGGCCATACACTTTCTATGGAAAGTGTACAGACAGGTGATCATATGTACAGGAAATATAGTATGAAAGGGGGGGGGGGGGTGGTGACCAACAGTGGACTAATAAAAGGGGGCTTGAATGCAGCAAGGGTTCAGAAAAATGCTAATACCAAATCCAGGGTTTGACCCAATTCTTAAACCAATCCTAGATTCAAAACAACCTTTCCTTGTTTAGCTCTATCACACATATACAATCCCTAGGGACACCAACAGACATTCATAAAGATTCTCTGTTGCGCTCCATATCGTCTGCCATTTTCTCATTGATGGTACATTTTCCAGCATCAAAGTCCACTCTCGTGGGGACAGGCAGAAAATGATGTTAGGGCAAGAGAAACAAATGAGGCAGTGTCTTAAAAATAAAAAATAATGGCAAAACAGATAACAGAAAATAGCTCCATTGTTGGTTCTGATGTTGTACAAAGCCCCCTCCACTGAATGTAATTTCATTATATGCATTGAACTCAGCCCAAGTCAATTATTTTCGAAGGCTTTCATATTTTTTTTTTAACTTTGAAAGGAAATGTTGTTAAAATTGCAGAACTCTACCGTTAAAGTGACACGTTGGGGCCAATAGTATTAATAGTTTGGCTCGAAATGAGAATATACTAAACCTATATAAAATCTATATTTCTTGCTTCTCAAATTCCTTTCCAGTACCATCTATCTAAGCTATGCTATGTTATTAAAAATGTAGAACAAACTGACCACACTCTGTAGGATATTGAATAAGAGGACATGCCGCAGCAGTAGAACAATTATCTTGTTGCTGATACAGAGGGTTGCATTTCCCGGCAGCGTTCAAAATAACTCACCTTCATCAATATCTGGTGGAAGGCCGCCGACAAACACCTTCCTTGAGAAGCGCTCAATTCTCTCCCCATTCTGGTGTCCAGAATAGCAATTGGGAGAGTTCAGAACCCCAACTTGGTCATTATGTCCATCATCCAGCAAACCATCGTCTAAAGGGAACAGGGAAGAGCGTCCTGAAAAGGAATGAGAAAATACAGGTTATACATGATCTTCTCAGTATTGCTCAACTAGTGCAACCTGGAACAGGAATCAGTAATGATAACGATGGCTGCTTTATCTGCCATAACTTTGCATGCTTGATGCTTGTTATTGGGTTCTATGATTATAATCCTTTACTATATCTGAAGTTTGGCCGGTGCTGTTTTTTTACAAGGAAAACACCAGATGTACGGTTATTTTTAGACAAATCTGACCAGGGCACTATCTTCAAGAAGTTTGTATGTGTGCTCCTTGCTTGCATGGGTTTCCTCACACAACTTATTGTACAGGTATGGGACCTGTTACCCAGAATGCTCGGACCTGGGGTTTTCTGAAAAAGGGGGTTTTCCATAAATTGGATCTCCATACCTTGTCTACTAAAAAAAACAAATGTACACATTAAACCCAATAGGACTGTTCTGCCCCCAATAAGGATTAATTATATCTTAGTTGGGATCAAGTACAGGAACTGTTTTATTATTACAGAGAAAAGGGAATCATTTAACCATTAAATAAACCCAATAGGGATGTTCTGCCCCCAATAAGGGGTAATTATATCTTAGTTTGGATCAAATACAAGGTATTGTTTTATTATTACAGAGAAAAAGGAAATCTTTTTAAAAAAAATTTGAATTATTTGATTATAATGGAGTCTATGGGAGATGGCCTTCCCGTACTTTGGAACTTTCTGGATAACGAGTTTACATTATTATTATTATTTATTTATAAAGCGCCAACATATTCCGCAGCGCTGTAAATATAATAGATTCTAAACTTGTACAATTACTGTCAATGCTTTTTTTCCAGCATTTCGTTCCCTATGTACAATAAAACATTCAGGCACAAAATCAAGAATATAATTTACAAAAGTACTTAGAAGAATACTCTGAGCAATTTTCACTGTGTGGGTGGGTATATTACCACTTAAAAGTTACATTTTAACTTAATTTCTTTAAATAAACTATGAAGAAGACTTTATGGTACAATTGGTCAAATGGGTTTTTGTGATTTTTTTTTTTTAGGCCAGTTAAGAGAATTACTGAAAACATATTATCCTGTACAGAAATATATATATATAAGAATAGGTTTTGCTCTGGTTACAGAAATGACCATGCAGAATTTATAGTTTTATGACCATTGGGCAGATGGCTGCAAGATACCATTTAATGTTATGTCTTATGTGTGTAAACAAACATGCCTACTGGGTAGTTCTGCCCTTACCACAATGGGTTAATCTGCCAGCAATAATGCTGCAGATTCATTACCCTGAAAACTAAATCAGGAGGCATGTTTAGTGCACTGAAGGTCATATATCTGTGATTAAGGGCAGAGCTGAGCCAAGTAATCTGTAATTATAATAAATGACTTGGTCCGGCTAGCACACAGCTAATGAACATTAAAAATAAAGACAAATGCTACTATTACTTCACATAATTAAAACAGATACAAAAAGACAAAATGTACAATTTTTTCAGACCGTCTCCTGGTGCTGTACAAACACACACACACACAGGTTAGCATAACATCTTTCTATACTGACTGGAGGCCCCACTGAGGATAAGTAGATAAATGCATCTACTTGTGCCCAAGAACCGCTTGCCAAGATGTTTCTCTTTTGACCCAGGGCAAGTTTTTATGTGGCCATTTGTTGGGTAGATTTCACAAAGGCAGGTGGGGGCTAGGGTTTCAGAAAGCGGCAGCCCCCTCAAGGCACATGCTGACCAGAGAGCCAGAGCTACCAGCTGGGCCACATGCTGGAGAGAGCAGGAATGTGCTCCCGAGCAAATGCTTAATGCTGCAAAACATGTTCTGCTAAATTTATGCCTACAGCTTGGGAAGGAACACTACAGGCTAAACTGCAGCACCGGGGAGTGGAGACACGAGACATTGTGGTTTCTGCGGTCAGCTGTATATTTGAGATTGATATTTATAGCTGCAGCCTGTGGGGGAACAGAAAACGTGGCCAAGAACCAATGTCAAGTGATTCATTATGGATTCCTAGGGGAAGTAAACTGTGACCCGCCGACTCTCCATTCAAAGGATAATGCCCCACCGAATGTTTTTATTTTTTTACAAGCTGGCTAAAGTGATAGTGGCTATCATACATATAACCCTGTTCTTTTACTGATCTGTATACTAATCAGTCATTTTACCCCAAACTAATATGCAATTTTAATGAAACATTCCATTTGCCAACATGAATTGCTCTTCAGTCAGAAAGCCCTTGCTAAATACATAGAGACACATAACTGCTATTGCTTACAATTTGGGCAGTAAAGGTCAATATTAAATCGCTGCTGGAAAGTCTGCTTTCAGACTAAATCATGGCCCTTACCATTCATAATGAAATCTATGCATTTAAAAACACTAGATAGATACTCTGTATTCAGCCCAACAAATATGCACCTAATTCATTTACCCTAACTGGTTTGGGTGCACCAAGGTATGTCAGCGAAAGAATGTGGAGACCTGGAATCTAAAACTGGGACACACACACATAGATTTTCAGTACATGTATGCTTTCCGGACAATTGGGACAGATATTTATACACCATGAGTTTCCATTGGTTCATTAGTTGGGCAGGTTTGAAAGTTCCTGATCTTCAGATTGTTCTGCAGATGAACCAAACAATAGGAAGGTTTCCATAGTGTGTATGGTCCCCCTTATGGCCCATGTATGGCAACCTTAAGACCCATACCACTTGTAGCTACTTACAGATGACCACAAATCAGCTATATCACTTCCTACAAGTGGCATGCCCCTTGAATCCAGTTTTGACAGCTACAACAATCTAGGACTGCTTAACTACCATGAAGGTCCTCTTTCATAAAAGCCCCATAGTGCAAAGGAAGCATAACTGCAATATTAGGTGTGGGTTCCTTTGTGCAGCACAGGAAGCTTCTCCCTGGGTTGTCAGATCATGAAGCTACATGTACAAGATTGTCATGGCTGTGCTATTTTAAGGAGATAGGCAGACTCCTAATTATAGAACCTACACTACCAGATGCATCGACACAGACAGAATAGAACCCATACAATTTAGCAGAGCTGTCCAGGATGTACTGTGAATAAAGGGTGGGGTGGTGGCCATATGCGGCCAAGAATAAGCATGTCAACAGGTGGCACCACTGACATCAGCAAAGATGGTGTGTTACTGCGATGTCCTCAGCAATTTAGCCAACACCAAAAATGGGCAAATAACATTTATTAAGAATAGGTTTATATTTGTGGCTTAACTACAAAATAATCCTAAAAAAAAAAAAAAAAAAAAAAAGAACCCAGTGACAAAATGCTGGCTCCTTTGGGTTTATCTCTATGGCATGTGAGTCCTCCCAGTGTTGGTAACTAATCAGATTCTTCCACCCATCATGTGGCCATGGGAAAGTGCTTTCTGCCTTTTAGAGATAATTCAATCACATGGTGAGCAATTACATGTTTGCTTGATAGCTGCACAACATAAAATGTATATACCGTATATATATTTAGAATTTTAACAAGATTCTGTCTCATAATGGATATTACAACATTCTAGGTTTGCAAGGAGAGGCTGCATTGTGATGTGTGGTAAAGGCCAATAGTACAAGCTTCTTACAATATGTGAGCCCCCTCCACCCCCAGTTATTCTATGAACTGATAAGTGAAGCAAACTCTGTTTGGCTCCTGTTGCATCTGTGTGATAATGTGTATAGGTTAGGTGATGCCAATATAACCAGGATAATGCTGCTGTAAAATATCATAACTCCCAACTGTCCCGATTGATTGACAGGGAAACAGAAACAGGGAATAGAATGGCAGAGTGTCCTAAACTGTCCTGATATAGGGAGACTCAAATGATTGAAGGTTATTTTTAGGATATTATGAGGTTCAATGACTTATGGCTTAACTGAACATAACTAGGCACCAATTTTTAACTAATAACGTCAGTTATAATAGATATTTATTAAGTGCTTTTTTGTATAACTTACATATATTATATTATCTATCTATCATCTATATACAATGGCTGATCTAGCAACCAACGACAGAGGCTATTTTTGCCCCTAAAAACATAGTGTGAGTTGTACAAGGTACTAGCAGGCAAAATGCAGTTTAGCAGATTATCTAAAGAACAAGAATGTGTCAAGTTTCCCCTAGGTCACTCTTTGAGTAAGTTAATAAATAATAGTTAATCTTGGCAGAGGAGAGGTGATGGGGGTCATTCTGTAGTTTATCTGTTTGGGTTCTAAAGAGAAAAAGAATTTAAATATTTGTGTGTACATGTGACCTCCCGACACCATCAAACACCGTTAAAGTGTATTTTGACCGTGGTGCTGGTGCACTGCCTGAATATTACAGGATGTTTATTGGCTGGGTGTTTCCAAAGGTTACTAGAGTTAATCGGGTCCTTAGCGGCTCAGCACAGGACCTTTGCTCCATTGTGCTTGGTTGCACAGGGCTTATACAACAGAAATCTGATGGCAAATCAGAATCAGGTGGTCAGCTTTATCAGTCCCTTAAATGCTTAGTTTTGGTTGCTTTGTATTTCTCATGTGTGCCTTTACTAATATATGATACACCATACAATATACTCTAATCATCTCAGTTAGCAGACTGTCCCCCGATTTGGCCATCCAAGTAATGGGTCACATTGTGCTATTCAAATAGTTTGCAGACGCATAAGGAAGGGACATAATTGACTGCCCATTGACATCTCCATTCACACCAAATTAATGGATACCTGACTGAGCAATCAGGGATGCCACAACTTTGGCTCTATACAAAGGGCAATAAGCTGGCAAGTTGGAAGAACTATCTGCACATGTAGCCAGATTTACTCCCTACAACACCTGCAAAAATTTCACTCAATTACCTCACTTAGAGAATTACCTCACTTAGAGAATTCTTTAAAATCTTTGTGGGGAAATTCCCATGTGTCACAATATGCTTAATTTAGATAAAAAACCCCATTGGTGCAGCAGAAATATGAATCTCTGGTAGCGACACAAGCCAACAGCGCCTTGGGGCAGTAAAAGCAGTGTATGGTAAAATCCATAAATTGCTGGGCAACATTTGATTTGCGTAAAATGTAGTGACTGGACCATATGCTGCAGTGGGAGATAAAGGCCTGCAACTAGGTGTCATGTCCTTGGTATAAAGATAATGGAAGACAATATGGCGGAAATTATCTTATCTAGAGACCCTATCAGCTCTTCTAGATAGTGCGCCTAACACTTAGCCCAGCTGTAGAGACCCAGTGACTGCATGTTGTGTAATCTAAAATGTTTTGCAACACAGGAATGTGAATGATTGTAACCTTGACAGATGCCAGTGTTTAGTTGCATAGCGGTGAGCCCTGTTTCACAAGCGAGCAAGGATATCGAACGCTAGCACCACAGCTGCTGCGCCCAATCAACTCGCATCATCACCAGGATGCCAAGATGGCCATCACCAATAAACTGATTAACAATACACCAATAAGTTTATGCCTGCTTTGTCTTTCATCAGCACCTGGAATTTAGGTCACTGCACTTTCAGTAGTTACTATAGAATGTCAATTATTATTCTGCAACTCTTGATTGTTAGAGTATTGTAAAAATATAAATAATTGAAAAGTGCTGTGTAATTTGTAGGCGCTATATATGATCAAATGCATTGAAAATATATTAAAAAACTTTATTTAAAATTATTTTGGTGCATAGAAAGCTATTACATATTTCCTCAGTCTATAACAGCCATGCACAGATGTCATGCAAAGGAACAGAACTACAAAATAAAAGGGCTGTTTTGACCTTTAGTGCAGAAATGCCCAGAGCATTATGTAAAGGCACACATATTTCCCCGATCAGGGTGCAGTTATCTGATTATAAAACAATGCAGGGTGAAGTGATAGACCGAATAGGGAATTGTCACAGAATCAACAAAAGATTTTAGAAATATTGGTGTGTAATAAACAACACCCAGTAAATTGTAGCAGCGAATCAGATGCATGCTGTTAAACTGCTGACAGGGGAATGCTCCTTTGCTTATTGGTTACTGTAGGTTACTAGAACCAATGCAAACTTTGCCTCTGTTATTACATGAATCCTAAAAGTTTGCAGGCAACCACTTTGGTTTCTAAAAGTCCTGTTCTCTGGTCAAAAAATTTACACTTACTACATCCCTCAACTGACAGAATCACAACTATCTCCATCTTCTCTGTTTAAACTTTATACCAAATAACTACTTGTCTTATGTATCTCCACCCCATGAGGACTTCCATGCTATTCCAGTTTCGTGCATGATCAGACTTGGGCACACTGATAACAGCAAAGTGAATGGATTACTGCACTCTACTGATTAACATCACATGCATTCTCAAAATAACTCCAGTTCCACCAACTTTTCAATTAGATCAACTTGCATTTTAGTGTTATTGACACTTTCAGCTTTACAACCAGGTATCCAAAGCCCTGACTGTATTGAAGAACAGACTTAAAAAAAAATATACAGAAATGAGTGTTATCCAGGCAACTGTAAGCGTTAATATTGTGATTAATTGTGAAAATCCAGAATTTCAGCACCACAATTAACTTAATTTCATTATGTCTTAGCCATTGACTTTTTAAGCACGAATCATAAAAGATGCGGCAGGATTGATTAGAAGATTCCCAGTAAATGTTAATTGCATTTTAGTTATTAAAAGATAAGTGAATTACCTCGTCTTCTCCCATAACTCCTTGCTGCATGTAAACAAAGGACAAATTGTCAATTGAAAAAAAAAATTATTTTAACCTAATGTAAACACATCTGAAAAAAACATTATTGGGCACAAAATTTGTATTAAAAGCTAAAAGCATAAGACACTTAACAAGCTAAGTATGTAGCAATTTAGCCAAAATTCAGTAATTTCATCCTTTGTCCATTTTATGATCATACCAATATGTGTATACATTCATACAAATATAAATATTAGGTGCTTACTGTAGGTCACTTATGGAATTTAAAAGTGAAAGCATAAATAGGCATTTAGATCTGATGTCAAGTTAAAGGGCTGACATACATTTTTAATTATAACTTATTTAATTATAACTAGCCAACGGTCATTTTTGTTTTTCTTAGGTTTCATGAAGACAGTTCAAGTATAGGATCTATTATCCGGAATGTTTGGGACCTGGAGTTTTTCAGAATGGAATCTTTTCATAATTTGGAGCTCCATACATTGCATCTGCTAACATAATTTAAACATTAAATAAACCCAATAGGAGTGTTTTGCCAATAAGGATTAATCATATCTTAGTTTGGGTCAAGTACAAGGTACTGTTTTATTATTATTACTACTACTACAGAGAAAAGGAATTATTTGCCTGAAATAGACTCTTTGGGAGATTTTCTGTAATTCAGAACTTTCTGAATAATGGGTTTCCAGATAAGGTATCCCATACCGCAGTGATCCTCAAAAAGTGGCTTGTTAAAAACACGTTGCTCTCAGTGCCCCCAAACCAGGTAGTTATTTTTGAATTCCTGACTTGGGGGCAAGTTTTGGTTGAATAAAAACAAGATTTCCTTACCAAATAAAGCCCCTGTAAGCTGATAGTGTGCATAGAGGCTCCCTAATAGCCAATCACAGCCCTTTTTTTGGCTCCTCCATGAACTTTTATGATATTTGTCTCGTTCTCAAAGGTTTTTTACATTTGACTGTGGCTCACGAGTAAGAAAGGTTGGGGACCTCTGCCTTGTCGTCTCATTTTGCAGTTTTATCATTCTCTAACTTCCATAGGATGCTATAATTCCCTTACAGTAATTTGTCAGGGCGTGGCCTGGTGTTACTGGACACTGGTTAGCCAAATAGGGCCATAAATGGATTACTCCACAGCAGGGACAACACAAAACTGCAGGAAAATGTAAGGTCACATAAAGGAATGTTTAGATTTCCATGGAGATAATGGAATTAAAAGCACATTTGTTCTGATTGAGAAGTTCCATCCGGTGCAAGATATGAAATTCAGGATACAGTACAGCACATATTTGGCCATATTCTGATTCTGATTACTGGTTTAGAGGACAGTCATATTCCCCTAAAGCAAATGGTAAGCCAACAGCATTATGGAAAAAAACCTGAATCTGAATTTTTAAATAAATGTCCACTCTAAAGAACAGTTTGTACATTCACCAAAGACAATATAAGAGCTGTAGTGCTTGACCTTCCTGTACTGAAAAGGACTGGCACAAAACCAGAATGAAGGGGTTTCTATCCCTCCTCCTCTTTTCTTTCTGTGTTGCTTCAACAAAAGCCCCTTGTAAGCAATAAACAAATCTCTATCCAAGTCACAAGCAATTGCATTGTATTGAACCGCCTGTAAAAGCAAATGCTAAAACTCATTTATGCAACTACTAAGCCAACACGAAGCTCATTCGCAGAAAGGGCGTAAATAAGGGCGGTGGCGGCATGGATGGCAAAGGAAATAAAAGCTTGACACCCTTAACAGTCCCAGTCCTGAGATGCCCTATGCTGCAAATTCTTCCTCCTCTAATAATATATTAGTAAATATGCCTGAAAATATCAGCATTATTCCCTAAATTTGAGATTATATTCTAATGAGCAAAACACTGTTAAAATGTCCTATAACAATGTTATAAAACCCATAAATATTCTTTAGGAAACCGCGACTTTAAGTGTCAAAAGCTTGTGTATTATAAGAAATAATGTCCCCCCAAACCCTGTTTTTATATCAGTTATCAGAAGTTCTCTCAAAGTTCTAAGTGTGGTTTAAAAGCACTTGCCATTTTGTCTTATATTTTACAATATGGGGCTGATACAACAAAGTACGAGCTCGAATCCCCAAAATGGGTTAAACTCAGATTAGATACGATAATTTCTGATGATCACAAAAAAAATCGCAATAGCCACGATAATATTGTATTGGCGATCAGAAAGTCACAACATTTTCGTATCTGAACGATCGTAAATGGCAGGAAAACCTTTCTGACTTTTATCCTTCTGTGCATGTTTTTTGAAGCCTCCCATAGGACTCAATGGCACTCTGCAGCTCCAACCTGGCCCAAGGAAAGTCTCCCATAGGACTCAATGGCACTCTGCAGCTCCAACCCGGCCCAAGGAAAGTCTCCCATAGGGCTCAATGGCACTCTGCAGCTCCAACCCGGCCCAAGGAAAGCCTCCCATAGGGCTCAATGGCACTCTGCAGCTCCAACCTGGCCCAAGGAAAGTCTCCCATAGGGCTCAATGGCACTCTGCAGCTCCAACCCGGCCCAAGGAAAGTCTCCCATAGGGCTCAATGGCACTCTGCAGCTCCAACCAGGCCCAAGGAAAGTCTCCCATAGGGCTCAATGGCACTCTGCAGCTCCAACCCGGCCCAAGGAAAGTCTCCCATAGGGCTCAATGGCACTCTGCAGCTCCAACCCGGCCCAAGGAAAGTCTCCCATAGGGCTCAATGGCACTCTGCAGCTCCAACCCGGCCCAAGGAAAGTCTCCCATAGGGCTCAATGGCACTCTGCAGCTCCAACCCGGCCCAAGGAAAGTCTCCCATAGGGCTCAATGGCACTCTGCAGCTCCAACCCGGCCCAAGGAAAGTCTCCCATAGGGCTCAATGGCACTCTGCAGCACCAACCCGGCCCAAGGAAAGTCACAATACCGAAGCTTAAATGAATCCCAAACTTTCATACTTATTGCGACAAATACGATTTTGACGCGTAAAATTTGTCTCACAATACACAAAAGTCATGCAAAAAAACGCAGAAAATACTCACAGTTCTATAAATTAGAAAAAATATTCATTTTCTGTATTCGGAAAATACATTTCTCTCTAAATAATCATATGTATTCAACGACTCTGCACTAACAAAACTCTGCAGTTTTGACCTCAATTAGTGTTTTAGTTAACTGGCTAAATGAATAGGGAGAGATCTATCTTGACTCCCCTCATGTTGGCTACATAAGTGTGTTCTGCTGCAGATTACAAGTAAAACAGTTGCCACCTTCTTAAACCATATTTATAGCATCCAAGCGGCTACTGAATTGGTTATTATTAGACTAGAAATACTAGATAGAGCAACAAAAGCTTTGTACTAAGCGTATATTTTTGTCTATAGGCTGCACCTATACACACACCACTAAACACATAGCCAAACCCCCTACCTTTCCAGTCAGGCAATGGCTATATTATGATTAGACTTCCTGTACCAGTCACATGTCCTGTCACATGATCAGTGCTGACTCAGCCCATAGCAAGATGGTGATCTCTGTTTCATCCCTAGAATATACTGACACAGCAAGCTTTCTATTCCATCTGCATTATACAATTACACATACTAAAAAGAGTCACAGAAGTGCACCCAGCTGAGAATGCCCTGCAGCTTCCATGTTATTCTTTTTTTTCCAGAGCATTAAAATTCTACAATTTGTGAAGGGAATGCATGGAACTAGATTTTTCTACTGTAAATATGCTTGATACAAGCACAGTCTCTCAGTGAGGAACATTAAGATATTTGAGAAAGACAAACAATGCAAAGCATTACGACAGGAAGGTAACCTTATAAGATGTCTATAATGCACTATCTGTCCTAGATATGTGAATGATAGTGTCTGTATATCAGCGGTTCTCAACATGTGGGTCAGGAACCCTTTGGGGGCCGAATGACCCTTTCACCTAAGACCATTGGAAAACATCGGGAAATAACATATTTCCGATGGTTTTAGGAATAATTTTATGGTTGGGGGTCACCACAACATGAGGAACCGTATTAAAGGGTTGCGGCATTAGGAAGGTTGAGAACCACTGCTGTATATGGAAATAATTCTCCAGTAGTAGATGATCTACAGGTTTCAGATTCTCCAGGCAGGCTGTCAGCAGGGGATTGTGATTTGTACTTTAAAAATAAGTTAAGGGTTGATGGTTGGGTTGATACTATACCTTCTATCCCACAGCCCCAGTCCCTTCCCAGAGGCTATTATCCCCCCACTGCTACTATAGGCACCATCTCTCCCTACTATACCTGCTATCCCACAGCCACAGTCCCTTCCCAGAGGCTATTATCCCACTGCTACTATAGGCACCATCTCTCCCTACTATACCTGCTATCCCACAGCCCCAGTCCCTTCCCAGAGGCTATTATCCCCCCACTGCTACTATAGGCACCTCTCTCCCTACTATACCTGCTATCCCACAGCCCCAGTCCCTTCCCAGAGGCTATTATCCCCCCACTGCTACTATAGGCACCATCTCTCCCTACTATACCTGCTATCCCACAGCCCCAGTCCCTTCCCAGAGGCTATTATCCCCCCACTGCTACTATAGGCACCATCTCTCCCTACTATACCTGCTATCCCACAGCCCCAGTCCCTTCCCAGAGGCTATTATCCCCCCACTGCTACTATAGGCACCATCTCTCCCTACTATACCTGCTATCCCACAGCCCCAGTCCCTTCCCAGAGGCTATTATCCCCCCACTGCTACTATAGGCACCATCTCTCCCTACTATACCTGCTATCCCACAGCCCCAGTCCCTTCCCAGAGGCTATTATCCCCCCACTGCTACTATAGGCACCATCTCTCCCTACTATACCTTCTATCCCACAGCCACAGTCCCTTCCCAGAGGCTATTATCCCACTGCTACTATAGGCACCATCTCTCCCTACTATACCTGCTATCCCAAAGCCCCAGTCCCTTCCCAGAGGCTATTATCCCACTGCTACTATAGGCACCATCTCTCCCTACTATACCTGCTATCCCACAGCCACAGTCCCTTCCCAGAGGCTATTATCCCCCCACTGCTACTATAGGCACCATCTCTCCCTACTATACCTGCTATCCCACAGCCCCAGTCCCTTCTCAGAGGCTATTATCCCACTAGTATTTATTCTTAAAAAAGTATGCAAATGGTATTATAGGCATGAACACATGCCCAGCTAGACATTGTTATAAGTGTTTAAGCATAATGGCACAATAATTTCTACTATGCGCAGAGTCGCAACTAAATGCAGATGGGCAAAATGTAAAAAGAAAATCTTTTGAAGGGATTGGCTTTTTTCTCAGGTGCATAGTGAATAAGTTGGCCCTCCAATTCTTTGGACCAAGCTAAATGAAATACAGCAGTACTGGGATTTGCATGAAAATTGCCTGAACCTAACAGTGCCCTCAATTATACTTTAGAGCTGTTCTGTTCTAGAAGGTGTGTTTTAATTCCTGCCGACAATGAAGAGTTATATTTGAAAACTGTAAAAAGGATTCCAATTCCACACAGTCCATAACTCACTGTATGCACAGCGTCTCTTAAAGTAACCACTACCTAATTCTGCTGTACAAGGCTTAAACTATAATCAAGGAAAAAACACTTGGGGTGCTAAATTGTTAAGCACCACAGCAACTAGAACGCAACTTGTTTCTCTGATAATGACCAGCTTTTTTAAAAAAAAAAATAAAAAAAAATTCATGGCTAAGTACTTGCTTGGGAGATTTTCAGGTAAAGGCCACCTAGCTAGTGAGCACCCTTCTTTCTTTTAATATGATGGCCGGTGGGGAACAGAATGCACCATCCTCGTCTCAGAAACCTTTGCCTATGGACATGTAAGCTGATTATTTTTCTGGTGCCAATGTTCATGTAATGCATGAATAATCTGAGCTTTGGCCAGTTGGTATGGCTTTCTGCTACTCTATAACCAAAATACAAATGAAATCTTCTTATCCAGGAATGTAAATGGAAACAGAAAGGGAGCATGTGAGGATAGGGGGAGGACCAACATTTTCCACTGGCAAGATCTTTGCATAGCAATGTTAAGCGATATAAAACTAAATAACCGATCAATAGATGAGGCATTTCAGTACACTCTCTATCACTATAGATTATTTTTAGAGCTCTGCTGGTGACAAGATTTATGGACGACCTTCTGGATTCTCGATGAAATGCCTGTTAAAATGCTGCTATAAGATTCATTTCGGTGGGTTGTGCGATTGTTCAATCACCGAGCTGGACTGGATCAATAGCCATAAAAAATGATTATTCCCCCCTAAAGGGCAAAGGTCTTTGCTTTGATGGTCTCTGCTTATTAACCCCTGCTACAAAAGGTCACAATTAACTGCTTAGTTAATTTAAACACCCCTACCCCCCTTTGAACACCTTATAAATATCTTTTAGAGATTTTTTTTTTTTTTTTTAAAGCCTTTCACAAAATACCTGCCCTATGAAAGCCAACATTTTTGATGACACAATGTGGGGTGTAATTAGATATATGGCAACATCACCCCAAGAATGATAAGTACCCATTAAAGTACCCAATTCTTTTTCAAAGACACAAGAAACATTTTATGTTCGAATTGGTTGTTACTGATCCACATCCCAGAGACAATGGGGCATGTTTTTTAAAAATAATCTTCCCTTAGTATTAGCCATACAAACCCACTGATCCCTCGATTACTAAGGAATGAAAACGGACTCTGCCAATACCAGCCATTGAAACATAGTTGTTGATCCAGAAGTGAAAGACACTGGGCATCTCATCTGGTTCTCATGTCAGACCAATGTGGCCATACGTGCGTTGAACAAATCATAATGCAATAAAATATATGTAGTTTGTGGGCCTGATAATTGGCTAGCCAAGAAAATCAAGTTTTGCTTTAAGGTCTTCAATACCCTATGAACTCAAATGTACTGACAGAATAGGCACCTTGTTGTGTCTGCTCCTTGGGGGCACATTTGTATGCTGTACGATAGCAATTCAGTTTTGCATCAAAATATATTTCATTTGCTTGCAATAGCTTATAAGCTAAAGTTTAATAGCAGGATCTGCCATACTGTAGTATTTTTCATTGACTTCAACAGCAGCCAAAAAAAAAAACAAACAAAAAAAAAAAACCTCTCACTGTACAGAGAAAATATATCAGTGTAAATATATGGGGGTCAACAAAAGGGAAAATGGCCAAAACAAGAATAAAAGAATGACATAGCACCTAATACCAGCTCTCCTTACATAAAGTAGGCCATGTTATGCAGCTATGAGAGGAATGCAGCTCCTGCTTACAAATAAAACAAATGCTATGTTAAGACTGCAGGTAATTGTTCTGGGACCTCTGGGATCCCTCCCATAACTCCTGCTAGGTTATAAAATCTTTAACAAGGTACATGTCACTTTGTAAGCAAGAGCAATGTTTACAGACCTCGTGTTATATAACTGACTTATTTACAGGCATATATATATTCTTCAGATCGTAAATTTTCTATAAAGGGAAACTAAAACCAGGAAACAAAAACGCCCTAAATGCCTTTACACTTAATGCTGGCTGAGTGTGTGCTGTTACCAGCTCTGTGTCATTTCTAGAAAGCTGCTTTTTACATTTTAATTCCACATAGTTACATTGGGCAGGACTTTGGGGCAGGATTCATGGGGGATATGTTTAGACAACAGATAGGTGGCAGCAAACAAACGTGATGGTAAACAAACTGCAAAAAAAAGCAGGACTTCTGCTCCAATGAAAACCGTCTTCGTGTACAGGAAATAAATTAATGGGATGTCAGCCAAAAGGATAAGAACAGTATGCATGGCAGGGCATTATAACTGAATGACTGCACAAAAACACAAGAAAAGGGTATGTATTTTAATCTGTTTAATTGATGGAAGATAGCGGTGCTGCTGATTAATGGAACTTTAAAGTCTTATACACCTAACCTACACCTTGAAAAGGCAAACATTTTTCCACTGCTTAACATATTATTCTCTGTTCTATCAGAAAGAGCCAATTATTAAATAAAAGGGAAGAATTCATGTGACCATGAGGTAATAGCTTTAACTGTGCCTTTTATGACCTCCATCCCTAACAATAGCCAAATTGTACTTGTATTACACCGCCGACCGTCCAGCTATCGGCATCTCTAAACCCAATAATGATTGGTGCACTGCTGATCAGTGCACAACTTCGGAACACAAGTGAAGGGCTTTCCACCAGCGACTCCTATTGTTGCTTGTGGAAAGTCATTTCAGAGCAGTTAGTCTCCCCGCCATAGCAAAGATCTATCCGTTCCGTGGGTCCTTAACCTACCACGGCTTTGTAAATGGGCAAATCACAAACATACACCAATGCATTCACTAAAAACCGGGCTAAACCGAACACATAAGCCACAGGACACTAAGAAAAAAACCCCATTATATTTAATATATACATAGACATATATATTTTTAATATAGGTTTTCCTAGTGATAATCACCTTACCAATGCACCATTGTTTTTAATTGTATCCCCTATGCTGCATTGAAATGAAAAAAAAAAAAATAAATAGAACATGAATTAAAAGTACTCACCATTTAACATAAGAAGGCTGTCAGTCCCAGGATGGGGGTAGTTCAAACGACCTAAGGTGAGAAAAAAAAATTTGGTGAGAAATTAAAAAAAAAAAAAAAACAAAAAAAACAAAGCTATGCTTTAGGGTTAAATTCTGATGAGAGAGACGCCTTAGATTCCCAACCAATCGGATAAAGGCTCTGCTGCCTCTCACTGCCCAGAAATGTGCTGAACGCTGTGGATTTCTCAGTGTGTACTTGCTGGGTCACCTCTCCCTACACAAACAGCAGGCAGCGCTTTATAGCCTGCCAGCGACACAACGGGATGTGCAGCCTTGATTATTAGTTTTCTGGGACTTCTTCTCAGGGAACTAAGCAATCTCAGTTTATAGTTAAATTACCAAATATAAATGGTCATTCTCATGGGGCTCCTCAGGTGTTAGGGGGCCAGGAAAAATGAGCTCTCTCTGCCACACCCTAGAACTGGCCTGGTTTCTTAGGGCAGTTTTTGTTTCTCCGAACTCGCCCGAAGTTTCCTTGCCTAGGCAACTTTGAGAAACCGAAGAGATGTGCATGCCATCCCACAGGCGATTTACATTCTTGCCAGTGGGATGGCATTTCAAGGAGATTACTTGCCCGCAATAGCGAAGATTTATCGCAGGCGACTAATCTCCCCGTGTGCCACTGCCCTTAGGGTGAAGACAAATGGAGCTAATAGTAGCAGCTACTTGCCATGGGAACTAAAATAGATAATGATAATCATTTACTGATATCTCCAGGGTCAGACTGGGGGGGTGCAGGGCCCACCAGGATCCCACCCCAGGGGCCTCCACACCCCCCCAAAGGGTTCCCCACACCCCCCCCCCCCCCCCCCCCCCCCCCCCAGTGGTCCCCTAAACTATAATGAATTTCAGTTTGTGCTTTTTCCTGATTTTACATCATGTTTTCCTGGATTTTGCTAGATATATAGATAGATAGATAAATATATCTAAAGATATATCTAAAGATATCTTGAGAAAGGCTGAGGTGTTCAGCCGAAACGTCAGTCCACCATTCATTAAAGGAATCTTTATTTTTCACATAAGTCCTGTGAGAGCGGCTTCTTTTATTTTCTACTTTGTTTCCGGATTTTGGATGCTGCACCCAGGCAAATTTTGTGCTGTATACGTGAGTGCCAGTGGTCTTTGTTCTTATATATATATACCGGTATATCAGTGCGTGTATGGCCACCTTTAGACTTTATTGGATTACAATTCCCAGTTACAGCCCAGTAAAGACAAGCAAGTATTCTACTTATTTTCCACTTATTTTTCTCTGACACTATATTCCATGAGTAAGTGCCTCAGTTGATGCCGTTCCTGTGGCTTATCAGAAAAACTGCCACTTTTGTGAGAAAAGTTTCCCATCTGGCACCTGCTTTAATCAAAATCCAGCTATAGTTAGTTCCTCTTGGAAAACCCTTGCCGAGGCCCCATATAAGGGCACAAAAGCAAACAAGCCGGCTGGCAGCCTTATCATGGAACGCTCAGGTACTAGTCCTCTTCCAGATAAGGAACCTGGCGCTTCCAAGACTGCTGCATACGGGCCAAAGTAGGCTCAGCATTTTCAGAAGTAAAAGAGCTTGCAAATCAGCTTAAAATATTAATCAGGAAGAAAACCAAAAAAAAGGCCTAATGGAAGAAAATGCAATTCAAGGAACTGTCCAATATATATTCAAAAAAAGCAATGGTTTTAGCCATGTAGCAGAAGGCAGTCTGACTAACCTGCAAAGGAGCATGGGAATCAGCTGGCTTCTGCTGTAATGTCCCAATATCAGACTCAGCTTTCAGAAGCAGTTATATTTACAAATAACCTTAAAACCATTGATGCTGTGTAATGAATGTATATTGGAAAGTTGCTTAGCACAACAATTTCATTAGGCAACATTTGTTTTTGGGTTAAAATGCTAACCCTGAGGGCACTAATATAGAGAGAGCAAGGCCAGGCACATATGACAGTATGAATAAACTGAGCCTACACATGTGATGTCGCAGTGCTGCGGAAAGGGGAGGATGCCTATTGAGTATCAAACACAAGAGCTCGCTGTGTGTGCCAAAACATACAAAAGACACAAGATGCTTAGTCACCGCAGAAAGGGGAAGCGTCTAAATCTGAAACACGTGTCCAACATTCCATTCGCTCCCTTTCCAGCACTGCAGTAGAGCACACAAGAGCCACTGTCCTGCCTTGTTTGGATTCTTGCACAGTTTCAAAGGCACAGTGAGAGGGCAGTTATTATTGCACACAAAGGCCGGCATTCTTGTTTTCTCAGAAAGAATGTACATATACACACACACCGGCCAACCAACGGCATGGAAATGTAAGCTGGCTTTATGAATCCATAACGCTCATCAACAACAGCAGCAACCAAGACAAAAAGGCCCGTAGGGCTGACGCTGGAGGACAGGAGGCTACTGAGAGACTGAAGGCAACTCGGTCACCTTCCTTGTAAAACAAATGGTCGCTGTTACGCAAAGTCCTTCAACGTCAGCCTCAAAGCGGCAGCAATGCAAATCCGCAGACAAAGGGAAATGGTCACATTGTGAGGCAATTGGACACGGAGATTAGACTGGTTTGCCAATTTGGAATGAACGCGGGCAAATAAAGTGTTAATCCTGTGTGATTTGGTGAGCATTAAAAAAGTGGAGGTACAGAGAAGAATTGATTTCCTATGAATGCAAGCTCACTATTTAACAATTTTTCCCTATAACAGGCCAGGGCGTCCATCTGGGCCAGAGAGCAATTTAACTATTGCCTCCTCCGATAACAATCCCCATCATCGGGAGGCTGTTCAGGAGCATCTCCTTATGAATCCCTGGCAGTCCTGGACTGGGAGTCTTTAGACTTTGGTAAATGCCAGAGGGGCTACTATAAGATGCCATAGGCATTCACTATTTATTGGGCCTGTGGGCAGCTGTTTGGGCCTTCATGTACTTAAAATACCATCTATTTTGAATTTCTATGAAGATTAATAAGGTACAACAACAACGAAACATTTGTAAAGCACCTTTCTCCCATGGGACCCAAAGCGCAATTTCTATGGTGATTAATAATATTAATGGCAGAAGCCCAAACTGTGACCAATTCTCCCATATGGAGCAGCATACATGAGAATGTCGGTCAACATATTCATAATAATGGGCCCACGAAGGTGTTCAAGATTATCTTTAGTTGTTGTGCACTGCCTTTCAGATATTGTATGCACACTCTTCCTACCGGTCAAGCAGGAGAACAGGCAGTGCATAAGGAGCTTCAACTACAGTTCTGTTACGAGGCAGCTGCACTCTCATGCTACATCAGTATATATAATTCTAATTCTATAATTGTGACTTATTAATCCCATTTACACAAATAAGCCATGCCATGTTGCAGTCCAAGCCCTAAATAAATTAAGGCACGTAGCAGCTTTTTATTTCAATTGTAAAGGGCAAATAGCAGAGGAATTTAGGGGCAGCCCATAATAAAATGGGCCCATTGTTGCATGTTCCTCTAGAAACATTATTCTGCCCTGCAGCGCTGTGAGATAGCACGGTACCGGCATTCTGCCGAATTCAGCCTTTGTACACAGCTTTGCTATTGTGTTGTCGCTGGCTGCAAATGTCGGAATTGTGTCAAATAAAAACATAATGCAATGCAAAAACCAAATTTTCAACTGGATCTGGAGAAGGTCCATTGTATGGTAGGGATCTGAAAAGCACTGTTCTCCCAATATCAAGCTGTCAATCACGGGCAGGGAATGGGAAGGGCATGGGGTCAGCCTATCAGGTGGCAAGTAAAGTAGCCAATTAGAAGGGCTGTGTGATATTTACCCGTTGATCTCACTTTTCACACAGTGGCTGTAATTGGCTGCTTTGCTTGCCACCTGACGGGATACCCTGGTGGCCTAATGAAACAAAGATACTAATGGGTAAGAAGTTCTTAAGCCTCATCATATAAATGGGCAGCCTGGAAGTCAGGGGTTACTGCCAGATCACATATAGTGTAGGGGTCACAACATTATACCCAGTACCAGCACCTTCTTTGTAAGGGTTGTTCTCTGTTAAGGTTGTGCTTGACGCTATGGGATTTACTTGTGACATAACTACCTGTATACAGAGCATACACTGAGCCCCTTGTTCTTTCAGAAAGGGCTGCTGTCTAATGGAACCATATAGATGTGAATCAATAATTATTTTCTTGGTGTTTGGTTCCCCTAGCTGTTATAAAGGCGTTGCTTTCTTTCCTTGCAGTTCCAGCCATGAATAAGGCGCCATTGTTGTCAGACGAAGAAGCCATTAGGTGTAGAGCCAGCTCCAAATGGACAGCTATGGTATTATACAGGCGATCGGCAGCAAACAACCATCTCATTTTTCTCATAACCTACACAAGCATAAGTATCCCTGTATGCTGAGCACAATGCAGCAGGAAAATACCAGCACATAATGGGCCTTTAGGGAAATATAAAAACAATAATCCCTTTCTGGCAGTGGGTAAATGTCATATCTGGTGTCCTTGTTCGTGCTTTTCCTTTTTGTCACTCTCCTCTTCAGCCTACGTACATCCCATAATATATGAAAGGCCTTTGTATTACATCACCCCTCCTCCTCTGTAAGGCACATGTCCTAGAATAACACTGTCACCACTCCGAGAACACCGAAGGTTTAGCAAACCCAACAAAAACACGGCACTTAAATAAACGTACTCACCCTTGAGGGGATCGTGTTCGGCTCTCATTATTTCAATGAGAGAATTTTCCAGTGAGTGCATATTCAGGCTGTCGTACATTCTGCTGCGATCCTAAAGGGGAAACAAAGTACAATGCACAGTTAGTCACACTGCAGACTGTGAGCACACCTACACGGCACTGGTTTGGCTAGTTCCACTGCACGGATGCATTTAGGCTAGTGATGTGGACAATGTTTGCCCCCGTACATAAGCCAATACGCTACAGATTTGGAAAGTGGTTTGGAAGGCCTGAGCCAGTTGGCATCTATAATTGGCCTGAGAATGGCCAGATGTAAGGTGGCTATACAAAAAGATTGTTCCCCACATGGTATCTGACTGACCGGGTCATACCCGGAACAGCAGAAGTGAAATGCAGTTGCGGTTGCTCATCTCTTTTCTAACTTGCTAAGGAAGCAGGCAGCATTCTGCAAAAGGGTCTACTTCATCTGTAAAGAATGCCGGGGACCTAAGGTTTTCTGGATAAGGGGTCTTTCCATAATTTGAATCACCATGCCTTAAGTCTACTAAAAAATAATTTAAACATTGAACACAAACACAATAGGATTGTTCTGCCTCCAATAAGGATTAATTATATCTTAGTTGGGATCAAGTACAAAGCACTGTTTCATTATAAAAGAGAAAAAGGAAATCCTTGTTAAAAATTTGAATTATTTGATTAGAATGGAGTCTATAGGAGATGGCCTTCCCATAATTCTAAGCTTTCTGGATAACAGGTTTCCAGATAAGAGATTCCTTACCTGTATCTTGTGTGGAGGCTGCCATACTACCAACCCTGCTGCTTAGCACTCTATCCATAAATGGCAACACTTTACAGACAACTATCATAGTGGACACGGGGCAGCAGTAGATAAAAAATGTTCAAGCCTGCCCGATCACAAACTTTCTAATATCCACAGCACGCTGATTTCTTTTGGGATCATCGGCCCTCTGTGCACATCATACAAAACAGATTTTATCCGTACATGTATGATGGACCCGGTAGGGATAAAATAAGATCGACTGGTTTAACCACTTAAATACTGATCATGCACAGACAAAAATATGATGGCTAAATGGTGCCACCACTACGGATAAATCATATGAAAAGGCAAAACGTTTTCTATGACAAATCTCCTAGGTAAAAGGAGAAGAGTCAAACACTGCTGCCATAATATGAAATATCCACAGCAAGCATCCTCCCTCTTGCACACCCCACTGACTGCCAGCACACAAAGGGCAGCACAGATCACAGTAAATAGCATTAGCTAGGTAAATAAATCCCTTGATACAACTGTGCAGGCATCAGATGGGAAATTTTTCCCACAACAGTTAATCAGATCAAGGAAGTCACCCAAAGTAGGCTCAATTAGCCCCCTACTGTGTCGGCCACATGAGAAAGTGACAGCTGAGCCCCCCACTTGGCTACAATGTCCCAGCAATACTTGCTTGTAGCACTGAGAAAATGCCAATCACTGAAATTATGTAATGTTACTAGGATGATAACAGGCAATTCAAGTTATGCCACCGTCTGATTGGATGCTATGGGTAACTGCACCGAGGCAAACTTATTGCTAAATAAATTCCAGAGTTTTATTTTTTTTTATTATTTGAAGTTCCTTTAATACAGATGGTTTCAAACAGGCAGTCTCCTGTGACAATTACAGAAACTGCAGAAACAAATGAGGAACAGGCAGGTTACCCTTGGGAGTTCATGTGCCATTTAAAGGTAACCAGCTCAGGTTATATTTAGAAAAGTTTCCTTTAAGTGATTCATAAGGCAAACAATATCACTAAATAAAAAAGGACCTTTTTTTTTTTTTTCTTTTTTTTTAACATTCCCCCCTCCCCTCCCATTTTGGACACAGTAATTTCCTCCCTATCCATTTAGTCATATAGAATCTCATACAGGGAATGTTAAACAGTGCTCCGTTTATTAGGTGACAGTGTATGGTGGATAAGAACTGCATAAAGTGATAAGAGCTTTGGGTACGAGCCTTCCCCGACATTCTTGGGTAACCCATGAATATTTACGGGAAAAGGGATTTTATAAGGGCTGCAGATAAATCTGCAGAAGTGTCTTTTTTATCTGTATCTTGTGTGGAAGCTGCCATACTACCAACCCTGCTGCTTAACACTTGATACATTAATGGCAACACTTCACAGACAACTTCCAAAGTGGAGCTAATGCATTTGGCTTTAGCATACCTACCAGTGATAACTTAATGGGTTACAGTCATTCCATATAAGAGTGAACTTAAAGTTATGGCTCTCTAGCTCTTGCTGAACTACAACCCATACCATCCCACCTGTCCTGCCGCTGGGAGCGGACATTTGCTTGGCAGCCATACTACATGCAGACTAATAACAGAACCTGTGCAACGTGCCAGGAGAGTAGCAGCATGACCTTACTGCGCACAGTACCTTGCAGATAAAGCAAAATACACAGCAAATGCCCACATAGCACTGCAGCCTGGGGAGGGGGGGGGGGGGGGATGAAGCACACAAGCAAAATCAACCAAATCATAAGAACAAGTCAAGGACACCACTGGCTCCGGGGGCAGTGTCACTGAATCCCCTTATATTGATTCAAGGCCTAAAATAGCACTGACTCAGCATTATCATGCAGTAGTGTCACCTTCTGCCGGCCTACCTGCTCTATTTCCCACTGCACCCTATGTGGGACAGAGCACAACACATCAGTGACTCCTTCAGAGATGCGCGCTGGCTAACGAGGCACTAATAGGGGTATGGAGATCAACGGAAAAGTACTGATACAATTAAATCATGGCTTTAAATTTAGGTTATGGATGGGAGCCAAGACATCCGACACCCCAGATCTCCTCTTTCTACTCCACTTTGTGACACATCAGCTGCCGGTGTAGGCCGCAGGCTTATTAACCTTCACAGATATTTAAGGCATCAGTGTAACAGAACCGGCAGCCACACAGCAGAAACGGTGCATATTTTTTTCAAGTTAGTTTTCAATTTTTAATTGCAATGAATAACAATGGTGTTTTTTTGCCAAGCACATCAGCAATGGTGGTGTGCCTCTATAATGTGTCCTACCATATTGTGTGTGTCCAAAGATCTGAGCTGATAGGGTTCCTGTTGGTTGAGGTAATGCATTTATGCAGACAGACCAGGCTTTGATAAAGGTGTGATGTTTTTTCTATTCTGGTGGTTCCTTTCAGCCAATCCATGAGCTATCCCACAGCCACAGTCCCTTCCCAGAGATTATCCCATTGCTACTGTAGGCCCCATCTCTCCCTACTATACCTGCTATCCCACAGCCACAGTCCCTTCCCAGAGGCTATTATCCCACTGCTACTATAGGCACCATCTCTCCCCACTATACCTGCTATCCCACAGCCCCAGTCCCTTCCCAGAGGCTATTATCCCCCCCACTGCTACTATAGGCACCATCTCTCCCTACTATACCTGCTATCCCACAGCCACAGTCCCTTCCCAGAGGCTATTATCCCCCCACTGCTACTATAGGCACCATCTCTCCCTACTATACCTGCTATCCCACAGCAACAGTACCTTCCCAGAGGCTATTATCCCACTGCTACTATAGGCACCATCTCTCCCTACTATACCTGCTATCCCACAGCCCCAGTGCCTTCCCAGAGGCTTTTATCCCCCCACTGCTACTATAGGCACCATCTCTCCCTACTATACCTGCTATCCCACAGCCACAGTCCCTTCCCAGAGGCTATTATCCCACTGCTACTATAGGCACCATCTCTCCCTACTATACCTGCTATCCCACAGCCACAGTCCCTTCCCAGAGGCTATTATCCCACTGCTACTATAGGCACCATCTCTCCCTACTATACCTGCTATCCCACAGCCACAGTCCCTTCCCAGAGGCTTTTATCCCCCCACTGCTACTATAGGCACCATCTCTCCCTACTATACCTGCTATCCCACAGCCAGTCCCTTCCCAGAGGCTATTATCTCACTGCTACTATAGGCACCATCTCTCCCTACTATACCTGCTATCCCACAGCCACAGTCCCTTCCCAGAGGCTATTATCCCCCCACTGCTACTATAGGCACCATCTCTCCCTACTATACCTGCTATCCCACAGCCCCAGTCCCTTCCCAGAGGCTATTATCCCCCCCCCACTGCTACTATAGGCACCATCTCTCCCTACTATACCTGCTATCCCACAGCCACAGTGCCTTCCAAGAAATCCTACCAAATCAACATTTGGATGCAGCCCTCTACAAATACATGGGTCAACATTATTTATGACTGGTTACTATGGGTTACTGTACTAGTGTAATCCTGCCACCCCTATAATGTAAATTCCTGCATTCACTCTATTGATTTACAGTGCTCACTGTCACTTGATTTACATTTAAATTACGAGTGAGGGATCTTAAGGGGAGTGGCCAGGGCTGCCCTGACATTACCAAGGAGACATTGTATATATTCTTCTAACTGCAAACCACTGAAAGAAACATGAGTATCAGTTGAACTACAACTGCAACCACTGCATTCTTTTAAGATAACTTTTGGGTCAGGGCATTATATTAACACCAGCCCACCGTTTATACAGGGGGTTAAATCTCCGAGTGTCTGAGTGAACCTACAAAGTACACACCAGCTAGCCACATATTTTCCTTTGCTGTGAATAAAGCAATTCTGCAGAGGCCGCCAGAAACCTGGCCGACCGGCTGTTTTATGAAAAATGGTTTTCCAGTTTAAGAAGGGGAAGTGGACGTTTCTGCTTAGGGGTTAGAATGGGACAAAAAATATCTGTGAGAAGAGTAGAAATCTCTGTGCAGTATCCAGTAAGAAAAATGAATACTGAGCATTTATTTATTCAGTATTCCCCCTCTGGCACTAGTTTAGAAGCGATGCTCTGTTTTGATCCTGAAGGGCGGGGGCAAATTCGCTGCAAGTGGTATGCAACAGATCAGCTGAAAACACGGCTGTTCCTCAATGAACCCTGCCTGTGAATACCGTGGCCTTGTATGGGCAGGGAATGGGGCTCTGCACAAAAAAAGCAGGCAGGCTGCCGCTGGGTCACACCAGCTAGAACACACCGCCCAGCCTATTGCTTATTGCCCCGACACACTCCTCTAAGCACCACCAACAAACTCACGCTTTTCTCTCCTGTTAGCAGCACTTTTGCTTTAAAAGTTAACACACACAGCCCTCAGGCCATAACCTGCAATGGCAAAGGAAATATTTCCATTATGTCTGCAGCTTTCACAGCTCACTGGTTATAATGAGCCCCCCCTGAGCAAAATAATGTATAGATGAACAGGGAGATACACTGAGCACTATATCATGCAAAGCCCATGCATTTCACAGGGAAAAGCAATACAGTCACCACTGTTTTTATGGAGAATTTCCCGTAGAAATTATTTTCACCAAGAACAGCAACGCCATGGTACACCTTACCCCATGTCTTTACAGCGACATGGACATGTTGTAGGGTGAACAGATAGGTTTTTCTAGACATGTCACCGTAACATGTTGGCATAAATGTACTATTGCTTTAGCTTTGTCCATGCCATTCTTTAAGCCATCTTCCTGACCTCAGCTGACATGTAGAGGACACAGTTGTGAGTTATCTTTGCTTTAGAGTGTTGTAGGCATCAAACTGTTGACAAAGATATCATTCTGTCCATCAAAGCCAAATGCCACACCCATTTTGTGTGCGCACACGTGCATGGGGGGGCCCCAAAGGCTAGTATCTCTACATTGGAGCTATAAAACATATGTAGGATGGGGGGGAAAAAGTTTATATCAGGGGTCCCCAACCTTTCTTACTCGTGAGTCAAATGTAAAAAGACAGCAACACAAGCACCATAAAAGTTCATGGAGGTGCCAAATAAGGGCTATGATTGGCTATTAGGCAGCCTCTATGTACACTAGCAGCTTACAGGGGGCTTTATTTGGTAGTAAATCTTGTTTTTATTCAACCAAAACTTGCCCCCAAGTCAGGAATTCAAAAATAACTACCTGGTTTGGGGGCACTGAGAGCAACATCCAAGGGGTTGGTAAGCAACATGTTGGCCCTGAGCCACTGGTTGGGGATCATTGGTTTATATCAAACATGTCTACCACCTGGCCAGAGCAAAACCAACAACTATGTGAGTCTCCAGTGTCAATGATCTCGAATAAGGACAGAAGGGGTGTTGCAAGGTGAGCTCCCAAGGGTATCACAATACTCCATAGTTAAGCTCATTCCAGTAGGCTTCACCACAGGCTCAACCAATGTACTGTTCATCTGCACTACCACACTGACAGGCAGAAAACACCACAAGGTTTTATCCAGACACACAGCTTTCTAACACATGAAAGTGTTCCTGCAGGCATGTGGTTGCAGCTGCAGAAGTATTAAATGAGTGACTTTGCCCAACTGGCTTGGTCATTAAACCAGCAATGCCCCTCAGCAACCCGCAAGCTTAACAGACGGAGATTTGAAGTGAGGATTCTGGTAATAATTTTCAGTTTTGGGAAGCAAAACAATTAATAAACCAGCAATGCACTTATATTGTAGTGTCACCCACTGTGACCTACAGCACTTACATTTGCCCATTTGTGTCTATTAGTTACCCCTCCCATATAGATTGTAAGCTCTACGGGGCATGTACCTCCTTCATCTTGTGTTTCTGACTCTTATTGCAACTGTACCTTGTATTTATTTGTATTTATTGTTGTACTTTGTAGTTATCCATTATCTTTAACCCCGTTTGTATTAATGTATTCTACTGTACAATGCTGCGTACATAAGTAGCGCTTTATAAATAAAGATATACATACATACATACATACAATAAACTGCAAGCACAGGTAACATTTCAGAATAAATTATTTGAAGTTTGCCACAATGAACTACAACCAGCACCAATGGGACAGGTTTAGGCACTGCTAAAGCCAAAAGAGCAAGGGAGGGAGGTGGTAGATCCTGCTTTCTGGTACCAGTGACAGCTGGACAAGCAAGGTCTGTTACAACTCATAGAAGCACAAAGGCTGAAAGAACAGAGTATGCAGACCTAATGAAGGGCCAATAACACAGCCCTACACCCTCAGGCATGAAAGGATAATTAATTGCTTTACATGCAACTATGCTTGGGACTGGCCAGAAGTCAACTCACAATAGCACTGAGGTTGCTAATAGATATTGCTGCAAACCAAACATTAGGGCAATAAAGCTCAGATACATCCCAGGCCAGTATGGTAACGAGTTTGCCATTCTATGGCACACAAAGGTCAGTTAGAGGCTCTCACCAGGCAGCCAATGAAATGTCAGGCCTATATAAAATTATAAAGTGGTTTAACAATAATTTAACAAACAAGGGCCTTTAAGTATTTATAAAGTGCCGACATCTTCCTTACATAACTCATGACAATGCTCATTACAAAGCTGCTTTTCAACACTTTCCAGTGGTCCAAAGGCCCAAGCTGTAGATCAGTATACAATGAAACTTGTGCATAGATTCATGTGGGGGCTCAGGTGGTTATACACAGGCTGACCCATATGGTAGTCCCACCGACCTGTGGGTGAAACACCATATTCCTAAGGTTCCATTCGTTCAGGCTGACTGCCAGAACTATCGGAACAGCAGGAAGTTAGGAGGAGCCCCAGAACTTCAACCCTGTCATACAAAAATTACAATTTTTCATCATGACCAATAATTCTCAACCCACCATGTTAAAAAAAAAAAAGAAAAGAAAAATTAAAATCTGTTACATACCATTCTTACCTGTAAGGGTAAGAGAGTGTTGCTATTGTTGTCTGTTCTAAAAACATTATCTTCAATCCAAGATTTGGGAGTTAGCGATGGAGTGGAACGGGTGAACTTGGGTGGTGCAATGACGTTTCCAGAATAGGGCTTCTTCAGAGGGGAGATTTGGCTCATGTTGCCAGGCATTCCCATGTTGCCAGTACGACGATGATCTCTGGCATGGATTCCACCCCAGGACATGCTGCCAGTGCTCCAACCACTACTTTGATGGCCACTCCATGGGGATTGCTTAACAATTGGCTGCAAGAAAAACAAAGGCAACATTTTACCAATGAATGCGACTGGCCAGTTTTATGGCAACTAACACAATTGACTATACGCATCTGCTACTATGGGTTACTTATGCCTTAACAAACAGCAACCAGCTTTGATCAGTATACGGCAGTTAGTACAATGAATGTGAAAACCTGGCTGGTGCAAGTTAGGGCACTAGTTTTTTTTGAAAGACCCCTTCAGTTTACATGAGCAGGCTCAGAAACTAAAGGCATAGAGAAGGTTGCAAACATATGAGTTTATTATACTTGGGAATCACTTTGGGGAAATCCCAAAAACACTTCTTTTATAAGGTAATATAGTAGCTTGAGTCTGAAACACTGCCAAATACATATCAGATTCCATACTGCAACATGTTAGGGAAAAAACTGCCTCTGAATACATTGAGACTTTGTCACATTCCCAAATACACATCCATCTAAAAGGTGTCATCTGCTCTCAAAGAGCTTACTATTCCACAATCTGCTGGTATTTCCTTCTGTAGCACATTTCCTTGCACCGATTTTGCCTTATTCACTTCTCAAATTGTTTTCTAGATTAGTTTCTGCTAAGAAAATGGCCATTGGGGAAAAGAAGGTAAAGAAGAATTAAAGTACCATGTTGCTAAAGATGTGCAAATAAGGGAACTTGCAAAATTAACTGATTTTGGACTATTCAACCAGGCAGATTTGCCCTAGATTGCTGGATGACATTTTGTACCTTCATTTTCAATAGGGCCACAGACTTCTAGACTTCTAGACTTCTAGACTGTTATCAGGACACGATGGGACATTAACCTTCTTGTTCTTGATTTTGTGCCCAAGATTAAATCCCTAGAACGCGTTCTCCTGCAATATATCTTCCCAGAACACTTGCTCAATATGTGCATGCACTTCACCCGAGTTCCAGGTCATGTGCCTACTGACAGTGCTGTTGCCTCATCTGACTCCGAAACATCACTAAATATTGAGTTTGCGTCCTGGGTCTGGGGCACTACATGGGGTAGGGCACATATCTTTTATGAAGAAGTGCTGCTTAACCAAACCAGAGTGTGGGCTCTGGGCTCCGATAATAGGTGCCCCTTAATATTGTTTTCCAAAGCAATACCTTATTCAAAACGGACATTTTCACTCTTAGTTCATTGAAACAGACTAAATAACAAATCCTTTGCTAATATTTTGTTCTTGGATAAATGAGAGAACTAGTCGTGGGTTTGAATACTTTTGCAACAGCAAGAGGGAAGTAGATTAGCATGTCAGCTTTAAAGCCAAGTCTGAAACCATCCAATCCAGGTAGTACTTTTGGCATGGATTCAGGAAAGGACGAAGGGGCTAGAGATGAAATGTTAAAGCTTTCCATTTCCATAAGGCATGTCAACACAATCTGTCGACTTAATCCAACATGCATCACAAGCTGGAACGGAAAAACTGTGGCAGGGTTCACTTACTGCCCAACAGAAAGCAGCTCCGTTGATCAATATTGTTTTTTGCCACAATCTGACGTCAGTGAATTCATCTGCAGCCCACAATGTCTGCTGTGGCCCAGTAAGGACACACGAATGCGGTAAACGCTGTATTTGTCCAACAAAACTCCCTCATGTCAAACATGGGCACGCAGGAGAAAAGCATAAAGCAAGGACAACAATGCAACTAAACCATCCAAATTATGTACACAGTCTAAACAAATATGAAGCTTTGCCAGGTATCTTCAAAAGCCAAAGCATTATGGAAAAAGTGACCAAAAGGAGCTTAGCTATGGCTACAAATGAAAATAAAAAACATATGGAGTAAAAATGTAATATAGTGGATGGAGTTGGTTTAAACCTGCAAATTCTGAACATGTCCAAAGGACAACCTAACTCTCAGCCTACAGTCACACAAATTTCATCGCAATAGCTTGCTAATAGCTTTCTTTCACAAGTGTCAATTTTAATAACGGCTCATGTGACATACCCCTTTCAGGGGTATTGCTGATAATCAGGGTTTAAGATGAAGGGCCAAAGGAATATTGCTTTACAGCATTATCATGAGAGAAATTAGATTATAGTAGAAGACCACAGAGGGAGAACAGATGGCAACCAGTAGGAAAAAAATGCCCATACACCTCGAATAAATGTGGACAGCAGAAGCACATCTTTTTCTTACTTAGCAACTCACTATGAAATCAGCAGTTTGGTGTGACATACTGAAGACAACCCAAACAGCTTGTTAATAAGCACACTAACGTTAATAAAGCACAGTCTTCCAACAGCCACAAGCTAAAGGCAGTATTAACTTTACCACCACCCCTATTGACTTGCAAAAGCCATAGTTTTAGCCCTGACTATATGATATGGGTTTTCTTATAGACATTTCTAGTTGATGGATACATATCCACCCCTATGTGTTATTACTAGAAGGCCGGAGCCACATCTGGCCCTTAAAATGATTTACCAGTACTCGCTTAAAGGTTCAATGGACTTGATTTTTGATAGCCATGATTTTTGCTAAAGTATAGCTGCCTTGGAAATACCCTGCTGCATGATAAAAGTAAAGATCCACTTGTTTCATGCAGTCTCTATATGAACAGATCTTTGCCCACCCACCATGTGGTGGGCCAAATCATGCTAAGCCAATCATTTAGCTATGGATTAATAACTAGAACATGAGAGGCTTATGTAGATCAACTGGAAAAAGACTGCATCAATGTCCTAAGGCAGTACTAGCTCACTTGATAAGATTTTCACATTCAATATATGGCTATTCCTCAGATATAGTAACATACATAGTAACATAGTAACATAGTAAGTTGGGTTGAAAAAAGACATACGTCCATCAAGTTCAACCATAATGCCTATACCTAACCTGCCTAACTACAAGTTGATCCAGAGGAAGGCAAAAAACCCCATCTGAAGCCTCTCTAATTTGCCTCAGAGGGGAAAAAATTCCTTCCTGACTCCAAGATGGCAATCGGACCAGTCCCTGTATCAACTTGTACTAAGAGCTATCTCCCATAACCGTGTATTCCCTCACTTGCTAAGAATCCATCCAGCCCCTTCTTAAAGCTATATAATGTATCAGCCAGTACGACTGATTCGGGGAGGGAATTCCACAACTTCACAGCTCTCACTGTAAAAAATCCTTTCCGAATATTTAAATGGAACCTCCCTTCTTCTAAACGGAGTGGGTGCCCTCGTGTCCGTTGGAAGGACCTACTGGTAAATAAAACATTAGAGAGGTTATTATATGATCCCCTTATATATTTATACATAGTTATCATGTCACCTCTTAAGCGCCTCTTCTCCAGTGTAAACAGACCCAACTTGGCCAGTCTTTCTTCATAACCGAGACTTTCCATACCCTTTACCAGCTTAGTTGCCCTTCTCTGGACCCTCTCTAGCTCAATAATGTCCCGTTTGAGCACTGGAGACCAAAACTGAACAGCATATTCTAGATGGGGCCTTACCAGTGCTCTGTAAAGGGGAAGAATAACCCCCTCCTCCCGTGAATCTATACCCCTTTTAATACAGCTCAGAACCTTGTTTGCCCTTGCAGCTGCTGCCTGGCATTGCTTGCTACAGCCAAGTTTATTATCTACAAGGACTCCAAGATCCTTCTCCATTATGGATTTGCCTAGTGCAGTCCCATTAAGGTTATACGGGGCTTGCATATTTTTACATCCCAGGTGCATGACCTTACATTTATCCACATTAAATCTCATCTGCCACTTAGCTGCCCAGATTGCCAGTTGGTCAAGATCCTGCTGCAGGGATGTCACATCCTGGATAGAATTGACTGGTCTGCAGAGTTTTGTGTCATCTGCAAACACTGATACATATGGGTTGTGCAGGCCATCATTTTGGCCCCATATACCTCAGCACTTTCATAAAAGCTATAGTAGCTAAAATAAAAGCTAAATTATTGTAGACTGCCCTCTTAAGGTTTCCATTAGAAACATACAGGAGTAAAAAAAATTATATCATAGTGGGCATTTAATTTTGTCCAACCTATTACTTATAAGGACCACGAAGGCAAGGCTGTCAGCTTTCATCTCAGCTGAGGAGGGGCTGCGGGTACAGGCACAATCTGTACGGGTAAGATCTGTCATTGGTTTTCAGCTGTAATGAAAAATAACCTGGATCTTTATCATTCTAGGCAGCTTTCCATCAAACCTCACTCCCACATCAGTCCTGCTAGAAAATAAAATGTCTCTGTATTAAATTGAGTCAGCCAAAGAGGATATGCAAAATGGAAAAGACACTTGAAGCCAACAAGGCTGGCATGGTCAGGGATGTAGAACAGGATCTAGGCACAGGGAAATCACAAAGCTCAACGCATTTGACTGTCAAATCTCATGCCGAAAGCAGACAAACCTGCTGAACTGAAAGCAAGGTGCTATGACTTGTGGCCTTGCTCTAATCTCTGCCTGTATGTTTCACTTATTTAGCATAAAAGGTTTTTGGGTTTTTTTTGTTCCAGTGTTTCTCTTGTAAATAAACAAGACATGCCATGCCTACAAGGCCGGCATTACATGATGGGAAGCAAAAAGCATCTCCATAAAGTACTTTTAACCAATAGCAACATGCCATAACTTGTTCGTTCTTGACTTGTTGCAGAGTTTTGGGGTGACTCTTCCCCCCCATCCCAGAACTTCCTTAAGTGCCCAGTTCTAAATAATTGACTAAATTAAATGCCATGGTAAGCTAGGTGTCCACAACTTCACATGTACTTAGTATTCTGGTCACTCCATTATACACATTCTTTTACATTAGAGTTAATTTCCAGTAGAGCCAGTGGAACAGGCTTATTAAGGTGGTGTGTAGGCATGAAAAAGAAACAGTTAAAAATGGTTACGCAGGTTTGCACACTTTTTTTTTTCCAGGCACTGATCTTTGTGGAAAAAAGTGAAATGAAAAAGGTTTGTTGCCCAAGGCACAGGGAAGTATAAGTGACCTAGCCAAGGTCACAGGGAGCTAGCAAACTCAGCCCTCCCTATTAACAATCACGAGACCTAACCACTAAGCTTGTTCTGTTTAAGAGCCAAGAAAAGCAAGGCATGAGAAAAAAACATAAAATCATAGTTTTATAAGATGCACAGCTAAACACAAAGCCACGCTTACTTCCTATTCATCTAGTATGGAATTCTAACTGCCTGGCTGCTAGGGTAAGTTGGACCGTAGCAACCAGACAGTTTTGTGAAACAATTCAAAAACCAAATATAAATAAAAACAACCAATTTCAAACTCAGAATACAAATGTACTTCATAATAAGGGGTAACATAAACTAACTGCTTTAAACACATATCAGGCAGCCATCTTGCTTCATTTTGTTTTTCTCAACAAGCACATTCATGTAATACAATCTCCTGGGTTTAGCAATCTGTATCCCTGGGTTAACACCTGCTGGTTATTTGTATTTTACAGGGATCGGCTGTGACATAGGAGGATAACATAAATCCTGAAGCTCATCATATGACAAGGCCCAAAGCCAGCAGTATGCACAGGGCTCACAATCAAGGCAGTGTGCAAAGCATGTGATGCACAATAAGGACTGTGTGTCTCCGATTCTCACTAGTGCTCGAGTTAAAAGCAGCTTGACCAGAAATTCCCAGCATCATCCTAGCTATAATGGTGACAGAGCCTAAAGAAAAGCAGATTCAACTGGGCATTATTCATATGAAAGGGGGTTCACAGAGTTCAACAGAGTTCACCCATCAATAAATATGGCTGTAGAGCTGAATGAAGAGTGTTCCCCAGTGGTGACCTGGGGTGCACTGTATTTGTAAACTTTCATAAAAAGAGTTTACCATTTTAGTGTAGCTCTTTTGTACCTACTACTAGCCATGAACTACAGTACATTATCCTGTGGACCCAACTAAACCTATTCTTACTACCTACAACTACTTGTTGGAGCCATACCATGAACATGGTGCGTCTGCCCCAAACCGATATTATAACTCCTACACAAATGGATGTGTGTTCAATCACTACTATGGTGGTATAAAAATGCTGATAGCTGCCGTGGATCATGTTGGCTTGCCCTGTCACATTTTGTCACCACAACTGCTCTGCACTAAGGCCACATTATGTGAGCAGCATTATGGCAGTAGCGGCCCACTGCTTCTTCAAACACTTGGAAACTGTAGATGGGGATCCATAACCAGACAGGCTTGCTATCAGTGCACATATTAAAACATAAAACTGAGAATATTTAGTAAATAAATATTAGCAGAGCCGTGTGCTTCTTCTAACATGCCCCTCGCTCCTCTAACAGGAAAATAAAGGAGAAAGCCCTGTGACCTTCTAAGCCTGAGGTTTGGTGAAACCTTTATCTGCTGCTATTCCTAGGCAGTGATAATCTGGTCACATTTGCAAGCCTCAGACCCTGTCTTTGCTCTTTGCCTTAAAGGGGAACTATCGCTAAGACAGTGGTCTCTTGCTTCTATGTAAAGAGGTCTTGTGAAAAAATAAGTATCTCTATAAAAGGACCACAAAACAGCATTCACTATGAGAAACGTGTAAGAATCTCTTAAACTATGCTACATCTGTAAATGAGTCAGATTTAATTTTCTTTTTTTGAAGTCTGCTTAAAATAGTATTATTTGATTATTTGACACTATACCTCTTTAGTTACAGCCCAGGTCATGCCCCGCCACCACCTTCTGCAGCAGCCCCTGGGGTGCAGGGTACATAATGCTTTGGCAAGCTGGCAGCCTGCACCCCAGGTTTGGGCACTAGTTTGGTGAGATCATAACAGCAGCAATCTGTGTGGGTAAGTGATTGGCTTAACTGGCCCTTTAGCTCGAATAGCTCATATGAGAGGACCATGCCATCAGGAAAGGACTTAACATGCCCTTAGCACATTGTGGTCTCAGGCCAACAGGATTTTCCATCTTTGTTGATTAATATGCTGTGAACATACCTACTAAATGATGACAAAAATTTGCTGTCATTGCTCCCTAAATGAGCAACCAAACAAGCAAATGATACATACGCCACATACATCACGTGCACAGGCTGCGGGTAGCAACACTTGACCCCAAGTTTGCTTGGACAGCCAGAACCTGCACTGCTGACTGGACCTAGAGATAGGTTGCAAGTGAGGCTACTTACCCATTTCATTTGAGAATAAGCCTAATCAGGACATCACCATTGCCTTTCAAGGGTCCATGGGCCCAAGCCCACATCTCTCATGGTTATTTTCAGAACCACAAGGGTCACAAAAGTCATCTTTGTGATCTTATCGATAATATCTGTACTTCCTAGCTTTCCTGTATAACCCCAAAATTATATCTACATTTAAGCATACACGTTTTCCTTATACAATACAATCCCTTATACAATTCTGGCTTGCTTTTAAATTAAAACCTATTATCTTTAGTTCATAATTATTTCCTTTAATATTTAATTATAATATTTATATATTTTCCCATCACACATCTGCTCACCAGGCTTATATCGCAGTTCTAGCCACTGCGGCAATCTTTACTACTTGTAATGCCATCCCTGTCTGGTTATGGCTCCAAAGAGTTATATTTACATTAACTTTTTAGTTATAAGCCATTGAAATATTTGCTCTTTATAAAAGTTCTGCTGTGTACATATGTTGTTGTTTTAAGCCCAATGTCCTGCAATGAGACTCTTTCAGATGTATGTGGTCTTATAAATATAGAGATGGTCTACAGAAATTCAGTTTCAGAGGCAGCTTGATTTTGCATCATTAAAGACATGGGGGAAAATATGGAAAACCTGTTTAAATATACTGTGTGTATATATATATTTGGTCAGTAAATGCAGACAGAGAGAGAAAAACAGCTGACTTCTAAAGGGTCAGTGATCACCGCCCAGATCAGCAGATCAGAGTCCACGTTCCCAGCGTGTAAGATATGTCTCAGCAAAACCAGGCACATGAAAACAATCGGGGAATTAAGGGAATTATGTTCTGTTGTTTGATTTGTGAATCGGAATACTATTTCATCCCTCTGCTGACAATGGGCTATGACACGTCGCTCAGGACTGCAGGCCTCCCCGACATCAAAAGCACTCCATTCAGTGACAGAACAGAGACCCGACCAGAAACAATTTGCAATTAATATATATCATGGGTAAGGGGTAGATAGAGAGAGCAGACAGTTTGTTATAAACCCTAGATAACACTGCTATAGAAATGTATTGTTGTAAAAGAAAATACAAAGACAATAGCAGGACATTAGTGGGCAGGGGGGAAGGGAACACAAGCCCCTAATTTCTAATAACACAAAAAGACAATGTATAACAATCTGGCTACAATCTTAACCACATAAAACCAAGGCAATGTTGAATGCCCAAATAAACCTGACTGTAGCTAAAAAGTACAGGAAATGACGGACATTAAAATGGTGGTCCAATGGTGTACACGCCACTGTCCACTCTGCCTTGCATAAACATTAGGCCTCAGCAGGTATAAACTCTATAGCTTATGTGCACAGGGTGAATAGACACAAACTGGGGTACATATAGTTCTGCGCATATATATTGCATATAGTAATACGTCTGCTGTGTATAAGTTAGAAAGACACCAATGCCCACCCAATGTTGGTATAGATTGCATCCACCGGTGCTTCAGAAACATTGCATTCAATCTCCATTCCATGTATTTATTAATACCAGGCATAAGGCCCTGTAGATGATTATAGACTACTACTCTGAGCATGGCACCAACAGCAAAAAGGAATGTCAGCAGGGCAGCGAGCCATATTACAGTGTCAGCAATTATGAACATGGCAGCACATTCCAAAGGAGACTGGAGAAGGATGTTCAACCAACACCCATACAACTGCTTCACGATAGGCTGACACGATCATTTATTTAAGTGGGGACTCTAATTATTGTTCTTACAATGTATCGATATAGCGCCAACCTATTCCCCAGCACTTTATAGAGACTGAAATTCAGTTAAATCAGTCCCTGACCAAGGAAGCTTACAGTTTAAAGAGTGTTAAATGGACGCATTTTAATCATGGAAACGCTGCAGAATGAACCTTATAAGAAAGGCCTCCTATCTCATTGTGAGGAAATTTATAGGTCTAGATAGCAGCAATCATCTGTTCTTCTCCATAATAAAATAGATTCAGCTCTGCCCAACCTACATTATAATGGCCCAGACCATTAGTCTCAATGCAATATGACCCTGTATTAAACTGCACGGTTAATAAAGGCCTACCCACAAAGCAGTCTCGGAATGATCACCAGACAAAATCCCATTATGTCTTTCCATTGTCAGCCATGATCAATGCCTTCCTCGAAATACAGTCAAATTGAGCAAAGTCTAAATGCCACTGTAGGGTACATAATGCCCCTTATTGCATATAGAATAATAACAATGATAAATAGCAGCCAGTAAGGTATTACTTTCCTAAACAGAACCCAGACTAGAACACTGCCATGGATTTGTATATCTAGCACAAATAAATACTCACTGGGTTCCATATGGCAGTAAAGGTGCATCAACGAATGGTTAAAGCAGCTGAAACTGTCACGGCAACCACCTGGACAGTGAAAGCCCATTTTTTGCAAAAATGGAGACTGCCGCATAAGACAGTGGCACCTTGGATGGGAAGGCATTTAATGGACACAAGGAAAATGCTGCCTGCCCTAGCTGACATGCAACAAAATGTCCCCCAGGTGAATTTTCTACAAAATTACCTACAATGGTAAATGGCTTGCTCACCAGCAGGAACAGAAAAACAGCTGCTGAGGAACCTCTTGGGTGGGTATCTCTGTTCTGCCATGAAAAACAGCTCTTTGTATTGGGCAAATCCAAGAGGTTCTGCCGCAGCTGAAGTGCAACGAGCATACAAAGAGTATGCTTAAGAAAGTTAACTGCCAGCCTGGCAATAAAGGCACTTGCCTATGTATGTGAATTACATCAGCGGCAGAATGACAGGGACATTTGTGCCTTATAATAGGGGGCTATATGTGTAACATCTTGTCCTTCATGAGGTATATATGACAGCTGGCAATATTAGTTACAGTATGGCAGCAAAGTTCAGGTATATCAAAGAGAACCTGCCATTAACCAAGTGGCCATAATGGGGTATATCTCTCTGTATTATATGCCCTTGGTGTGGCCTGTCACTGACTGTGGCAATTGCCCATAGTGCCAGCCTGGCAGTTGGCTTTGCATGATACAGGCTGGCTGCTGGGACACTTGCCCATAGGGGGACATTCAGTGAGAAGCTGGCAGTAACATATGCTTTTAGCAAATGTGTCTAGTGAAGTACAGCAATGATTGTCAGCGACATCTGACCGACCTAATACAGCAATGGGTCTCTGTGACATCTGCCCCCAAGGTGGGCATATCAATGACTAGAAATGCCATCTGTCAATAGTAAAGAACAGCAATGGCTGCCAGTGACATTTGCCACCCCTTGGTGCAGCAAAACAATGCCTGCCAGTGACATCTGCCCCTTACAGTAGGTTATAGCACTAGTAGTCATTGCTGTGTCCCTAGCGGGGCATATGCCAGTGCCATGCCCATAGTGAGTACATCTGTAGCAGGGTGTTACCTGGTGGTGATTGTAGCTGTTCCTCTGCTGTAGGAAGGCTGCTGCCTGGTGGTGCTGGGGGTTCAGCTGGGGGCTTACTGGGGACCTCCGGCTTTGCTGCTGCTGCTGGGGGATGTTGATCTGAGCAGAGAATGGGCTGCTGAATCCGGGCACATTGATTCCTGGGCAGGGGTTGCCAGAGAAGCTCTGGAAGAAGGCCGGGTTGATGGAGGAGGGGATGCCAGGGTAGAAGCTGTCCGGGTCCGGGCTATGCAGGGCGTTGAGGTTCGGCCCGGCAGGGTGTGGTGTAGCCGGCTGCTGCTGCTGTGGCAGTGCGGGAGGCGGCGGGGGAGGCGATGAAGTCTGTACAGACCATGGGGTACCGAACCCCGGCAGGGCTGGGGGGGATCCCCCTGGGGTTTGCGTGCTGGGTAATTCTGGGGATCCGGGGTATGGGCCCCCCAGCAGGTTGGGGAGATGCCCCCCCTGTGCTTCCATCGGCAGCTTGCCTTTAGCCGGCAGGTGGTGGTGAGACAGAGCAGGGGGGGACGTTGCCGCATGAGCCTCCCCCAGAACCGCTTCCTCGGCCGAGCAAGAGCTGGAGGAGGACGAGGAAGAGGAGGAAGAGGAAGGAGAGCCTGGCAGATTCTTGTCCGGACAGTCCAGCTCCTCTGCTGCTGCTGCTGCCGCCGGCGATCCCTGGCGCTGGTAAGCTGAGGGCTGCTGATTCATCTCCCCGGGCTGCTTCTTCAGCTCCTCCCTAAACGCGTCCCCCTCCTGGGGGCTGAAGTCCTTCCTCTTGGCCGGTTCCTGTAGCAGCAGGGCAGGCGGGGAGGCTCGGCTTGGGCCGCTCTTGGCAGCAATACTGTGCTTACTCCCGGGGGCACAGCTCACCCCCAGCAGCAGCTCATCCTGCATCACCTGCTGGTACCCGGCCGAGAGGAACAGGGCGCTGCCCGAAGCGGCCGACAGGGACGGGAACTGAGCGCTGCCTCTGTACGCCCCTCCGCCAAACAGGCTGCCCCCGCCGCCACCGCTACCGCCACTGCCACCGCTACCGCTGGAGAGATTGGCCGCCTGCAGTAACCCGAAGCCGTAATCCCCCATCTATCGGCTGCGAGTGGCGCTGCCTGGGACACTGCGCTCTCCCTGTCACACTGCGCTCCCTGCCCGGCCGGGATTCACTGCTCCTGTAGTGCTGCTGTGCCTTACTCTAAGCCTTATATATTACATACAATTATAGCTCTCTCTCTCTCTGTATATATAATATAGATAGATATATATATATTACTATGTCATAGATTCTATATACAGCGCGGCTCTCTGCTCTGCCTACAAAATAATACAAATATAAAGAAAAATAAACCACATATACATATATTATATATATAAAACCCTAAGCTGCTCGTTGCCTTGTGTTCTGTTGCAGGTGAGGAGGTTGCAGTTGGGCTTACTTGTTACTAGTGAGGGGTGAAGCAGTTCTATATCTATAAATAAAGGAATATATATATATATATATATTATATAGCGTGTCTCTTGCTTAGTCCTTGGTGCCCTATGTCCTCTTCACCCCCCTCCTCTCCTCCTTATGCCGGCTGCTTGACTGCGGGGTGACATTAAAAACCCCGGAAGTGGATTCGTCACCTAAACGTCACAGCCCGGCCGTAGCCCCGCCTCCTTCCACTGCTGCTTTATGGAGAGCTCATTAATATTACAGAGCAGCAGCGCCCCTCCCCCTTAGCACAGGGACATCCTGGTCAGGCAAAGCTGCCATTATTAACCCTTAAGCGCTTGTGGATGCTTAAAACATATATTTTTTTCTGCTTTTAATATTCTGTTCTGGTTATTTGAAGAGAATCGATTTTATGGGCTCGTTTTGGTCACAGGACCGGGAATGGAAATTCAGGATTCGTCTAACTACATCTCTCAGCTCCCTGCATATGCTGCATATGAAAAGCCCCAGCCTGCAGAGCCATCAAATATCAAATAAAGGGAAACTTCACCCATAGTGAAAGAAATGACCCGTTCCAAACATGTTAATATTGCAATTTATGTATCCCTTCCTGCTCCTCTGTGTCTGACCTTTGAAACAATGTAGCAAGAAGCCAGTTCTCCGGAGCAGTTATTTAACTGGCATTTGCTACATTGTTTCAGGAGTCAGAACGATGACTTAGAGACTGTTTTTTAATGGTAATTGCAAAGAACTGCGAAATCATTGACAGTATGTAATGGGTGGATATTGGAAAAGTTGCTTTTAGTTCTCCTGAGGCAGTGATAGGGTTACACAGAGTGTACAGACGCCTGTTTTGCACGCACGTACACACTGCAGAGATATGACTGCTGCAAACCCAGTGCTGGGCATTGTACCCCCCCCAGCTACACTTGATATTCTGGCAAGAACACATGATGGGGTATAGCAGGCAAAGGTACACGTATAAATAATAAGGGTGCTGCTTGGTCACAGCTGGCAAAAAGAATCCCAAGGGCTTCTAATCTGCCCTGCGGATCCCTAAACTGCTTTTGAACTCCATCTCCCAGCATCCCCAGCTAATTGTAGTTCAGTTGTCCCTAAAGAAAGGACCCTGCAGAATATGCTGTATGAGTGAGTAAGGGGGGTGGGGTGCAGGCAACTATACATGATTTCCAGACAGTAACGTGTGGAGGGGGGTATTATTTTATTCATTTTTTTGTACAGATAACAGTAGTCAGAAGAGAGAATATTCATGATTTAGCCCAAAGCTGCCTGCAGCAGATGTCACCCCCACCATACAATTGTGCTATTGTAAGAGGAGTGCGACAGCAGTTCTTTATTTACACTGGGGCTGAGCTGTGAATGGGTGCAACGCCTTCGCCCAAACGCTATTGACAGCGCTGCTGTTGCTGTTTGTTAAAGGCCACTGAGCAAATGGTTTCATTCACTCGCCCTTACTTGTGCAAAAGGCTAGGCAGTGTCACAATAGCAGGTCACCTGCTCGGACGGGCAAGGTTAAACATTTAATATTACAAAGCCTCCTCCCCACACCTTGAGCTAGGGGCATACACACACACAGGGGCAAATATGAGGTGGGGGCAGCTGTATTCTTTATTCTGTGAGCAATGTGCCTGGGGTGTGAGCGATATCCTTGTTATTGTTATATCTCGCCCTATCTGCAGCGCTAGTTCCAGATGACATTGTGCGCTCGGCTATTATCACACTGCAGCAGTGGGTGCTTGGCACAGTGACGTGGGCGCAATTGCTGCAGAGTCGAAGCTGCTGCGCATGCGTACACCAAGCCGAGCTGTCAGGCTGCTGAAGCTGGAAGCCAATGACGTAACAATGCAGGGAGCAGGCGTGGCCAAAGGGACCGCCGTGGGAAAAAAAACCAAGGGAAAGTTGTCTGCCTGTAACCGTTTGCAGCCCGGTACGGCATTGTAGCGACTTTACTGGGTATCTATTAAACATTGAAGGCCACTTGTACCCTTTTCTGAAAATGTAAATACAGATGATAAATAAATATAGCATTTTAATGGCTGCCCGGGCTTCACATCTAGAAAACTTTTATTTTCTGGAATATTGGTGCTGTAAACAGGTGAATAGATATTAGTATGCAAGCTGCAGGCCAGGGTTGGACTCCTGAAACAAAGTAGATGAAACCAGACTTGGACCTTGAATACTGTAATTTGCTTGTCCCCCTTGGTATGCCAGGTCTGGACTGGGATTAAAAATAGGCCCTGGCCCAAGTACACAGAGGTCCAAACAGCCCACTAATAGTGACTGTCTATGGCATCTTACAACCAGGGGCGGACTGGACCACCTGGGCACTGGGAAAAAACCTGGTGGGCCCTGCCGGCCCAGACTCAATCCCTGCCCGGTGCTACTCCAAGTCGCTGGTCTCTCTCCCCCTACACTCTGAAGGTGAATGTGGGGGTCGGACGGGTGGTGGGGGCCCCTCTGGGGGTGAGTGTGAAGGCCGCAGGGTCACCTTTACTGCGGAGGGTGCAGGGGCCCCTGAGGCAGCAGCCCCTCTGGCGTTTGCCAGAATCCACAGATTGCCAGTCCAGGCCTGGCCAGTGCTGTACATGTTTCCATAAGTACTACAGTGAACAGTGAAGCCTGTGAGATGCCACCAGCTCAGTACACAGTAGATTTCTCACTAATGCTCTCTATGCCTTTCATGTACCGAGTGATCAACTACTTGGGATTCTTTTGGGAGCCAAGAATGACAATGAGTCTGTCTGACGCCATTAGCTCCATCCCAGAGGTTCTTCTGTCCTAATCATGGCCAAATCACACTGCATTTAAAAGCCAAGTACATATGCACATCTTAGTACAATTACAGTGATGTCCAGTATGCTTCTTGCTGTATTCTCTTTGCCAGAGGGGCCGGCACACAGAGCTCATTACAGTAGGTCAGATGGAATGTAAATAAACATAGTAGGAAAAGCATTTCTAAAAAGCAGTTGGCTCTTGTTGTGCAAAGGCAAGAAACACCAGGAGCAAAAAAAGGTGAAAGCAGACGTCATGGGATTCATGTAAACACCTCCTGGCATGTGTAGCACGCTAGCAGAAATGCCTACAAAGTAGAATGTGTTGCTAATAGCATACATACAGTGTATAAACTTCAAATGATATCACTTATCCACCCTTTGCCTGTAATGCCCTGTCCCTGATACCAAATATGGTTCTGCAGGTTCTTCTGGAATTATGCACCTCAGTATACTGTAAGGCACATTTATCAATGTGGCCCGAGACTCTTATATAAGCGAAATAAACTGCACAGTGATATAAGTTACCAGGCCCACAACAAAGTAATATTAGGGCCACCAAACTTTGGGACTAAAAATGTCATCAACATATAGTAAAACTGCTGATAAGCCAGTGCCCCATGGACACCCCCTCCCCCCGCCAGCAGTCAGGTTCCATTTCCTCTGTATTTGTGCCCCTGAAACTACGGTACATGAGCTTTCATTACAGCTCACAATACCAGTGTGAAACCACGGGGCTGCAGATCAAATCAGTGTAACTGACTCATCCAAGTGTGGCCAAATCTTACACCAGTGATTCTTAAATTGTGGAGGCTCACAGGCTTAGTTGGGGGGGCAGTTAGGTGCAGATTTTGGAAATTGCCTATTTGCTTTCTACTTTTTTCTTTCTGCTCCTGAAAGCCCATCTTAGAGGTCAGTTTGTGATTTAGGAGTGGCCACTTTTCTTTCATATCCTAATTTACTATATAATTATTGGAACTATGGCTGAATAGCTGGTTTATATGATGTTTTCATATGTTTGCAACCATCTTATGAGCTAAGGGGTCTACGTACAGGTGTTGGGTCTCTAAGGAACGACTGAATCAAGTAAGTCCAATGATCATTGCCTGACACTGTGCAGGCTACATCCGTAACACCTGCTGTAAAAATTAAAGCAGACTGTCTATGAGTTGAAACTCAAGCTTTTCAGCCCTGAATGTTTTCTTTTATAACTGCATTAAAGTGAGCCTAGAGCATTCAGACCCAAAGGCTTCAATGTGATATTTGCAAAGCATTTCCCTCAGTCCTTAGGTGCATGGATAAACCTTTCTGTTGGCTTTGTCTTTGATATGTCAATTCTTAAAGGACATGTAAACCCCTCCACAAAAAAAATTTAATTAGTGAACAGCCTTTCATTAAATACCCGTCCTCCTGTTGTTCACAGGTTAACAGTAAAGGTGGCCATACACGGGCCAATTCTAGCTTACCCTCCCGTGTATGGGCAGGAACAACGGACCTGCCCGACCAACATCTAGCCTGAAATCGGCCAGATCTTGATCGGGCAGGTTCTGTTTTTCCGTCAGATCAGGGACCGGATCGCTTGTTGATGCAGTCCCCGAACCAACGGTGCCTATACCCGCCGTTCTAATTCATTTGTTTGTCCTATGGGCCAAACGACCAACTTGGGCCGATATTGCCCACCCATAGGTGGGGGATATTATTATTATTAACATTTATTTATAAAGCGCCAACATATTCCGCAGCGATGTACAACAAGTGGGTTTCATACATTGGACATACAGAGTAACATATAAAGCAATCAATAACCGGTACAAGAGGTGAAGAGGGCCCTGCCCAAAAGAGCTTACAAGCTACAAGGAGAAAGGGTGGAGACACAAGGGATGTGTTCCAAAATGAGGTTTCATACAATAATATTGGTGCGTGTATGGCCAGTTTAAGACACTTGTAACACTATAGGGACACTATGACTGTAGAAGTAGCTACCATGTGTATAACTGGGGCAGCACACGTCATACCCAAAAGTTCAGCTTAGGTTGAGGATGGCATGATAGGAGGGAGTGTAGAAGATGAGCCCGAACATAACTCTACAACAAACCTACAAGGACAATATCATAAGTACCAGGGTGAAAATACACATTGTTCTCACACAGTTTTATGGAAGCGCTCCACGGCTAATAAAGAATAATGGAAATGCTACTCATCTAGCCAAATCAGTGCTATCACAGAATGGTATCAGACCATAAAACCAATGGTTTGGTCAGGAGATACTTTTTCCATGATAAGTTAAGCAGAGAGAACGATAAACAATAGATAAAAAGCACTGACTTGGCCCCTCCAGATGTAGTTGGAATCGTACTGGCCTTCTTGATGGCCATAAATCATCCAGCCATCTATCAGGCTGGTTAGAAAATCAGTGGGCCAATGCAATCCTTTCTGTATGGGTCTGCATAGACCAACATTATGAGCCCATCATCAGCAAACATCCACTGTCTGTCCAGGTCAACAAACAATTGGGTATAAAAAATGCTGTTTTTGAAAATATATGCGCTTGCAAAATATAGGTTTAGCAAATTCTGGGGGATAGATATTTTATAGTACAGTATATAGGGTATAATTTATTTGTTACAGAGGCATGCCACAGTGATTTCTCAGCTGTGGTAAAATGACTTATGACCCCTTGACGCCAAATAAAAACATTGTCCTCAGGAGACAAAGTATAATGAGTAATGATAAAATGGATGCTTGCCATGGCCAAGCTCTTGCATTTTGACTAAGTGTTTCTCAGGCAAGCAAGTACAGTTGCTTTATAAGCAAGTAAAGCAATACGCAATTCACTTTATGTTCAAAATCCCTAATTGGTTAGCAGCATAGTGGCCCTTAAGTGTACCTATAACTAGAATTCCATTTCCATTGTGTGCCCAAAATATCACTTCAGATTAGATATTAAATTTAAATTGTTCTGCTTTATAAAATATGTACAAGTATCATGCGTACAAGTCAGAATATAGATAAAGCTAAGGGATGGAAAATTCCAGCAAGCACTCTGTATTCTGTGAAGTCTTTTCTACCTCTTACAGATCTCCTGTGCTAAATGACACAAATGGAGTTGCCAGTACCAACCAAGCAGCAATTAGCTTTGATGTGTCTCATACAAGTTAGAAAATAAAAGCTAAGATCTGATTGGTCGCTCGCTGTTGACATCTTGTTTGTGCAATTAAGAAGCTATGTTAGTGAATCAGCCCTATTATTTCCTCAATTAAGGAAGTCAGTTTAGCAGTGTTTGGATCCTTTCTAGCTGCTTGTTAGTTTAGCCTTCACCGTATTTTCACTGTAGGTATGGGTAAACCATATCCTGTATAGAGGCAGGGCATAAAAGAAGCCATTATTTAAAAAGAACCACGTAAAATCCTGACTGGTGTTTGGGGAAAAAGCATGATATGGGAAAAAATGTTTTTTTCTTCAGATGGCCCCAAGATAATGCTAAAGGTTGAATGTGTGTGGTACAAATGTAACAGTGCCCACACGTAAAATAAAATAATACCGTACACAATGTCAGACAGACCTACCAGGATACCTGGAAAACTCCAGGTGGATCCAGTGGACCCTCCTCCATTTTGCATTGTATTCCTATATAATGACTATTGCTATCTTCTGTATGAAAAAATGGTATTAAAGAGAAGGCTAGAGAATTGTACAGGTCTGACATCCCTTATCCAGAAACCAATTATCCAGGAAGGTCAGAATGACAGAATTGCCACCTCCAATAGAGTCCATTTAAAGCAAATAATTAAAATGTTTTAAAATGATTTCCTTTTTCCTTGTAATAATAAAACTGGACCTTATACTTGATCCCAACTAAGCTACATGAATCCATATTGGTGGCAAAACAATCCTGTTGGGTTTGTTTAATTCAGTGTTTTTAGTAGCTTTAATGTATGGAGATTAATGTTTACATGATTACATTTTTTGTATGAAGATCCAAATTATGGAAAGACAGAAAACCCTAGGTCCTAGACATGTACTTATTTGTACAGAATTTACGCTAGTGCCTATGGTGGTAGTGCTAAGGTACTGATTTTCTATGAAAGGGCTGGACATCTTGCTTATATAGAAGGAAGATTGGGAGATACTAAATAAAGGGGAAACCTGTTTCATTCTGCCAATAAACTGAATCTTGCCAATAGTGCAGTTTTTCAGCAGGTCAATTATCCCAAGCCCAAGGTCACAGTAACATTGGAGTGGCTAATATGGAGTGTGCGGTGTAGTGCAATTACTGTTCACTGTACTGGAAAGCATTTTTAAGTATTTATTGATGTTTTACAGTTGTTTTTTTTTCCATAAAGGAATCAGTTTTAAAAGAGTTATTCCCAGATTAAGTTTCTAGAGTAAAGCATGATTAAACAGGAACAATTTATCCAATGATAATGGTCCTGTACTGTTGGGTTAATTTACCACCATCAACCTGGATCTAAACATAATAATAGAAGCTAAGTGGCACCATCTAAATAAATGGGGATGGCATACGCGGCGCTACGATCGGCGAAGTTGCCTTTGATTTCGGCAAATCGCCACGCCGCGTATGCCATCCCACAGGCGATTTACATTCTAGCCGGTGGGATGGCATTTCGGGAGATTAGTCACCCGCGACAAGGGAGATTTGTCACGCGGCGACTAATATCCCCGTGTGCCATAGCCCTTAGAGTCCATTTTTGTTAGTAGTGTATACTTAAAAGGGAGCTGTTACCCTAATAAATAATTCTAAATTCTTTTGTAATGTGTTTGTCAAGCAAAAAAACTTTACTTACACTATATAGATAATATAAAATTTGTTTCCTTCAGTCTTGGAATTATACAATTACAGCAAGCAGGCAGGCGCCATTTTGTGGCCACTGTAATTAAGACATACTTTGTATCACCACAAATTCTAGTTTATGTGCTAGAATGGGGGACCTGATGCTCATGCCCATGCATTGGCCACACATTTATAGGAAGGGGGAAAGTGAGTGCTGAATAGAATGTGAAGGTAAATGTCTGCTGGCCTCTATGCCTCTAATGCATAGGAGCAGGGAAAGCAATATATGACTGAGAGCTGGTATTTTTAAATGCCTTTATAATGGGTATAGATGTATTATTAAAAACCATGGCAGTTTTAAACTATATAATCTTAGGAAATGAGAGAAAACATTTTTGTTTCTTAAAGGGGTGGTACACCTTAAAGTTAACTTTTCTATGTATGTCATAGACTGGCCTATTCTTATCAACTTTTCAATTGGTCTTCATTTTTTGTTATAGTTTTTGAATTATTTGCTTTTCTCTCCTGACTCTTTCCAGCTTTCAAATGGGGTTCACTGACCCCAGCAGCCATATTCTTGTTTCTCTTTCAAACCACTGCCTGGTTGCTAGGTTAAGCTGGACCCTAGCAACCAGATAGCTCCTGAAATTCTGAAATGAAGAGCTGTTGAACAAAAAGCTAAATACATAAAAAAAACTATAAATAATGAAAAATGAAGACCAATTGCAAAATAGAACTCTCTGCATATGAAAGAATACCTTGCAATAAAGAACTTGCAGGGGCTGGGTTAGGGTTTAGCGCAACTGCCAATGTCCACTACTGGCCGAAGTCCAGTGCTGCTTGGTCACACTAATAGGCTATTTTAATTAATGGGCATAGCTGAGATGTCAGAAGTAGTGATGTGCTTTTTGTGCGCCCAAGTGGTATTGCAGATAGAACTGGCAGGCAGTAAGGACAGCAATGCAGTCAATGTCAATGCTCATCTTTTAGTTTGGTACCAGTTTGGCCTTAATGTGGATGGTCAGTTCCCTGAGTGAATTGCCAATAAAATGATTGCAAAGGTTTAAAGCTTTTATTAAAGTGCTGCTGCTGCTGCCACATATTTACCCATTCTATACCACTACAAATTATTTATTTTAAAACGTTTAACCTATTCACTGCCAAAAGATTTACCAGAAGCCCACTTACCAGCTGCCAAGCGTTTGTTTTGCCATTTTGTGCTCTTTTTGCCAAGGCAATATTTACTTAAAGTAACAAAACTAAATATTATTTTTTCCTGGACTACCTTAGTTTCTTATATCTGAATTCTCATGAAATTCCAATATCCATTCCAAAATGCCTAAAATGCCTAAAAGAAATTAAAAACATTGATGCGTGCAATGAGCATGTGTTTGTTAGCCATATACAGGCCAATACTGCCTGCGGCCACTCCTGAGGGTTGCTACCTTTCCCAGGTAATGTTACCAGCCTGCAGGAAGGGGCAATGACATCACACGAGTGGGGTGATGACATCACAGGGGTGGGGAATGGGAATTACAAATTTACCGCCAGTACATACTGTAGCAGGTATTTGTAATACAGCCCAAGCTGGTAAAATAATAGGTAGATGGTGTGTAGACTCCCTACCCAATATGTGATTGAGCCTTAGCCAAATAGTTATGAAACTTGCTGAAAAAAATCCTGTCATGTGAGAACTGCATTGGGGTGGATATGGTCCTCTCTTTCCATCATACCTACCCATAACTGTGGTTGAGAAACTAGGATCTAAAACTGATGACCTGCCAGATTTATTGGGAGTCACCTGTATTTATACCCTGGTGGGGGTGAGGCAAGTGCATAATCAGAAATGGCTGAAAATTACCTGGGTGCACGTGTGAAAGACACACTGCTCATTTATAAACACTGGGCAAATTTGCCCCTGGGCACTAACCTTTGGCAACCAATCAAATGTTTGTTTTTGTTGTTCATCATGCAGCTGTCTGAAATATGACTGATTAGTTGCTATGGGTTACATGTGCAAATTTGCCTAGGATTTATAAATGAGCCCCTTTGGGCTGCAGTGAACATGGTCACATGACACCATTTCATGTAAACCTTCTAACCTGTGGGTTTTAGGTGGAAAGGGGCAGAGCCAAGCCAAGCAAGCGGAGTGCCCTATGCAACCTGGCCCTTCTCTTGTGCACCCTACCCCGCTGTGGTATCACACACGTGCGGTAACACTACAGATGGGTGGGAGAGCACGCAATGGAGTGGCACCTGACCGGCTTGCGTGGGGAATAAGGCAGTGGGGTAGGCAGAGGAAGAGCTATGTGTCTAGCGCCCCCCCACATGGTTGCACCCTAGGCCCGTGCCTCTTCTGCCTACCCCTTGTTCTGGCCCTGGTAGGTGGTGATACATGCCCTTATAGGCCGCACTCCCGTTAAATTATTCAATATAGCTTTGAAAGATAGAATATTAATATTTATACACATTTCAGTCTCTCAGGATGCCCCTAACTAAGGTGTGTAGGTTTTCAGGAAGTTACTAGCAGTTGCCATGGTGATGAGATGAATCCCATAAACATAGCCAAGGAAGTTGGGTGAGCTCACTGAAGCATGTGCAGCAAACCAGAGTTAGGGCGGAGTGTACTAAATAAAGGGTGAGGCACGGATCTGTAAAGCCATTTCTGGGTTTCATGATCTAAATTTGAGATTGGGTGGGGCCCTCTACTTGGAGTCCTGTGACGCCACACCCTCCATAAAGCTCATCAGGTAGGGCAAGTAAGGGAAGCAGTCATGCTGCACACATTAATGCTGACTACACCATGAATGGGAAGCAACAGGTGAACTATCAGAATACTGCTGGGCAGAACTGGAACTGTCACATGTAGTTAGACTATACATGTAGGACACCTAGAACCCTGGGAAGCATGGCCTGTCCAATAGGAAGAAGTTAGCAACCTAGAAGCCTTACTCACGTTTTGTCTATAAGCAAAGAGAGAGGCAAAACTTTGGCTCAGGGATACAAAGCCCTAATTATTATTGTACTTCATTTAAATAGCACCCACCAACATATATATAGCACCCACACTGACAGGGGAGAACTTACATCACTGTGGTTCAGTGGGTAGCATTTCTGCCTTGCAGTGCTTATGTCCCGAGCTGGCTTGGGCACTCTCTGCAACGACTTTACGTGTTCTCCCTGTGTTTGCACGGGGGTACTTAAGGTCCCCATACAACATGAGATCCGCTCGTTTGGCGATGTTGCCAAACGTTCAAATTATAACGGCGGGTGTAGGAAAAGTCGGTCCGGGGACCGTATCAATGAGCCGTCGCGGTCCCTGATCCAACTAGATTTTCTAACCTGCCCGATCGAGATCTGCCCGATTTCGGGCCAGATATCAGTCTGGCAGGCCCATCGGGATTGCCCATACACGGGCCGATTAGCTGCCGAATCGGTCCAATGGACCGGTTTTGGCAGCTACTATCAGCCCATGTATGGGGACCTTTAGGTTTCCTTCCATTCTCCAAAACATACCAGCAGGTTACCTGGCTTCTGATACAGTTAACCCTACTGTGTGTAAATGTTCTAGGGCCTTTAGGGCAGTGGCAGACGGGAAGATAAGTTGCCTTTGATAAATCTTCATTATTGCGGACTGAGGCATTGAATGATGTGTCATTTCTGAAAATGTGTTGGTGGTTTATAAATAACAATAAAAAAAACTCCTTACAATTACTGCTTTGGCTGGAATCAGACCTGGGACACCAACACAGGAATACCACTCCCATGGATCTTTTTGTAATTGCCGAAGCTCTCCTACCAGGGGTATAGCTATAAAGAAAGCGAACCTTGCAACTGCTTGGGGGGCAGGGGAAATAAGGAGGCACAGCAGGGCTATGACTGATAAGAATCCTAAATATGTGTTTATAAAAATGTCAGATTCCTGATGTTCAGGGATCCCTAACTGATTTTGCTGTGGGGTCTATTAATGTTCGTAGCACCACTGCATTGTATTATAGCTGCACAATAAAAGACATTTTTACTAGGGAATTCATGTGTAGATTTCAAAAACCCTTCCTCCTACTTCTGGATGATTGGACTGCAACTTTCCAAAGACCCAACCACCTTTCATCCCCTGAGATGACCATTTTTCGCTTGGTGCGTTTGTAAAAAAAAATCCTAGACAATGTGTCTGAACATGGATAAAATCTTTGGATATTTATTCATTCATGAATTATGAGTTAACAATTTTGCTTTCCACCACACCCTTCCACAGTAACACAGACTGCATCAACTCATATTTATATTACCCATAAGATGCAAAGCACAGCCACATTGTTTGTAAAAGATGTGCTCACAGGAGCACAGGTAAAGGTGTTGGCGTTACTAATCCTTGTACCAATCCACTTGTGGGTTGGTGCTTTCTGAGCCTGTTCTTCTTGTCCTAATAAAAGATATTTAGATTTTAAATTTTCACTACTGTTTCAATTATTAATGGCCGTTTGCAGCTCAGCAGATTTATTTACGATATAATCCACAAACTGGGTTTTTTCTTGCAAACAGTATCATCTATTTACTTTATTATTACAAATACTTCACTACCATTGTTGAACTTCCCTTTCAAGCAGAGCATAAACACTGCATATTTTTTTTACACAAGTATAGTTGGGAGAGATGGTGCCTATAGTAGCAGTGGGGGGATAATAGCCTCTGGGAAGGGACTGTGGCTGTGGGATAGCAGGTATAGTAGGGAGAGATGGTGCCTATAGTAGCAGTGGGGGGATAATAGCCTCTGGGAAGGGACTGGGGCTGAGGGATAGCAGGTATAGTAGGGAGAGATGGTGCCTATAGTAGCAGTGGGGGGATAATAGCCTCTGGGAAGGGACTGGGGCTGTGGGATAGCAGGTATAGTAGGGAGAGATGGTGCCTATAGTAGCAGTGGGGGGATAATAGCCTCTGGGAAGGGACTGGGGCTGTGGGATAGCAGGTATAGTAGGGAGAGATGGTGCCTATAGTAACAGTGGGGGGATAATAGCCTCTGGGAAGGGACTGGGGCTGTGGGATAGCAGGTATAGTAGGGAGAGATGGTGCCTATAGTAGCAGTGGGATAATAGCCTCTGGGAAGGGACTGGGACTGTGGGATAGCAGGTATAGTAGGGAGAGATAGTGCCTATAGTAGCAGTGGGGGGATAATAGCCTCTGGGAAAGGACTGGGGCTGTGGGATAGCAGGTATAGTAGGGAGAGATGGTTCTTATAGTAGCAGTGGGATAATAGCCTCTGGGAAGGGACTGTGGCTATGGGATAGCAGGTATAGTAGGGAGAGATGGTGCCTATAGTAGCAGTGGGATAATAGCCTCTGGGAAGGGACTGTGGCTGTGGCATAGCAGGTATAGTAGGGAGAGATGGTGCCTATAGTAACAGTGGGGGAATAATAGCCTCTGGGAAGGGACAGGGACTGTGGGATAGCAGGTATAGTAGGGAGAGATGGTGCCTATAGTAGCAGTGGGGGATAATAGCCTCTGGGAAGGGACTGTGGCTGTGGGATAGCAGGTATAGTAGGGAGAGATGGTGCCTATAGTAGCAGTGGGGGGATAATAGCCTCTGGGAAGGGACTGTGGCTGTGGGATAGCAGGTATAGTAGGGAGAGATGGTGCCTATAGTAGCAGTGGGGGGATAATAGCCTCTGGGAAGGGACAGTAGCTGTGGGATAGCAGGTATAGTAGGGAAAGATGGTGCCTATAGTAGCAGTGGGGGGATAATAGCCTCTGGGAAGGGACTGGGGCTGTGGGATAGCAGGTATAGTAAGGAGAGATGGTACCTATAGTAGCAGTGGCTGATGTGGCTGAGGAACAGTGGGTATAATATGGTAGGATGTTGTTCATAGAAGCAGTGGGTGTGAGTGGTATTGTCCTCTGAACAGACTCTTTGGCTTTGTGGCTGTTGGATAGGAGATAGAAAATGTAGTAACCTTGGGATAATAATTATAAATATATTGTAATATGCATTGTCCCAGTGCAGTAACTCATAGCTAGCAACTACAGGAACAGGAGCATGGCACTTTACATTGAAAGCCATTAGTATCATTTACAGGAAATCAGGGATGTTTTGACTGCCACTGTCCATGTGCCTGGTTGGTAAAACAATGCTTAATGTTATTGATAGGGCAAGACCATAAAACAGAGGAAGGCCTGTGTTTAGTCACAAAGTTTAAAGAGTTAAAAGTCTCTCTCCATTCAGTCAGGCAAGTCCCAACATGAAACTGCAAGAGAATCAGACTAATTGAGTGTGCAGCCAGCCTGAGGCCAGAGGACAAGTCCAGCCTGTATGGGCCTTGAATATGCTTTGTTGCCATGCAAGCACACCACATAAAGGCTCTTTAGCAACGTCAGGAGAGAATTACAATGGGAAGTTCCGGAATCTTTTGCATTGCTTTGGTAACCAGGTTTATCTCTCTTGTCTCTGTGCAATACCGTCAACACCCCATGGGAAGTGAATTGAAGAGGTTACATTCTGAATAAAGGCCTTGCCTGGTAATGAAGACAGGCCGCAAAGTCTGCACCTGACAGATAAGGACAGTGCGCAGGCCTTACATTTCCTGCCACGTGCGAATAGTTTAGGCAGCTGAGAGACGGAGATACCTTCTAAGCCCCTTTAGCATAATTAGCTCAGACTTTCACCTTTTTCCTCCTCGCAATGCATGAATGCAATCATTATTAGGCACATTTGTCTCGGCCAGAAAGTTTTACTCCATTTGGATTCAGTATCCTGTTTAAAATAAAAGTTGTTTAGACTTTATTGTAGATTTGTTTGTATTGTTATTTGCATCTTATCATTATCATATTATCCAAATGACATATTAAATTAGATTATGTTGTAAAAACCAAATACCATTTTGGTATGACTTAGTGGGTGGTGCATGGTCATAAAGCCCACTGGATTGTGCGATAAAATACTTTCAGAAACAGTGTGGTTAAAATGGCCCCTTCTGCCTATCACCACATTTCATATTAATCTATGGTAAAATGGTGCCAGAAGCACATTTAGTGGTTAAAAGTTGGATATCTGTTAAGAGAGCATTTTACATAGATTCCCCATGATCATTGCTACATATACAGTGTAAACATATTTATGGTTACCAGGCCCTGACTGGGATTCAAAACAGGCCGTGGCATTTTAAGTACACAGTGGCCCAAACAGCCCCCCACCAGCCCAATAAATAGTGACTGTCTATGGCATCTTACAGCAGCCCCTCTGGCATTTGCCACAATCTACAGATTACCAGTTGCTGTATAATCAAAACAGGAGGAAGCAAAAAAGAGCTACAGATTTGACTGACTGACTCCACAACTGGCCAAATTGTCAGGCAGTATGTTATAAAATTGGCCAAACTGTCTGACCAAATCTGTGCATGTATGGCCAGCTTTACTCACCATTGGCCTAAGGCTGATGCCACACGGGCGTTTTCTGGGAAAGCCAAAAAACGATTGCCGAGAATAAGCCCCGCTACTCTAAGGGGCTGATTTACTTACCCACGAACGGGTCGAATGGAGTCCGATTGCGTTTTTTTCGTAATGATCGGTATTTTGCGATTTTTTCGTATGTTTTGCGTTAAGTTTTAACGCTACGAAAAATGCGCAACTTTTCGCGTAAGTTTTAACGCTACGAAAAATGCGCAACTTTTTACGCAACTTTCGTAATGGATACGAAAAACTCGCGTTTTTACGCAAAAATCGTATTGGTAACGAAAAATTCGTACAGAATCCGAAAAAATCGCAAAACATACGAAAAAATCGCAAAATGTTCGTTTTCAAGTCGGAACTTTTCCAATTCGGGTCGGATTCGTGGGTTAGTAAATCAGCCCCTAAATGTAGCCTACCTTGTGCCTGCACCCGAATGAATGGAATACGCTCAGGTGCAGGCACATGTAGCCGATATCCGCCAAAACGCAAAACTTTATATTTTCGGTGGAAATTGGCTACATGTGCCTGCACCCAAGCGTATTATATTCATTTGGGTGCAGGCACAGGTAGGAGCGTATGGCGCTATTTTCGGCAAGTGATTTTCGGCTTGCCGAAAATATACGCCATATGCTAAGTGTGGCATCAGCCTTAAGGCCCCCATACACGGGCTGATAGAAGCTGCCGATATCGGTCCCTTGGACCGACTCGGCAGCTTGTCTGCCCGTGTAGGGGCAGAAACAAGCGGGCTGGCCGACCGATATCTGGCCTGAAATTGGCCAGATATCGATCGGCCAGGTTAGAAAATCCAGTCGGATCGGGGACCGCATCTGCTCGTTGATGCGGTCCCCGAACCGACTGCCCCATTGCCGCCTACATAATCCAGTAGTTTGGCCACAGGGCCAAACGATCGGAATATTTATTTTTTTAACTTCAAGGTCCCCGATATCACCCACCCGCCAAGCGAGCGGATCTTACCGTGTATGGGGACCTTAAATCAGTTCCCAGATTTCTTTGTGCATTGCTGCTGTACAATAGCTGCATAACATATTGAGGCAAGCAGACAAAGCAATTACAGGGGTTTTGCACATTGCCCTGTTGTGTAAGATCACGTGCGTATATTCACATAGCATGATGCAGACTATCATACTGCTACTTGAAATATGGGCCAAATGCTTTTCTCGGATCAGTTAAAGGATAAACGCTTGTGAGATCAGCAAACAATCCCTTTGCATTTATTTATTACAGAAATCCCTTTACTAAAGATGAATTAACCATTTCCAAGAACATTTTTATAAAAATGGGCTTATTTTCTACACGGAATACAAAATGCTTATTCATCAGAGAGGCTATGTTGGGAAACACTGGTAAGGACTGCAACATTAATGAGGTTTGGAAAAAAAATCAACAGAAGCCAAAATTTTGCAAGAGTGCAAGAAAAAAGAAACAGCTTATTTTTAGCCCAAGAGCCCATTTGTGTGGGTTTCGACATCATTCCCTGTATTTCTTAAGTCTGTCCCAGACAAGCTGGATATTCAAGAAAAAATGCATGAAACATCACATGGTAATTAGGAATGGAATATTTTTGTGGCTAGTCATGGGATTTCCAACAGTTAGCATTACAGATAGGCCTAGGAAGGAACCTGAGTTGTTTACAAATGAAACAATGTTAGTTTCATCTCATTGTATCATGCAAAGTGTGTTATTTTTATATGGGTCCACCATTGTCAGCTGCAAACCTCTAGTACTGGGCAGTCTGGGAATGAAACTCTGGCAGAAGCAAATTGCACCCAACTGGGTCAAACGTGGGTATCCCATGGATTTCTATTACCAGCTCTGTACTCAAAGCTTGTTTTTTTTTTTATAGGAGGACAATATACTTAAGTGGCCTAGAGCTATTATTTATAAGAAAGTTTATTTTATAAATAATTATAAATTATAATTTATGACCGTATTTTAAACTAAAAGTCTGATTCTAAGATTTTTTCTCAACTGCCACCAAACCTTAATAATAATAATAGTAATGAGACTTTCATGGGAAGAGTGGGGCATCCATTGGTACTAATGCATCTGGGTAGATACCAGCAGCTCTAGATTCATGTAAAATCCAGGGGCTATTAACATGTTGGCATCTAGACATGAATATTTATTATTTAATGACATAATGGTTAACAGTGCCAGGAAAATATAGAAACAGTCTTAGCCATTTTTAAAACTTTAGACCCTCCTGAACTTTTCCCTCTCACTTATTTCTTTCTGTAAGGCAGGGGTGGCCAGACTTCTTCCATCAACGATCAACCAATGACTCCTCCCCCAAGATACAGTGTATGTACGCATTCACGCCGCACTTCCGCATACCCCGGCTTCGTCGTGGTCCATCAGAAATCCACGGGGGATTGACTGGTGGACTGCGATTGACGTCTTGGCCACCCCTGCTGTAAAGCAATATTCATACAGTGGTCCTTTAGTTTTCTACTCAATGCTAGATACATGTATGGGATCTCAAAGAAGATACAATGAATCCTTACTGGAGGTAGAACAATCCTATTGGGTTTATTTAATATTTATATTATTATTATTTTTTGTGTGTGTGATGATCCAAATTACAGAAAGGTTCCATACCTGTATGCATGTTCTTCCATCTATAGCAGGAACTTTTACCCATGGGTTAAACTAGGTCCAAACTAGAAAATGGTTTAAAGGGGTAATTCACCTTTCAATTAACTTTTAGTATAATGTAGAAAACGCTATTCTAAAACAATTTGCAATTGCTGTTCCTTTGTTATTATTTGCATTTTTTAAATTATTTAGCTTTTTGTTCTGTAGCTCTCCAGTTTGGAATTTTAGCAGTTATCTGGTTGCTGGGGTGCAATTTAACCTAGCAACCTGGCAGTCATTCGAACGGGAAACAGTGCATTGCAAGTACTCTTTACTTATATAGGATTTAGTAATATTTGTGTGGCTTGCAGCTGACTACTAAATTTCAGTGAAACCTTGTACAGGTTTTTAAGTCACCCACCTTCTGTCTGAACGTTTCCCACATGAAGACTGTCAGCACCTCTATATGTTGCTCTCCAAGTCTTACGGTAAAGACACACGGAGCTACTTAGTAGCAGCTACTTGTCATGGCTGCTTAATAATAGATAATAAAATTGCCTCAGGGTATTTTCTGGCATTTAGTAGCCATGACGAATAGCTACTACTAAGCTCAATGTGTCTTCGCCTAGGCCAATGAGATCTTGGTCTGTACAAGGAAGATAATAAGAACATTGGTTTGGCTGCTTCTTAAGATTATGCAATACAATGTGAATAAGAGTGATGAATAATTAATTTTATTACACAAATAAAAAAAAAAAGTAGAGTATTAACATGTACACCCTACAAGACAATGCAGGCTATAATATGGGTGGTACAATATTTTCCATTCTACATAGTTAGAACTTGATTTCCAAAAGTCGCTGCAGAAAAATTCCAAACAGTCTGACTGTTGTAAAGAATTCCCATCTCAGCAAAAAAAGTGCTCAGCTACACTGAGCTATTCTTATAGATCATTAGTTTCCTCCTAGGGCTGCAGTAATCAACTCCTACGGTGAGCAGCATAATCTTTTTGGTGCACAAAAGAGCTGACATATAAGCCTTATTAATAGTATTATGGAAGAAAGACGGTTATAGAAATATAGAGAAAAACAAATAAGAAATGGTGCAATCAACAGAAAAGGGCTTTTATCCTTTGGTAATGTGTGCACAGGGTTCCAGCGCTAAGCTTTTCCTTCTATATGAGTTCAGTAACAGTTACACTAGCAGAACATAGGCACATTACCCTATAATTTGTACCCTGCTGGGGTGTCTACAGTGAAAAGGAGAAATGAAGAAGGGTAGGTCCGGAAAGGAAGTCAAAATAGACCCTCACATTTCAAGTACACAGAGGCCAAAACACCCCCCTACCAGCCCATTAAATAGTGACTGTCTCTGGAATCTTAGGGTGAATTATTATTATTATTATTATTATTATTAATTATCTAAAATTATTTATCAGTTTACTGAAAACCATATATTTGGTTACATTATTCATTATATTATTACAAGTACAAGTAGTTATTTTTTAATTTCTGACTTGGAGGCAAGTTTTGGTTGTATAAAAACCAGGTATAATGCCAAACAGAGCCTTCTGTAGGCTGCCAGTCCACATAGGGGCTATTAAGTAGCCAATTATAGCTCTCATTGCACCCCCAGGAACTTTTTTCATGCTTGAGTTGCTCCCCAACATATTTTCCATTTAAATGTGACACACAGGTATAAAAGGTTGGGGATCCCTTGGGGATTAGAGTGCGGTGTGGTGATTATGGTGGCTTTCTTCAAAAGACCGTAGTACATCAGTGATCTGATATTTCAGGATTTACCTATTGAAACTGCCCACTGGTTTATTGTCAGGACAAATGTTTGAAATTGGCAAAACTGCTCAAACTTGTCGATTGGCCCCTTTAGGCATAAGTATCCCAGCTGCCCATTGCCATGACTATTTCAGGTTGGATTCACTGCCCCAATCATACCTGACAGAGGACACTCCTTATAATACAAAAAAAACAAACAAATCCTTTAATTCCCGATAGGAAAAGAACAGGTTTTCATTGTATGTGGAAAATTGTTTTATGGAAAAATATTCCCCTATGTATAAGCACTGTTTACTTTTAATTCATTTTTCCATGTATGTTTGCAGAGAACATCGGGTGCAAGATTCATGCAATTGAGATGCATTGTTGCACAAAATACCACAAGCAGAGTAGGCTGCAGAGTGGAAATGCGTGTTCCCAGAGCTCAGGAGATATAGGGCACAATTCTCTACATGCAGCTTGTTTCTTAAAGGCAAGGAGATCAACATTATGGGGGGAATTCACAAAAGTGGAGGAAGCTATTTCAGAGAATTACATTTTCCATCAGGTCTGAACTGGGATACAAAATAGGCCCTTGCATTTCAGGTACACAGAGGCCCAAACAGCCCCCCATCAGCCCAATTAATAGTTACTGTGTGGCATCTTACAGCAGCCAGAATCCACAGATTTGGGCCTGTTCTCCATATTCTCAGTGCCAAAATTCTCACTCAACTGACACTTTTTTTTATCTTTAGGTAAAGGAAAGAAAGACAGGTTTCAAACAATTTTAAAATGGAGTAAAGCTCACTATAACTCTCCCCCGTCCTCACCTCTGTATTATTTTCCCCAAATTCTATTCACCTCACTTTCAGTGGCAATACGGAGGCAAGTTAGCATAATTATTGAGAAATACAAGCCCTGTTTTTAGCTAATCTATCCCGAAAATTTAGCAAAGCACACCTTCCGCATGATTAATTTGATGTCCACAAGTTCTTTGACACAACCACAATGTATTTGATGCAACCGCAATTTTTTTTGACGCGACTGCAACCTTTTTTATGGGATCAGGATTTTTTGCCACAATGTTTTCCTCACCCTCTGCCCGTTTCACAAAAAAATCCTCCAGTGGATAAATGTGGAAATACCCATTTTCTTTAAAACCAAAATAAAATAACAAGCGTAACAAGGCTAATCATATTGGCAACATAAAACATATAGCATGCCTATAACCACTTGTAGCTATGCACTTTTTTCCCCAAAACAGCTTGGAGATCAGCAAACACAGCAAACGGCACATGTACACTGGAAGCCAAACTGGGATCTTGGCTACTGCGCATAGTCCTAGTTGAGATCCATGAAAGTGGAGCTGTTGCTCCACAGTTCTGGACGCACTATGGGCCACAGTTGAGTTGGTTCGGGGATCGTATCAACGAGCCGATGCTGTCCCCGATCTGACTAATTTTTAAACCTGACCAATCGATATCAGGTCAGATGTAGGTCGGGCATACCCCTTGTTAGTGCTAATACACGGCCGATAAGCTGCCGAATCAGTCTAAGGGACCAATATCAGCAGCTATCATCGGCCCGTGTATGGCAACCTTCACACATTTAGGTCATAGTTAAGGGTGAAGACACATGAAGCTACTAGTAGCAGGTATTTGTCATGGCTACTAAAATAGATAATGCTGATCATTTACTAATAATTATTTTTATGTGTGTTTTAGCAGAGGCAGTTCTCAGTATTGTCTATGGCAGGGTATTTTCTAGAGTTTACAGTAGTAGCTGTGAAAAAGTAGCTGCTACTAGTAGCTCCATGTGTCTTCACCCTAAAATGGCCACCGCTTTTATTGACAGTATTGACAGAAGTATTCACATAATTTACAGAACATTAAATTAAATTTTTGACCAAATGAACTAAGAAAAAAAAAAAATACCAAAACCAACAATATTTGCCAAAACTTTTTAAATACTGTAATGGGCAACCTACTATGCCAGCCACCCTCTACAGCCACATAGTCTGGGCATGTAGGGCAGGCAACTATAAACCATCACTTCTGGGATTCAAACCCACAGTCAAATGACCAAGCCTGGGTACTTGCCATCTCTACCTGGGCCTAATGCAACACTTGGCAAGCATTCAAGTGCCTGGTCCACATTTCCCACCAACTACAGACTCCTAAAGGTGGGTGGGATCCTGCTCCTCCGTGTCTTGATGCGTAAGGGACATATTTGTGCTGCCTCAGACTTTTTTGGCTTACCCTCACTTCCTCCACTACCTCTTGTGACCTGCCTGCTTTGTGACCCAGTCAGGATTCATCCCCCTACTCCCAGGACTACGGTACAGAGCTCCATTATGGCTTGCAGATGTCTGTGCTTGCAAGTTATACTCATGCCTACACCTACTTTCCAACCAAATCAATTCTTTAACAAGGCAAATATATATAATAAAGAATAAATTAAATATTTTAAATAGTTAATTTATGTTTCACCTTACTTCAGTATCAATGGGACAGATTTCAAAGTTTTATCAATGTTATTTTCCCATGCATTAAGATTGGAATTTTATTGTCATTTCAATAGTCCCCTCAAGAATATAGGTTAGGGAAGTCTAGCCCTTTTAAGCGGATATTATTTTCTTATTTACCATTAGATAAATGACCCATGGCCTATTGGGTGCACATTATAATTTTTAATTAGGTATTTGCAGATATATATTTTTAAACACATAGGTGATGTGTTTATCATGGGGAAGTCTGGTTTAGCTACATAGCCTATGGTATCTACTAGTCCTTCAGGTACCGACATGCACTGTGTCTGCAAAAAGTTACATGTCTAGTAGTGCTTTTCAAACATAAACGTTAACTACGTGATGGGGCTTGGCAGCCAGAGGTGGTGGGCCACTATGGGGAAATCTTAGGTAACTTGTTTGTTCTGTCCTCAGGAAGAGCATAGTTACACAATCCAAGGGCACAGAGGATGTCTGGCCTGACAAATGATTACCTCAAGTTTTATATAAACAACCTGATTAGAAGTGCATTGGTTTCCATGGGGGGTGGACCATGCTCAGAGTGGGTAGGTTAATGAGATGGCAAGTTACTAATTAAAGAGGTCAGGGGTGGCAATCCCATATCTATGTTGGAGGCTGAGACCCCACTGTTCTGCTAATGAATGGATTTGAAGGTACTTTATGGTGTGATCCAGAGAGCACAACCAACCCTTCTCAAGTTGACACTGTCAGCAGCAGATCAGTCTACTGTTTTCCTTCTCCCACACTATTAATCAAATATAACATCCCACTAAATATTATGTCAAACCTATACAATAGCCAGTCAGTTAAATTAATAACTAGCACATTGTTGATTTCAGAAGTAATGCACACACCTATAGAGATATTTAGTATACATGTAAACATATTTTGATGAGACAGAGAAAAGTTATTGAGTCGTTAAAAGAGTAACATACAAAATATGTTGAGAGCAGTAATTAAAATTAATCCTGCACTTGTTGGTATGAAATTTCCCAACTGCACCTATGACATGCAAGTCTTTCTACCAGAACTGTGCCTCCTAAACCGTTGTCTTTAGGGGCTGCAAACATTGGTGACTGCCCAGGTGTCTGCAAATAATGGGACTCCAGACATCATGTACAGTCAGTATAGCATCCTGCCTGGATTTGAACCAGTGACCTGCAGGTTGCTATACCTCTATACCTGCTTTATATGAGCAGAAAGCTAAGGCCCTGCTTCACTTTGGGTTTTTAGGTAGTCGTGACTTGTTCAGTTGTTGTTAACCTGGTCACTGGTGCTCAGGGCGAAGGTTCACCATCAACCTGCCTAGTAAAACTCCCAGTTGTGTATGCTCTCACTGCCTGTTATGGTTCAAGCTTGCTTGTTCCTAGGTATTCTGAATCTTGTGGTTATTTACTGCTCCCGTGGTCCTGTACTAATGTTGTTTCCTGGTTCTGACCCTGGCTTGTTCCTGACTCACGATTCTATGGTTGTTATCTGGTTCTGACCCCACCTGTTTGACCATGTCCAGCTCTGTCCTTACTGACTCCAACGACAAAACATGAAGTAGCTTTAGTTTCCCTGTTCCCTGTTTAGTTCAATAAATAACAAAAAACACATATTTTTGGGATTAAAACAATAGGCAAAAAATATGTTCAGCAGAAGCCCTACTCATTGCACTAATGTTGAACAAGGGGGTATCCTGCACCTGTAAAATTTTAAAGCCCAGACTGTAGGCTAGTAATGTGAAACACTATTAGTAATCCCTATCCCAGTGATCCCCAACTAGTGGCTCGCGAGCAACATGTTGCCCATTGTATGTTGCCCCCAGTGGCCTCAAAGTAGGTGCGCATTTTGCAGTTCCTGGCTTTTTGGCAAGTTTTGGTTGCATATAAAACAGGTGTACTGCCAAACAGAGTCTCATTTAGGCTACCAGTCCACATAGGGGCTACCAAATAACCTTTCATAGCCCTTATTTGACACTCCAGGAGCATTTTTCATGCTTGTAGTGCTCTCCAACTCTTTTTACAGTTGGGGACCCCTGCCCTATCCCATACAGTATGTTTCAAGAAATATACCAGAATGGCTGATATTATGATATGTAGTTTGAGGTAAAATGATCCTAACCAAAATTTGGTCTGTGTATGACTTAGAATTGCTTCTTTGCTGTATATCAGCTCCATATGGTGTTTGAAATGTCTCAAATCTGGTGCAATATGTATTTGTCATTACTTCTCTGCTTCTGCCCCTGGTCCTGTTCTTTACTGACTAAGCGCCTCTTTATATATAATTTTGGTATGTGGTACACTAATACTGAAAGAGAAGCAAATTGGTTTTGTTAGTACCAGTTCGTAGAATGATAGAATCTACTCTCAAACTGCTGTGCGATTCTGAGAATTAGATCTCACTGATCATTACTTGAAGTTTGAATGAGCCAAACAGCTAAGCACCAAGTAGGCAACTGTAGGGAATGTGGCATTCTAATGCCATCACCTTCATTACGGACATCATCCAATTCGCCTTTGAGCTGTGAAAATCTCAGATTTGTTGCAAATGGGTCACTTAATGCGCTGAGATTGCTTTTTCTGAAGAACATATACGATATATGATAAGCAATGCGGCATAATTAAACTTCTCACTGCTGCAAAAGTGAAATACAATTCAAACACTAAATCAAATCGTTCTAAGACGTTAATTGCCCGCCCATAATGTGTGTGCTTATAATTCTTACATGCCTGAGATTATTTCTATTTTATTCTGTGCTGAAGTCATCCTTCATATTTAGTACCAGCAGAAGATGACGTTCCCTCTGCTTGGGCACTGATATATGCCACCTAATTCAACTTAAATTTCTTTCAGGTTGCTGAGTAGAACTTTCTTAATAGTCAGGACTGAAGTTACAGACAGAGTAATCGGGGGGAATGTATGAAAAATCTTTAATGGATAAATATGCGAAAAAGAAAAAGTTTTCTTGATATAGGTTTGTCAAAACCGCAAAAGTATTTAGCAACCCATCAGCCAGCAGAAAAAAGTTTGCACATTATTGAACCTTGTGCCTATGTGCAGTGTATGAAATAAAAATTCTTACTGAAAATGTTGCCATTTTTGTGTAAACAAATATGCCCCCCCTTCAAGCAGGTCTTGTTATGTGCAATTAAAGTGTGCAATGTAATTACTGTTGAATAAAGAATTCTTTTGTTCTTATTTAAGCTTTTTTTCTGTTTAATAAAAAGAAAAAGGCCAGGGATCCCGAAATAAGGCATGTGATTGGCTATTTGGTAGCCCCATGTGGACTGCTGGCCTGCAGGAGGCTCTGCTTGGAGTAAAACTGTGTCTCTGTGCTTCCCAAACTTGTCTCCAAGCCAGAAATGTAAAAATGGCACCTATTTGTGGTACCTGGGAGCAACATCAAAGGGTGTGGTGAGCAACATGTTGGAAGTTAGAGTGGAAACACACAGCAATACAGGAAGGCAGTGCAGATTTATGACAACAGAGAGACAGGAGAGAAGCCAAAGAGTATTTAGGGGCCCAGTGGGGGTTCTACCTGAAGCACTTTTTCAAAATATGTGCATGAAACAAATGATTGTCCAGAAGGTTGGGCCATACTGTCCAACCATATTTTATGCCATGGGGGCAGTTTAGACTGATAATCCTGTGATCCTTCATTATCAGTCTTGATGGAAAATTTCCATCCACATCCCTGCCTGCCTGCTCAGTCTGTTGGCCCAAACAAACCAGAACAATGTGTCTGTACAGTATGCCTCTAGCATCTTGGGTCACAAAGATACTTTGATGTTGCAAGACATCATATAGTGTTTATGTGAATGCCATGCTTTACAGATGGTACAGTTATAGCACAGACTAAAACATAGGTTGCAAAACTTCTACTCAACTTAGGTAGGAATAAAGCAGGAGACTGAGTAGACCAGTAAGGCCACACTGGAACTATGGTTGGGTAACTGCACTTGTTGGACTAGATTTGCTAAAATCATTAAAAATAGTCAATCTTTAGCACTCGTAACAAAAATTCAAGTAGTTGGGACAAAATATTCTAATGTTCCATATTTCCCATGACAATTAGGTTGGGAAAAAGCTTAAAATGTGCATTAATATATTTTCTGGATTTTCAATTGACATCTACAGTGTCAATTAATGAAGCACTGTCACCATTTTATTGTAGCCTTTTGATCAAGTTCAATGCATTCTGACTTATAGAATATATAATAATATATTATAGCAGGTTTTACCCATTGACCAGTATTAAATAAAATGCTATGAACAGCCTATGATGAATGTGAATAATATTGATCTGCTAGGAAAGTGGGAAAACCTAATGAATTTCCTTGAGAAGAACCTATTATAAAAATTGACAATGAAAATGCTATAACATTATACAATAACTAAAGACATGAAATATAGGTCCACAGTTTATCTTTTAAATATAAATCAAATTTCTTAATTTCTAAATGAAATAAAGAGATTTGCTAGGCAGTACTGAATAGATGCAAGATGAATGAAAATGATAAACAGAGGGGTTGTTTACTTTAAAGGAGAGTCAAAGGCAGAAGCACTGCAGGGTGTCAACTTGTTAACCGCTTTCCTCCTACCCTGGTCTGGCACTTCTCTTTGCTGAAAAATGCATTAGCTCAAAGTACTATTCTAGGTAGTGATCTTAAACCAGTGGCTCGGGAGTAAAGGTCGCCATACATGAGCAGATCCGCTCGTTTGGCGATGTCGCCAAGCGAGTGGATCTTCACCCGATACATCCACCTACCGGTGGGCGATATCGGGGAGCATTTAGGTAAAAAAAAAAATAATTCGATCGTTTGGCCCTGGGCCCAAACGATCGGATTATGTGGGCGGCAATGGGGCAGTCGGTTCAGGGACCGCATCAACAAGCCGATGCGGTCCCCGATCCGACTAAATTTTCTAACCTGGCCGATCGTTATCTGGCCAATTTTAGGCCAGATATCGGTCGGCCAAGGCCCCTCAGTTCTGCCCCTACACGGGCCAATAAGCTGCCGAATTGGTCCAAAGTACCGATATCGGCAGCTACTATCGGCCCGTGTAACATGGCCCGTGTAACATGTTGCTCACCATCCCTTTAGATGTTGCTCTGTGTGGTCTTAAAGCAGGTGCTTATTTTTGAATTCCTGACTTGGAGCGAGTTTTGGTTGCATAAATACTAGGTGTACTGACAAACAGAGCCTCCTGTAGGCTGCCAGTCCACATAGGGGCATTATGGGTTAAAAAAGTTGGGGACCTCTGTTCTAGGAAGTGCCCCACTGCCATCAGTTCTTCAGTCCCAGCAACATCTTTCAGCTATCTGCCTTCCTTTAATGTAGAATTGTTGCTGGGTGGGTAGTGCACTTATTTTTGGAGCACAGAGACCTGTGCAAAGTCGAATGCACATTCGGAAGAGCAAATTAGGTAGTGGCAGCAGATATGGCTGCAGTGGTGCCCTTTCCTTACCATGGGAAAAATATTTACACCAGCACACCCTTACCTCCTCCAGAGAATTACTACTTGGTGCACAGCCTAGAGAGTCAGCACTTTCCACACAGTCCGGTCAAAATATTTCAGCCAGCACAACAAGTAAAGTGCAAGCAGGGCTCAGCCCTTGCGTGTTTATTCAAAATGCAACTTTTCGGGGGCGTACCCCTTCGTCAGGCATGCCGAAACGTTGCATTTTGAACAAACACGCAAGGGCTGAGCCCTGCTTGCACTTTACTTGTTGTGCTGGCGGAAATATTTTGACCACCCTTTCCTTACCTCCTGCCCCGCGACAGGGGATTTTTATCTGGCACAGCCCGACTATTTTGCTGGGCAGAAGTGCTCCGTGGCTTACCACTAAGGGATTATCATGAAATTCCTGCACCCCTTAGTTCTCTTGCACTTTTGCCTGGAGGAATAGTAAATAACCTCTATAATTTAATGACGCCCCAGCCATAATTCATTAGCGGTGCATTAAGGTAAATGAAAATCATCTATTTAAATGCTTGCAGACACAGTATGAGAAATCACAACAAAACCTTTTATTAACTCTTTGATCTTGCCATGCTGTGTATTGCCAGTAAACATGCAGTGCGGCATAGATTAAAGAGTAACCAGGAGGTAAACTCAACGTTGTCGGCAGTCAGGTTACTGACAGTTGGAGCCAGCATTCAACTCTAGGAAAATAACTGTGCCTCACCAACTAAACAGAGTCTCATTTAGAGGAGCTTGTGCATTGTAAACACTGCGTTGACAAGTGTTGCTCATACACTTGACTTCTATATACTAAATATAGCAGCAGCATGGTGTCAGTATATGACCCGCAGAGCTGATAGTGGGTCTGTTTTAAGAGTAGCAGGGTATCTATGTCAGCTACATCAAATGCCAGGACCTCCAGATGTTGGACTGCAGCTGGCAGCACCCTACCAAAGAGATAAGAAGAACATACATTGGCGCATCATGAATAACAACATTCCCTTTGTTCTTTTGTTGTCACTATCTAACTGCATATACAGTAACTACAGTGACTGGGGATTATATAAACCCTAATTGTTGGAATAGGTGCTGCAGGACAATTGTTTATGCTAAAATAAATGTATTACCAAGAAAGTAAAAGAAAATAATTTAGATTAAAACAGAGTATAAAGGAAGTGATAGTATGTTGATCGCCGTTGCTGTTTATCATACAATGCTAGCCCTTTGCCTTTGTGACAGATTAATTAGTCTTTGGGTTAAATCATTCTGCAGGGTCAGTGAATACTTATTTGTTGTTATAGAGTAACTAGGAATGGCTATTCAGCAACAGTCATGTGATACCTTTGGTTACATGAAACTTGAATTTTATTATTATTTAGGGTCTATATTATGTAGGCAATAAAATATACATATACTATACATTACTTTTATATTTGTAGGAAGAGACATCCAGACCTATTTAGACACCCCTTTACTAACTGCTGAAATTCAGACACAGGGCCCGATTCACTAAAGTCCGAAATAAGGAGTGCTATTTATAGCATGCGTTAAAAATCTTATCACTTCTTATTTTTCACTCGATTCACTAAAAGGACACTTGTCATAATTAAGAAGCGATGTTCTTGGCGTTATCTATCTTACGATGACATATTTTCAAGCAATATATTACGCAGCGCACAAGATATTACGCAGCACGCGATATTTTATGCAGAGCGCAATATATTACGCAGAGCGCAATATATTACGCACGTAACCATTACTTTCTGAAAACCACCATTTCCCTGAAAACTGGAGGATGCATCACTCTAGGGCCAACATATACTTGAAAAAATACGACTGCAAACTCCATGTTGTGTTGCCAATAGCTCACGAACCGCAATTTTCTTTAAGTACCGCCTGCCCCAAGTAGGGTTAATATTCACACAGATCAACACGATATTTTGCACGTTTAATGCTTCATATGTGTTTGTGAATCATGCGTTAGTACTATTTCTATTCGCTAATTAACGCAATGCGTTTTTTTTGTGCATGCGATATACTGATTAACACATGCGAAATGACTTTGATGAATCAGTACTTAATTATCGCATGCTTTTTAATGAAAAAAACTATGCGATAAGCATTATTGACCTTTAGTGAATCGGCCCCTATAACGCTTATCGCATCGTTTTTTTCATTAAAATATGTCATCGTAAGTTAAATAACGCCAAGAACATTGCTTCTTAATTATGACAAGTGTCCTTTTAGTGAATCGAGCGAAAAATAAGAAGGGATAAGATTTTTAACGCATGCTATAAATAGCACTCCTTATTTCGGACTTTAGTGAATCGGGCCCATCGCGTCTTAATAATAACACGTGTCCTTTTAGTGAATCGAGCGTTAAGTTGCAAAAAATAAGAAGCAATAACATTTTTAATGCATGCTATAAATAGCGCTTGTTTTATTGAACTTTAGTGAATCAGCCCCAAAGTATGAGGTAATTACCAACGGTTAAGACATTTTTTGTTCTTTTGTTTATTATGTTAAGATAAATGGGATCACTTAAAATGCAGCCATTTTGGGCAAGATAGTTTTTTTCTGTTGTCTATTGCGTTGATTAAAGTTTCTTATTACCATGATTAAGAAGCAATTACGCTTGCTATTCAATGGGAAGAAATATGAATTCTCCTCTAATTCCAACCATTGTACATTGAATTGTAAATAGCACATTTGGCTGGTCTAATTACTGCCGGTGTGAGAAAGAAATTTCATTTCGCTGTCAGAGGTTTAACCAGATAGAACGTCAGGCAGAATTTCAGAAGCTCCTATCATGTCTTCACATTATCCCACTTCACAAATTGCCTGGACGCTGACTTGATAAAGACCGAAACAGATATTACGGGCGGTGAAACCATTATAATGTGTATCTCTAATAGGCTTTACTGAGTGTATCTTTTTCCCAGCCAAAGCTATTTATATACCTGGTAAACAGTTTCTTCCCCAGTCAACATAAGCAGATTGGTATTGATTTGTGGTATTTCGCAGTGATTATTCATGACTATTGCCAACCCATCCCTGTCTGCTGTATGGCAATGTTATTTTCTGGAAAACAGGAATTAAAGTGCAGCTCTGCTTGGTTTTGTGCCCATTATCTATAAATAATAAGAATATTAATGCTTATCAATGTACTTAATGTTGATGATTAAAATGATAATAACAAGCCAACTACCAGCAATGTTACAGTGGCAGCCAGGGGACGCAGGGTAACATTTGACCAAGGACAAGCCTGATCAGGGTGTGTGGAAAACAGTTCTCATGATAAACAATCCTAGAGTTGGAATTACAGAAAGTTGAATCAACAAATAAGCAGACCAAGGTCATATTCAGTAAATACATGCAGTAGTATTGGTCTAGTACAGACAACCTTTTTTTTATCCAGAGGCAATATTGAAAAGTAAAATAAGTTGGGGAGCAACACAAGCATAAAAAAGTTCCTGTAGGTGCCAAATATGGGTCGTGATTGGCTATTTAGTAACCCCTATGTGGACTGGCAGCCTACGGGAGGCTCTGTTTGGCAGTACCCCTAGTATTTATGCAAAAGTATGGTAATGAAACTTGGGTGACCATTGGGTGAAAGCAAGTAAGTTGCAGGTAAAACAACTCAGTCCCTTTGTTAAATGTATAATGAAGCAGTAGAATTTTTAATGAATCAGATAAAAGTGAGTGTAGGACTGGCCAGACCGGGGGTGACTGTGATGTAGTTGGCCAGCTTGTATATATTGGTAGCTTACTGCACAGAATGTCTCAATGTCCTATATATATCGATAATGGGTGAATTCAGAAGATTTCTTGTTTTAGTCTATATGAATTTTGTGGTCAGAGCCTCATTGCACCCCTGCCTAATGGTTTAAAATTTAGTGGTGAGCACAGCTTCCCCTTTTTTGCTATAGTTTATACAGGAGCAGTGGCCAGCTCCATGTTGTAGCTCCCACCCTTCCCAGCTACAGTCAGGTGATCCCAATGGGCCAATAAAAGGGCAACCATGAAAGCAAGCAAGCTGCAGGTAAAACTCAGTCCCTTTGTTAAATGTATATTGAAGCAGTAAAATTCTTCCAGAATCAGATAAGTAAATGTATGACTTGCCAGACCAGGGATGACTGTATGATGAAAGTAAATTGCAATATATGGACATTAGTGATGGGTGAAATAATTCACTAGGCATGGATTTGCGCCGAATTTCCATGTTTCGCCATTGGCAGATTTTTTTGCAAAAGTAACAGAATTTGCTGCGTAAAAATTTGCCGTTTGTCAAAAATTTGTCGCCCGAGGCAAAAAAAATTCACGTAAATAAAAAAAATTATGGGTCAAAAGAAACTCTCTCTTGTTTTTTAATGTATGCGTCAAAAAATTGTCGCGCATCAAGAAAATGATGCGCGCAGCAATTTTTTTTGAAACACAACATTTTTGCCTTTTCGCTAATTTTTTGCTGCTAGGCGAACCTTTTATTATTTTTCGGCAAAGTGAAACTGGACAGATTCACTCATCACTAATGGACTACTGTTTTGCTTAAAGGGGAGGGCATTTCTTGGTAACAATGCACAGAATGTATTAATGTTCTAAGTATATTGATAATGGGTGAGTGCAGAGGACATTTTGTTGTTGTCCATATGCTTTTTATTGCACATTAAATCAAGAAGAAAGGGTACCAGAGCTGCTCGTTCCCTGGCATCCAAGGCAAAAGCACTCACTGGAGGAACAGCCTTTCTAAATAAGTCAGTACCAACAAAATTGTAATTATATAGGCTGTAACTAAAGCACTGTAAGGCACACAGGGCTACAATGGACAGTGGCTGTACTGAGGTCAAGTGAATGGGAAGCAGTCCTGGTGGATTTGGATGCCCTGTTTGGTCCTGCAAAAAACTGGGCAAATTCTATTGTTAACAATGAAAATTTTCAAATCTGCCCAATCAATTTTCTGACCAACATTGGATCAAAAGTCTCTAAAAGTACGATTGTTTGGTGCTCACTAACCTTACTATAATTTGACAGATTTGTTGGAACGCACTAAAAATGATTGTCAGGGAGCAAAAAATCTTAACGTGTATAGCCACCTTAATACAGTGATACGCAACCAGTGACTCACGAGCAACATGTCCCCGCTCCTAACACTTTTTACATCTGGCACCAACACTTTTTTACATCTGATTGTGGCTCATGAGTAAAAAAAAAGTTTGGGGATCCCTGGTGTAAGAGAACAAGTGCCCACATAGCCTAAAACAACAATTAGTTCATCAATGTCTCTCATAGTGGTGTCTAATTGAGTCTCGAGCTCTACCTGTAGACATCAAACAAAGAGCCACTAAATTATATATTAACGCTGTCTTCTCAAATAGATAAACCAAATGTGTCAGCGGCAGATCCAGTCCCGCTGTTGTGACTGGGTTTATTATGTGCAAAACAATCATTTCACCAACACATGTTTGCACTTCAACATGTCCTTGTTGATAGGAATAACATAAAACAAAGGCTAGTGTGCCTGTTTTTTATTTTAGAGAAATAAGAGGAACAAGTGAAGGATGATGATTGCACCCATCTGCTGCTTGTGCCGAGTGTGTGTTTATATGTACACAGGTGCTCATCTCCCAAGTCACTTTGAAAGCCCATATGTATTTGTAGAACAACGGAATACTTTGCTGGGGATAACGCAGGATTAATACAAACCTTTATGCTACAGCTGGAGGGCTTTTTAGCATGCTAGAAAAGGTTTATTACATTTGAAGTGTCTCCTTTTTTGGCATCAGTGGAAGTTGAACCATTCATCTCAAATACAGTATATTAAACCAATACTGACAGCCACCATCTAAAAACTCTAACTGATGCAAAAGTGCCACCCCCCAGGGCCTGATGTCCTGAACTACTGTAGTTTTAAAGCTAGAGCAGTTTGGATAATATAGCCTAGACTTTCTACGGAGGCCACTTCTGCATGGGTTCGAATTTTCATAGATGAGGTTCAAGTATCACATAAATCAAATATATTTTCTGTATTTTTGTTGGGTTGACTATGCACCTTATTTCATAAGCATCAAAAAACTTGTACAGGTATGGGACTTGTTATCCAGAATAAACTGGTACAACATTTCGAAAGTCTTATACTCTATGGGGTCATATACAATATATAATGCTATATACGGCAATGCACCATATTTTCTACACTTTGGCCCCTGTCTTGCTCTTATCTAAATTTCCACAGGTCTCTGTGCTCTGTTCTACATACTGTGTATGGCATGCAAGAGAAGGCATGTAGGCATCCATACCTCCCCCTACATATCCCCCTATAGTAGGTGGTAAGGCAGTGGCGTAACTATAGAGGGAGTAGACCCTGAAGGGGCGCTATGGGACAGGAGGGGACAGACTGCGGGGTCTGCTTCCCTCTATAGCTGTAAAGAAACCACCCCAAGGAAGCGACCCAATGGATGGCCAGGCTCATGATAGGGGCCGGTTGGGGTTCAAGTGTGTGCTGGGCCCCTCCAGCAAGAGTACAGTCAGGTTACACTGATGCAGTAAGGACAGGGCTGCCTTGTACCCACTAGCACTATGGTCTGCAGCACTGCCCACAGCAGTGACCCCCTTATGCCTGCTCTGCTCTATTGTAGGGCTTATTCATATAAATTGCACTAAGCGCAAAGCAATTTAAGTGCAGGCACATTTTTAAAAATTTGTACAATTTGTTTTATTTTTGAAAAAATATTGAGGTCAGTAATTTTGATGTTGCTTTGCACTATGATTCTAAAGTTCTTTGCTTCACGTAGGCATGATATTTGGCCACCACATGTTCTGCATAATGCAGTTGTGTTTTAAGCTTGTTATGTGCTCTGGAAGCCCTGTGGCTACAAAGCAGAGTATTACATATACTCATAATATACATACTCATATATACATATACATAACCAATGTGACATTATCAGAGAGAGGGTCAGCAGTTTGGCCCCAAGGATATCAGTGATGATGCCTCACTTGTGAGTCCATAGCCAGCAAGGATTACTGAGCTGCCAGCAATCTCATAGGGAATGGTAAATCGTCATGCAGTCAGGATTACAAGCCAGCATGTCAGTGTTGTTTAAGGAAGGTACATGGCTAATGGGTCCGATTAGGGAAATTATACAAATAAACCTTTTTATGATGATTGCAGAGTCAGCTACTTGCTATGTTTTAGTAGCAGCTTCTCCTCCCCATTACATTAACCATCAACCGCAAGTAATCACAAGGGCGTCAGTGACTGGAATTCAGTATAAAAATATTTACAATATAATGTTTTTATTTCCTAACAGAAAATAAACTCCAGATGCTTCCTTCATACCTAATACATGTGTTCTCTGCTGCATCTCAGGCCCAGGTGGGCATCTGTAGAATATCTCAGTGGTTCTTTTATGAATAGGACACAAATACCAAGCAGTTTACCCAGCATGCCATACTGCACTTGTCGGGCATTGCTGCAGGTGTGCTATTTACAAGTAAATTCCCGGCATGTCTGGCCTTATTTATAAGCCTTGGGCACAATATGCAAATTGCAAAGCTTAGTAGCTTATTTACCAAACTAGCCCTTATGTCAGGTTTAGCAACAGTGGGGCAGAGATGTTATAGATTTTTATAGAACAGCAATGTTCCTTATGCATATCTCAATCTGAAATTGAACTACAGATCAGGGGATTTAGGAGCTGTAGTGTGACACTGTAGGGTGGGTTTCAACATTGTACATTATTCTACATACAGGCAGGTTAATTGGCTTCTCACTAAATTAACCATAGGTGTAAGTACAGTGGAAGCAGACCCTGCTGTTGGAGGAGGGAATGGGAGTGTAGAGGGCTAGTAAACAATTTCAATAAAGCTTGGTTAAATTGGTCAACTTAGCAATGTCTGGGGGCCTTAAATTGAATTTGCTGTGGGGCCCAGCAATATCTAGTTATGCCACTGCCATAGTGTGTGTATATGTTATAGGGACCTTAGATTGTAAGCTTCTCTGTGGCAGGGACTCATGTGAATGATGTATAATCTCTGCGGAAATGTGTCAACGCTATATACATACCAGGATACAAAATGTAGGCTGTTTAATATTCCCTACTACAAAGCACAAGGTATTTATCCAATATACTTTAGTCAAACATTATTAACAATGGTTACAGCTCGGTAAAAATATTGATGAACATTTCATATTTTAAAAAAGATTGGTGATTCATTGCAATGTTAAATGTATCACTTTGCTTTAGGATTAATGATTCAGAGGGGTCTGGGGACAAAGGGATGAACGGGGCTAGAGGGTGGGAGACAATCTGGCCTAGGAGTGACAGCAGGCTAGCCCCTCCTTCTTTAGCCCAGGTTATAATGGATTGAAAGCCTTGAGTGGACTTAATACTGTATATGATATACATTTGCATTGTACTATAATGAACTTGATATTTGTTAGAATTTAGCTGTAATAAAGTAACCTGGTGAAGATGTGGGGGTGCTTTAGTTAAGGGGAGAAACTCATCAGTTGACGCTACCCTTGCCACAGAGAATTTTTAGCCCTAAATGAGAATAAAGTAGCCCAATGACCCGTAGGGAAACGTAGGGAAGCAGGGGCATGATGGAGCCGTATGGGCAGACATAGCCACTCCCAGTTGTAGGTGATTGGTGGATTTGTAGTGCAGGTATAAATATCGGAAACCGTTCCCGCTCCTCAATCCATTTTACGCAGCATAGTAAAACGCCCACCCTCCCTCCCTATAGAGGTGGAGGCAACGAGTGGTTGTTGGCGGGGTGATTGAGTTGGGGGGAAACAATGGTTGGGTTAGGAAGGGAGTTTGATAGTTGATTGGGGCTGGCATGCCTGGAACCTCAGGGGTAAGTAAGTGGATCAGGAGGTGAGTTTTGTTGGGTAGGGGGTTCCGGGCTAGAAGGGCAGCTGGCAGCGCCAGTTGCGCTGCACAGTTATTGGCTTGTTACGGTTTATGGTTATTCAAAGTTGGTTGTTTGTTATACAAACATTTGTATTGTGTTCATGAGATGTTTTGTATCTTATTGGTTCTTTATGATATGTTTTAAATTAAAACTTTGGCTGTTATTAATAAATGTTCTGCAGCCATTTTATCCCAAGAATTGGTGTCCGTGTGTTTATTGGGGATGGTAAGTAAAAGTGGTAAAGGGGTTAGGGTTGGGAGAAAGGGGGGTCAAGATCCGACGTCGCTCACGTCATGTTCCTGATCAGGAAAATGGGGAAAACAGTTAAATGCTAAGAACCCTTCAGGATTCTAAGGTTTGATATTTGTTTAATCCCAAATATCCCAAATGACTTCATTCCAAACTACATTACAGGCTGCAAAGTAATCTCTGAATTTATTATCATACCAGCCAAGAAACATGGGAATATGGTTCAATCCCTTATTAAAGGCCTGCCAGTGCCATTAATCATTATTTCCCTTTGACACTGGAAATAATGGTTGAATGTAAATGTAGGAACCTGATTAAATGTGTTGCATTCGGTGGCAGCTGTGGCAGCCCAGGCAACATTGTTTATAGTAATGTAAATTCATTTTTATGAGTGATTTGATGGGTAGCGCAGAGCATTTTACTGTACATATGTTTTCTTATTTAATCATCTTAGGGCATTTCAGGACACAGAAATACGCTGGCAGCGCTGACAGGCAAATCTTACAAGAAAAATATAATTGTATTTCACTTGCAGGGCCCAATTTATAAACACTCAAAATAGGAAAACTGGCTTAAAGGACAAGTCCAAAGAAATGTAATTCCTATATGAATTGTATAAATTAAATGTTCAACCTCAAATTTCAATCTATTGCACACACAGAGATTCTGATGTGTTTTAAGGTTGGGGGGTTTTCTATGCTCAAACTGTGATGTCAAAGTGTCCCAACCCCCCAAGATTGTTAATGGAAATCATGTACTTGTATGGGATTCCTACTACAGGTATGGGATCCCTTATCTGGAAACCCATTATTCAGAAAGCTCTGAATTACGGAAAGCCCGTAGACTCCATTTTAATCACATGATTCAGAATTTTAAAACCGATTTCCTTTTTCTCTGTAATAATAAAACAGTACCTGTACTTGATCCCAACTAAGATATAATTACCCCTTATTGGGGGCAGGACAGTCCTATTGGGTTTATTTAATGGTTAAATGATTCCCTTTCTCTGTAATAATAAAACAATACCTGTACTTGATCCCAACTAAGATATAATTACCCCTTATTGGGGGCAGAACAGCCCTATTGGGTTTATTTAATGGTTAAATGATTCCCTTTTCTCTTTAATAATAAAACAGTACCTGTACTTGATCCCAACTAAGATATAATTACCCCTTATTGGGGGCAGAACAGCCCTATTGGGTTTATTTAATGGTTAAATGATTCCCTTTTCTCTGTAATAATAAAACAGAACCTGTACTTGATCCCAACTAAGATATAATTACCCCTTATTGGGGGCAGAACAGCCCTATTGGGTTTATTTAATGGTTAAATGATTCCCTTTTCTCTGTAATAATAAAACAGTACCTGTACTTGATCCCAACTAAGATATAATTACCCCTTATTGGGGGCAGAACAGCCCTATTGGGTTTATTTAATGGTTAAATGATTCCCTTTTCTCTGTAATAATAAAACAGTACCCGTACTTGATCTCAACTAAGATATAAATAATCCTTATTGGAGACAAAACAATCCTATTGGGTTTTATTAATGTTTTATTGATTTTTTAGTAGACTTAAGGCATGGAGATCAAAATTACGGAAAGACCCCTTATCCGAAATACCCTTGGTCCTGAGCATTCTGGATAACGGGTCTTATACCTGTACTGGAAATGGGATCATTTGGGAGGGGAGTTTGTTTTAGCATGGGAAGAAATAGCTGAAAACTACTACTATCGTAGGCCTGAGAGCATCTTTAGGAGAGAATGTTGGATTACAATAATTTGGATAGACTTGTTAGGAACTGAGCCTGTAGACAAGTGAAGGGATTATAGGGCTCCAATGACAAGGCTAGAAATATATCATTATTTCAGTGGGCCTTTGTGGTATTGCATTGTTGTCTTTTCTTCCTGCTATGTGCCAAATTTATTCTAAGAATCATATCTCTAAGTAGAGCTAATGTAACCAGGCCTGTGTATTTTAAGGGCTGTGGCACACGGGGAGACTAGTCGCTCGCGACAAATCTCCCTTGTCGCGGGTGACTAATCTCCCCGAAATACCATCCCAACAGCGAGTATGTAAATTGCTGGTGGGGTGGCATACGCAGTCCCACTATTTCCCCAAAATCGTGGAAGTTTCATTTACCGTCCCACTGGCAATTTACATACTCACCGGTGGGAAGGTATTTCAGGGAAATTAGTTGCCTGCGACAAGGGAGATTTGTCGCAGGCGACTAGTCTCCCCGTCTGCCACAGCCCTAAGGTTTGAACCGAACAGAGGGTCAAATGATCACTTCAGCCCAATGGGGCCCTATGATGGGAAGTGAAAATATCCCCTTACATGGGCAGGTTTATATATAACCACTATGCTTGCTCTCACTTTCTTCTCTTTAGCAACAGACTTGGAGGCATATGCCATACAGACTCAAAAGGTTCTGCTCTCCTTATAGCCGTTAACCCAACTGACATAGGTTTCTGATACAGTACCTTTTCCATCAGGTTGCACATACCTCTTCCTCCTGGGTCTACCTCCCCCAACAACACAACTTAGCAGGCAACCATCACTATCACACAGAATAAGAGGACTACGACAGCAACAGTTTTCTACTGTATACCAGCTGGAAGTCCATTCACTTAAAGCCATATGCATTTAGAATGGGGTTGTATCACAATTTGTACCACATTATGGCAACTTAGTCCTCTCCCTGTCAGTACACTCACCCATCCACACACACATACAACTTCCTTACTTTTGTTAAGTGACAGATCTATTTCTTCCATGTGTTAAGGCAATTTACATGTGCCAACAAGAAAGAAATACACAGTGCTAGGCAAGATGCATCCAATATATAGATTTGTCTGTTCACACCATTAGCTGATGCATGCTGATTAGACTGCAGTTTGTGACCCTAGGCTTATGCCACCCCATAAATATATAGTGTATATCTGCTGAGAAAATATGCCAGTAAAAAAAAACATTGTTGAGTGGCTGAATACCCAAACTTTGTCATTTATATGACCTTTTATTTGGATTTACAAGTCTTATACCAGTTGGCCACCACAATTTAGGGCTCTGGCACACGGGGAGATTAGTCGCCCGAGACAAATCTCCCTGTTTGCGGGCTACTAATCTCCCCGAGTTGCCATCACCTGCCATCCCACCGGCGAAAATGTAAGTCGCCGGTGGGATGGCACACGCGGCGGCGTGATCTCAGCAAATCGCCGAAGTTGCCTTGGAGGCTTTTTTGCCAATTTGCCAAAATCGCGCCGCCCTGACTAATCTCCCTGTGTGCCAGAGCCCTTAGTGTCTTGTAGCCTTTACACAAGAACAAAATAGCTCTGTAAATGTCTGTTTGTATTTAGCCACCTCCACTGTGTTATGCTCTATGCTTTGAGACTTTAATTTAAATTCTGTGGCCTTGTCTCATTACTTGGGGCTTTGTATGTTTATTTTCATTTTCTCCATAGCCTGCTTCCCCTTTTGTTTCTCACAGGGTATCTTGTATTTGTGTTTTATTGATAATACAAACCAGTATGGTGAGTTTCTGAGTGACTTAAGTTCAAAGGCAGGACTAAATTATGATGATATCCAATGAGCATATTAGACAAGGGGCCCCACCCCCCCACCACCCCCCCACTAGATGAAATCACTATGTATACAATCTTATCTATATATTAAGTATACACCCATAAAAATGAAGCAATATTATCTACTTGAGAATCAAATGTACTGATATTGCCCTGGAGCAATATTACTCCTAAAACTGGGCATCTTGGCTATATACCTTATTTATATCTTGTATACGAGAGTGTGCACATATCTAGAAGATGGGCTACTCCCTAGTTTATTATGCTCAGTGAATGACACCATAATCACCTCTGTATTGGCCATGATTTTATAGATACAATATACAGTGTTTTAACAATTATTACTTGCAGTCAGTTGCCTTATGCAGTTTACTTTAGTATATTCAAATAAAGTGGCTATTTAAGTATTATTATTATTAATAAATGTGCTCATTCATTGCTTTTACAAAATTAGAACAAGGCTAAAGTATTAATTGCACTATTTGAATAAGTTTTCTGATCTGAGTCTGTAGAGCTACGCATAGGCTTATGCCAGAATAGGCATTTTACTGTACTAAGAACGTTTCTTCTGGTATAGTGACCTTTTAAGGTACCATATTAAACTTTCCTTACTGCTAATGGTGCCTCAACTGAGAATGGTGAGTGGCCTTGAAAAGTATTTAGCAATAACTGTATATAAAAACGTTTTTTTTTCTAGCAATTTCATGGAAATGCAACCACCATTGTTCTAATAGCAAAAGCTTCAAGCTTTCTGTTTGATTTTGCTCAAGGAACAAAGCTGTGGCAGTTGCTATAGCTCAAGAGGCAATAACCCATTCTGGAAAAACTTGCTTTACTGTCACACAAGGATACTGAAATGCTTCAAAGACGCATAACATGCAGCCATATTGTTTATACTAAAATGAATTTATGAAACAAGTCAAGTATTAAGGCTTTATCTTGTTCAAAATGGTCATTTCTTTAAGTCCACATGGCCATTTCTTTAAATCCAACATTTGGTCTAAAACTCTCTCTCGTATGTGCTTGTTGTTACAGCTATTATAATACAATAATAAAGATCTAAAGATCTTTATTATTATTATTATTATTTAAATATGTAAAGATAAAGCTCTGAAGCAGTTGATCTTCTGAGACCCCAGCTCTCCCCTCCTTGTGCAGTGCAAGAATATTATCAGGATACAGGGCAACCCCTGAGCAATGGAGGCCTGGGATTACTGCAGTAGCCACTGGGGTTGTTAGGCTGGTGCTATTTTCTCCATATTGAGTAAGCAGATACTAATCTCACTGGAGTGTTTATTGCAACAGGTAGAGCAGTGATCCCCAACTAGTGGTTCGAGAGCAAAATGTTACTCACCAATCCCTTTGATGTTGCTCCCAGTGGCCTCAAAGCAGGGGCTTATTTTAAATTCCTGACTTGAAGTTTTGGAGACATAAAACCATGTGTCCACCTAGGGCTACAAAATACAGCCCTTACTAGGCACCCCCTAGGAACTTTTTTTCATGCTTGTGTTGCTCTTCAACATTTTTATATTTAAATGTTGTTCAGATTAAAAAAATGTTCGGGACCCCTGTGGTATAGGAATACCTTCCCCCTATGGAGCCTACCAAAGAATATCTGTATCTTAGCACAGAAGTAGCACCTACTAACAAGACCTGATGCTTTGCCCTGTGAGCATCTGATACAAGCTCACTTCCATTAAAATGAGTTCCAATAAAACTTTTTTTAACTAGAAAATCGACCAAATTCAAAAGCATTTTAGGCAAGTAAGCCTCCCAAGTCAAGTTCAGCATAGCAGGTTAAACAGAGAGTGGAGGTTAAATGTCCTTATTCCTTAATATGGGGTTGGTAAATGTGCTATTATGTACAACAGTTCTAGCCTATGGGGCAGATTTAATTGAATTTAAGTTTGTAAAGAAAAACCCCGGACATGAAATAGTAATCACAACAAAACTATTGCAACTTTTATTCTCCAACACTACCTAAAGAAAAAACAGAATATTTCAACACATTGGCGAGAATCAGATTGTTCGATTTTCTAGTAGGCTAAAAACTTGAATTATGTAATATACTGGGGAAATAAATAGAGTTGTTAGAGACAATTCCACTGACTATTGAACCTCACAAGCTTTATCTTGTCCAGTTTTACTTGAATTGTGGAAAAAAAAATGCAAACTTGAATTTTGGAATTTTGAAATTAAGCCACAGACCTGACTGCCTTTAGTTTACCTATAAATAAAAACAGTTTTATTGGCGAGACTTCAAAAACATCAAACAACCCTAAATACTGTTACAAACCAGGCAGGTTAAGTGATGCTAAACAGTGTAAGTAGCTTTCCTATAAAGCTGTGATTAGTGAGAGCTCACTAATAATAAACATGACACAAACATGAATCCTGTTTACACAAAACATAGTCTTGAGACAGATTTTAAAATGTAAAAAAAGGTAAAACATTCAATATAAAGCGAAGAATAAAAGAAGATCCAACATTGATCGACTAGAACCGACTCTTGAGAGAGAATAGCTGTCATATAAAAGGATAATCAAGTTTGTATAAAAGGGTGTGCTTTACCTTCTCTTTAACATTTACCTTGGATTTGTCTAATGGAAATACAAACAGGGTAATGTATAATTATGTCACTGTTGCTAGACTTTCCGTAGGTGTCTAGCTGAGATTTTGTTTCCATTATTGACTGGCCAGAACTTTCCATATTCATCCCACCTCTAGTGTTATAAACCTGCTACAATATGTTAGAAGTGGGAGATGCCTGGGGCCTAGTCTGATCTGATGTGACTAAGGGCATGATGGTCATGGAAATACATGTAGGAGGAACAATGGTAATCATATGTACTCTTGGACTGAAAGCTTGTTAGTACATATAATGGTCCTAAACAAAGAATTACAATTTGAGATGCAGATACAGAAAAATGTATGCCCATGATGCAGTCCAAATAGGCTAATAAAGTGTCACTCTCCCATTGTGTCTGCCCTGCGGAAACAGACGTGTATGTTATATATCAAAGTTATATTTATAAATAATGGCATTAAGCATTTCTCTCAAGATTTGGGTTAGGATATTGGGCAATGTCTTGCACTTTTGCAAAATTAAAAATAAATTAATTCTTTCCATTTATCAGAATAAATCTTAACTGTTAATAACGGAAACACTCTGTACCACTTGAAGGGTTTTTTTTTAAAGAAATTATGCAGTTTTGTCGCTTGTACATAAATCCAAATATACACACAGTATTACCATACAGATTTCGTTTGGAATTTGGCAAAATACGTTTTTTGGACTAGGCATGCACCACTACACATGACTCAAATAATCACTCAACATGTACTAGAAACTGAAAGAATGTATTTGTAGAATTTATAGGTAGGTTTCAGTGAGCACCCTATGAATTACTTTTAGGCCTTCTGTATCTCTGAGTAACCAAATGTTATTTACAAAATATACCTGTGAAAAGCATGCACGTTTTCACATTTATAAAACTACAAAGTTTTGTCGGATTAAAATTCCCTTCAGTTGATTTTCCAAAAGGAAAAAACTGAATAGAATTCACCATGCCATGACTAGAGATGAGCAAATCTGTCCCCCCAAAAATTCATGAAATGCGTCTACCACATGACTTTTTTGACGTGTGTGACTTTGTTTTACGCAACCAGATTTTTTTGACGCGTCCGCAACTTTTTTAGAGCAACTGCGATGTTTTCCTCACTTGACGAACTTTTGTCATGGCAAATTTTTGGAAAAAAATTTGGCAATGGTGAAATGCGTAATTTCACAGAAAATCCATGCCTGTTAAAAAAAATGCTCATCACTAGATGACTACTAAAACATTTAAACATTAAATGAACCCAAAAGGATTTATTCAGTTTAGTTACTGTAGGGATACATAGGGTTACATTCCCATATGGGTTGGTCCATCCCCTACATATAATGAGAGGGCAGCGGGGTGAAGGACTAAGGCCCAGACTAGCGGTAGGCTGAGAGAAGAAGTACATGCCCAGTGCCCCCGACTATTGTGCCTCTTCTGCCTACTCCTAGTTCCAGCCCTGATAATTATTCCTCTGTTGGCCCAGGGAGGTATGATCATTTTCTGTTACAGTTTAATATAGCAACTGAAAGCCCAGGTCTCTTTCTTTTTGCCATTTTCTGACCAGTGTGGATGTCTGCTGGGGAGCCTTGGACAACCAGTAGTATCCTAAGTATCCTTTTAGTGAAGTCAGGGAAAAGGGACCCCGTGTAGAAGGTACTTAGACAACAATAGAATTAGCTTTGCCATAGACACTCAAGGACTGTAAGCTACGCAGATTCAGCTAGGAAGAGCAACACTAAGTCACAATTTAATTTTCAAAGCTGGAGGCAGCTTTCCCAAGTTACCAGAGGCCTTAAAGTTAATGGACCATGGTTTGGAAAGGGACTCAGGCTAGAATATACTCCCTAAGTTTTTGACTGGAGGGGATCCAGGCCACTAGCTGATATTCCATGATGGTATCTTAAGCCTACCAAGCAGTCCCCACAGTGATGCAAGGTACAATTGCTCTGTACTTGTACATTAGATAGAGTTTCATTACTACCAAGTACAAGTACATAGAAACCTCCAAAAGTCCAGTTGCTTTAGACTTAATTCTGCTAAGTAATGTATCCTATACAGGTATTGGACCCATTATCCAGAATGCTCGGGACCAAGGGTATTCCGGATAAGGGGTCTTTCCATAATTTGGATCTTCATACCTTAAGTCTACTTAAAAATCAATAAAACATTAATTAAACCCAACAGGATTGTTTTGCATCTAATAAGGATTATATATATCTTAGTTGGGATAAAGTACAAGGTACTGTTTTATTATTACAGAGAAAAAGAAAATCAGTTTTAAAATTCTGAATTATTTAATTAAAATGGAGTCTATGGGAGACGGGCTTTCCGTAATTCTGAGCTTTCTGGATAACGGGTTTCCGGATAAGGGATCCCATACCTGTATTTGTGTTTGTTTGTTTCCAACTTGGCTGCTTTATGCTCTAAGCAACTTGGTTGCTTTATGTAGAGTTAGCCAGCTAATGTAGCTAGCTACATTTTAATAAATATCTTGAGCTGACACAGTGAAACAGTAAGGAAGCCAGCCTGGTCTCTATACAGTATACCACCAGTGCACAAACCACATTCCATTAAAAGAATCTACACTATTGAGCCATGCTCTTTAGTTGTCCTTTACAGAGCTCCTGGCACCCCCCCACCAACACACACTCAATAAGGTATTTTTATGCTATTCTACATTCCAGCCTAGGAATCCATAGAGCCTGTACTCAGAAAATTAGATTTTACCCATATCTGGGTAATTTACCAAAAGTGCAACTGTAAAACTTTAAGCTTTAAACTCAACTTTTAATCCAAACATTAAAACCGGTAAGAATTATCAGCACGTAATGGATATAAATGTATGCATTGTAGAAAACTGTAGCATAATGACAAATTACAGTATTCCTGTTTCTTTTTTATAAAGATAATGATTTGGAACAGGAAATAAGTGTATAATTTTCTACTCTAAGCAATGTTAATTTGTCAAATTTGCAAAAGAGTAATGGGTAGCCGGCCCAAAACCAGCAGGGAGAATCAATATTGAGTACCCCTGCCACAAACAGGAATTTGATTTTCCCCGCTGTGCCATTAACGCTTACTGATGTAATAGAGCCATTGTCCTGTTGTGCGTGGCTGATTTCACCTTCAGCCGCTGTCAGTAGAGAAATGCAGCACAGCAGCGGAGGAACAGGCTGTATTCCTAATATTTGGTATTATTTCTACAGGCCTCGAGAATTCTAACATCTATTGGATTAGAAGTAAACATGTATAAAAGCATGAATAGATTGCATTTAACCCCTTGTGTACTGGGCCTCTGATCTAGCTGTGATGCCAGAAAACATGCAGCATAGATCAAAGGTGAATTCCAGAAACTCTGCTTTGCCTGGTATGCCATTGCATAATATTTGGTTTTACCCTTGAACCACTTCTGCCTTCCCTTGTACCCGGGACTTTATACATGGCAGAAGCTGCTGTACCATGTAGGGACAATAGGCATTACACAGACGATTAAAGGGAAACTATAACCCCAGAATCAATACTCAACCTTATATAATATTAAGTGACCTATAAAAGAATCTTGCCTATTAAAGAATCTTGCCAAACTGGAATATAAATATTGCCCTTTTACATCCTTTGCCTTGAGCCGCCATTTAGTGATGGGCTGTGTGCTCCCTCAGAGATCAGCTGACAGGAAATAATGCAGCTCTAACTGTAACAGGAAGTAGTGTTGTAACAAAAGACAGAACTCTGTCCATTAATTGGCTGATGGGGCCTAGCATGTATGTGTGCCCTTGGCTTGTTTGTGTGCACTGTAGATCCTATGATCCCAAGAGGTAGCCCTTCCCAGTGTTAGACTGGGGTGCCATGGAGCCACCAGAAGACCTTAGGCCGCAGACCCACTCTCCAAACTATTTTTACTTTTCTATTCGCTCACCTTCTTTATTCACTTATTTACTTTTCATTACATACTACCTATCCTTCTTCTCTCTTTTACATATAGAAATGGGGAATAACCATGGTATAGGAATACAAGATAAATGGTTGGGTGGGCAGGAGGGCTCACTGACACCTGGGCCTACTGGGAGTTTTCCTGGTCTCTGAAACTTTACCTTCCATGTCTGAAGAATGGTGCGAAGGGAAAACCCTTTACATCAGAGTTTCTTATTCTGTAGTGGATATGTGTTAAATGTGGAAAGAAGATGGGGCGCAAAATGAAACTAAAATTGCAGGAATACTGGCAGGGGCACCATCAACATCATTCTAAATGGCCAGCCCAGTAATGATATTGGGGACAGTTTGCTTTTATTATTCTATGTGCAGTAGACCAACAAAGGCTAATTGAGGAGTGGTTGCTGTGGGTTACAATCCCTGTGAAAATGCTGCCCTTTTGGTTACACAACGCCCTGTAATGGTGTAAAACTTTACAGGCCCTCAGTGTATTGGGAGCTTCTTTAATACCCATAGACGTCCATGAGTACTAGCAGAAATAATCACATTTATTTAAACAAATGTTACCAGACTGTAAGTTAGGTTTACTTAAGTTAGATTTTGGTTTATTGTTGATTCACTGGCACTTTTAAAGTGTATGTGTAAATCAATGTTATACAAATATAGTTTGTATGGCGCGCACACTTTCATTTATAAAGCAATCTCTCTTTGCAAGCTTCACACCCAGGGCATGCAAGAACATTAATCATTCATGAGGATGGGACTTTTTCCATTACACAAATCTGAAATGATATGTGTCACTGAAGGTTGTATCTTCAGCTTTGGGTTAATAGAAATAAATGTGAAAGGGGAATAGCAAGCTACACAATGGAAGGTATTGTCAAAATGTGCAGTAAATATTCTTTTTTTATAGTAGGCAGCTGACAGTGGGAAATCAATATCATGTAGGGTAGTGGCGCTCAGTGAGAATGTGCAAGGGGTAGTAACTGCTAGAGATGTAGCGAACTGTTCGCCGGCGAACTAATTCGCGCGAACATCGGGTGTTCGCGTTCGCGAAAATTCGCGGACTTTTGCCGATGTTCGCCACTTTGGGTTCGCTGCGTTTTTTTTTGGCGCCGCGTTTTTTCGCCTTGGTTTTTCCGCCTTGGTTTTTCCACCGCGTTTTATCGCCTATGCATATACATAGGAATAGCTTGCGTTTTTTTTTTTGGCGTTATTTTTTGGCGTTTTTTTTTGGCGTTATTTTTTGGCGTTTTTTTTTTGCGTTTTTTTTTTGGTGTTTTTTTTTCAAAGTATTTTTCAGATAAATTTTTGCTTGATCCCCCTCCTGCATGCCACTGCCCAGGTCGTGGCACCCTTTAAACAACTTTAAAATCAGTTTTCTGGCCAGAAATGGCTTTTCTAGGTTTTAAAGTTCGCCTTCCCATTGAAGTCTATGGGGTTCGCAAAGTTCGCGAATATTCGCGAGTTTTGGCGAAAGTCCGCGAACGGGTTCGCGAACATTTTCGGCGATGTTCGCTACATCTCTAGTAACTGCAGATCCTGGACAATCTTTACAGAAGTCATTAACCAAAGGGTCTTAGAACTCTGTACTCAAAACTGGTAATCTTTGGCGGAAGAGGATTGTGGGTATTGTCTCTTGGAGGATGCTGGGAACTGTAGTAATAGCTAGATTACTATAGTATAGCTAACGAAGGATTAGGTAGAACAGTGCAGTCAAACTTATAGTGGCCCAATTAATTCTTATACCAAGAGTTGAAGGGCCAGATTATATTAAATTAATGTTATACAATGAAGTCTATAGACACCTAAAGCAAACTGGGGGCCATAAAAATTATTCAGAGGGCTAGAACCAGCCCACGGGTCTCAGGCTGGACAGCTCTGAGGTAGAACATGTGTCTCAAGTAAAATGACTAGTTCCGTGGCTAGTTCCACTGATGACAAGATGTTTAGGTATTGAATTAAAAAGCAATTTTGCCAATAAAGGCTCAGATCATGCCTTAAAGATACAGATGTACAACTAGTTACCATCAGAATGTTATGTTGGCTTGTGGCCCTTCATATAGACAGATTGCCCGTGTGGGCTCAGAATTAAAATTATACCTAGTAAATAATAGCAGGAAAATAAATTCAAATCAGAACTGAAAATATTAATAAACATGAATACAGATTCTCTCAGTTATAAACAGCTGCTATTGATCATGATTATAGTTCCCAGACAATTGTCTTCTTCCTTCCATGGCCAGTGCATTTCATTCCATTTACTTGGTCATTTATGGCCTTCCACTATTCCCAGATGTGCCCAATAAACATTTTTATATCTTAGAACCTTCAGAAGCAGGGCATTAGCTTTACTGTATTATAACCATTATTTTTAGCATCTTTGATTTTTTTTTTGAGCATGGCCTAAACTTGGAAGGATTCAAATCAATTCTATATGTGTTGTAAGCTTCTATACTGTTGTGTATGATTCACTGTTAAATTCATGGGATACCTCTGTTGTGATTTATATTTAGTTATGGTCAGCCTAATACCTGCCCTCGTTTCAATCTATCCATATGAACAGCTGAGCCCCATAAATAATATCTTTACTGCTTATTGAATGAAGTGTCTTGCACGTAAATGCCCAGTTTTCTCCTTGGATCTTCAAGTCATTACTTTTAATAGAATGCAATCCCAGAAGCAGATGGACCCTAAAAGACTAATCTATCCCATTCTATGGAGAAAACAGGATATGTCTAAGATAGAATTTAGGAGGTTTCTTTTTTTTGCTTCATGACTGGAAAGGTTGCTTGTAGCCAAACTCCTATGGGCTTTGAATATGTTCAGTTGTTATTGGATGCAGCTCTAAAGGGGTTGTTTACTATAACCTGGGGCAGAAGAGCAAGTATGTGCTCATGCAGAGGTTTTGCTTTGCTCTGCATCTCATGCTGGATAAAAAATCCAGTGCATTTTGTGCAAGACAACTCTGTCCACTGCAACGGTGGATTGCACCTGTTTTTTAGCACGTTGCACACTACCTTTCCAGTTGTAAAACCCTTTTAAGACTTCTCTGTTGAAACTTCCCCTTGGATCTCAACCTTTGGTTAGAGCCCCCTTAACAATGTTTTAGATATATATGAAAAAATTACAGTTTCAGCCATACAGCCAGCAAATCCACTCCACTGAACTTCAGTTCCCAGCCTCAGCTCTGGGCCCCAACATTTTGGAGACACATTGCTCTAAAAATTAACATTAGCTGAGGCTGAGATGCTAGTAGATATTTTATATACAAAGAAAAGGTTATTCATCCAGACAAACCCTGACTGTGCTATGTTGGATTCTTGTTGTACAGCATGGTTTGTGCCTGGGGAATCCAAATCCTTAGTTGTTGCACTGTTGTTTCCTTGTGTAGAGAAGATAATGGAAGAGGGTGGTGGTGGTGATCCAGCTGTTACCACCTGCAAATGACACAGACTCCCATCTCTTTTCTTATCTCATTACAGCAGTTCACAGGTTTTAATCTATTGACATTGTAATTTCAAAACAAAGAAAAAAAACAAAACAAAAAAAAAGCCAGGTTTTTTAACCTGAAACAAATGTCAACAGAGCATATTTAGTATTTAGTATTTAATTTTCATTTTAATACTGAGAGTATTGATGCAGAAACTGGTTGCACGTCATTGTTGTCTTGCTATGGAAGATTTGCTTTCTTCTGAATTGACTGGATCTGTTCTATAGAAAGGGATGCCCATGGGTGGGGGGGATGGAAGATGCAGCTCTCCTAAATATATTTAATATTTATGCACCCGAGTCCTCCCAGGGGTGCAATAGCCTTCCTTGTGTGACATCATCAATTTAATGTAATGTGACCCTCCAACATCTAATACTGGATTCAATATATGGAACTCCTCTAGAAAGGAAATCAAATTACACGAACAAAGGGATGCAGTCATGGATGTGCATCTTTATACTGCCAGAATCACTTATTCTATAGAAGTCTTTACTGACAGCTTAACAATTATTTTTTTTTTAATAAAAAACTTTGATATTCATGTCTTGGCTCAGCAAAGTCACTATATTTAAACCTCTAAACAACCAGCTCATACACACACTAAAAAAAAATGACTGATATTAAATATATTTATCTAGGGTTATTCAGTGAAAGCTGCAGTATGTTAATCCTGTTGGGACAAAACTAAGGTCTAAAATCAACAGTCGCCATTGCCAGTGTATTTAAAGTATATATATATACCTGTATCATTTATCATAAGGATTTTCTTTCCATTTACTGTTTAGACAACAGATTATGTATTTCAAGTTTATAATGGATTTATTATTTTGAATATGTTTAGTTCAACGTATACTAAGGGGCTGATTTACTAACCCACGAACGGGTCGAAATGAGTCCGATTGCGTTTTTTTCGTAAAGATCGGTATTTTGCGATTTTTTCGTATTTTTTGCGATTTTTTCGGTGTCTTTACGAATTTTTCGTTACCAATACGATTTTTGCGTAAAAACGCAAGTTTTTCGTAGCCATTACGAAAGTTGCGTAAAATCTTGCGATTTTTCGTAGCGTTAAAACTTGCGCAAAAAGTTGCGCTTTTTTCGTAGCGTTAAAACTTACGCGAAACTTCGCACCTTTTAAGTTTTAACGCTACGAAAAAGGCGCAACTTTTCGCGTAAGTTTTAACGCTACGGAAAAATCGCAAGATTTTACGCAACTTTCGTAAAGGCTACGAAAAACTCGCGTTTTTACGCAAAAATCGTATTGGTAACGAAAAATTCGTAAAGACGCCGAAAAAATCGCAAAACATACGAAAAAGTCGCAAAATGTTCGTTTTCAAGTCGGAACTTTTCCAATTCGGGTCGGATTCGTGGGTTAGTAAATCAGCCCCTAAGTCTGTGTAGATTCCCTTATTAGAATATATATGAATAGGAGCTGCCATAGTGCACAGCCAGCGGCAGTATGGGTTACTAAGCCACTCCAAACCAACAGAGATGAATTTCCCAACAATAAACAATATCGTGCTATGCTTGCTTGGGTTATTATACACTGTACTGGGGGTTCTGGGGGCACTATATTTATCCAGCCATGTATTCTGAGGTATTGTATATGAAACCGGTACACTTATTCTGCAAGGTGTTCTGGAAGTATTTTACAAGAAGTTGCCACTGTATTTATCCTGCCATTCTGGCACATGAAACTGGCCCTGCAATACTATGTAAAAAATTTAATTAGCTTCACCAAACACAAAAATAAATGGCAGTGTGTGTCCTCCATTCCTCAGCATCAGGCACTGAGAAGAAGACTGTTGGTTTGATGGATGACATTCAAGTTCAACAAGTGCTGGTGGGCTGTGGATTACACATTTTCGTAAATATAATTCCATCTCACATGGGGCCCAGCCTTCCGGAATTATCTGGGGGCACCTATTTACTAACTACAGCCCTGGCTATTAGTAGCCATCTCCCCTCTACTTACTTGGTGCAGTCCATGCACATCCTCCAGCATCCCCTGACAGCAGGGTTGCCACCTTTTCTGGAAAAAAATACCAAACTTCTTATATTTTTATGTTTTTCTGCTGTTAAATATATTTTCATCAAGCACCATTTTTACCGGCCAGGCGCAGTATAATACCAGCCAGGTGGCAACCCTACCTGACAGGGATTTTTAGTACAGCAACTGCTTGAGGCCCCTTTGGGGACAGGGCTGAACCAGTTCTCCATCAGTTACGGGGGATGCTGGTGGCTATAGACCAAGTGCAGACGAGGGGGGGACGCTGCAGATATGCAGTGGGAATGTGAACAATTCCAGCCATGTGAGCGTATGTATGGCTGCTGCTGAAGGGATGAGGCTGCATCTTTCTATCGTTGCTCCCCAGAGCTACGGTCTCTATGCTAGCAGCAGGGCTTTAGAGGTCATTGAAAGTCAGTGTAGGTGAGGGGAGTCCCACGAGGCACAGTAGCAAATGACTGAGAAGCAATCAGCCAGTATTTCAGACCCCATTCTGCATCTTATTATTGTCATTTTATACCCTTTTTCAGAGAGACAAGCATCCTCCCTTCTACAGACATGATGAACCGTCCCTGCCTCACCCAGCCTTCATTTACCTCCCAATTAAGGCCTATTTGCCCCTCTGAGTGACCTCACACTGCTTCCTGTACCCCAGCCATGTGGCACAGATGGTACAATCCTGTCAGATGGCGGCAGGTGACAGTGCCGCTCAGTGCTGAGTAATCAGTGGCTGTAATTAGTCAGACTGGACACAGGCTCAGATAATAGGGCAGGCAAGCAGCTGCCAGTCAGGAGGCCTTTCCATAGTGTCTGCCTGCAGAGGGGGGATGGGAAGATTCCATTTTCTACAGTACATATGTTTTTTTTTTTCACTAGTGAATACAGGGGTGGGCTTTTACCTGCCCCCTAGCACCCGCAGTCTCTCTTCAGCCACTCTGTAATATTCCATCTCATATAATCAGTGCTTTAATCTGACAGATGTCCTTTCCTTGTGACTTTGCGCACATAAATAGCAGCCAATGGACAGGCTGTCAGGGAATGATCTAGCACGCAATTTTTCCAATGGAAAAGGTATGGGTTAACTGTTTGTGCACCTAGCGCTGAGGGGATATCTGTGGCCAGATTAATGGAAAACTCACCAGCACTCCCTGGCCCTTCCAAAGTATATTCCGCCTGGTGCACAGTGTCCACTGAGGGATCAACACAGCAAGGCAATTATAAGCGGGGTAAACCCTTGCGATATCTGTGTCCAGCCATAGTCATTCACTTACAGAATAATAAATAAGATTCTAAAGGTGGCCACACAAGTGGCGATCTGGCGATGTTTCGTGCGACCATCGGTCGCACGAAACATCGTCAGATCCGCCACACACCGTCAGGGCTGAAACAGCAGATAAGGAGGTAGAAACAATAGGATTTCAACCTCCTTCTACCGATTCAGCCCTGACAGCAGATTTTGCTCAGGCGCCTTCTATGGCGCCCGATTAAAATCTTTTAACCGGTCCGATCGGCAAGTCGACCAATATCAGCAGCTTCCTGCGATATCGGTCGACTCGCCGACATGCCATACACGCACCGAATATCGTACGAGACGAGGTTTCGTACGATAGTATCGGTGCGTGTATGGCCAGCTTTATAGCGAGAATAAGAAGTTATTCAGGCCATTGATGTATGTGGTTGGAAGCCAATGGCAGTCATACATTCAGCTATCAAATTGGGAGTCTGCAACATGGTGGTTGCCATGCAATAGGTGTTCAAATCCATATTGAGACCTTGGGGGGGGGGGGGGCTGTAAATGTACTGCCAAGCAATAGCCATCAGCAACTGATCAGAATTTTGCTGCAGTTCCACAGATAACTGACTGGTTGCCATTGGTTACAGCTGTGGAGTAAAATTACTCCAGCTTGTGAATTCCCCCTTAGGTCAATTTAAATAGTACTCTGAGATTCTAAAGCAGCCCCTTGCACGTATAATTAATGGAACAGAGCTCTGCTGACTCATTGATCTACAGGGCCAGCAATATAGTCTTTTTAATGTGGGAGGCTGTAGATTTAATGCTCTGTGGTGCAAAAAGCATTAAAAATGATTCAAATGAATCACGTCTTCCATGGCTCAATATGATTTTACCCAGGCCAAATGAGGATTTGAACAAGCAGAAAATAGATATTGATTGGGACTTTTAGACTGTAAGCTTCGCTGAGCAGGACCCTCCTTTTTTCTAGTATCGATCAGTATTTTTATGTAATGTATATGTTTGCATACACCTTCTATTGTACAGTGCTGTGGAATATGTTGAACTTTAGTATTAGCAATAAAAAGGTGATCTTTTCTCTCTATATAGGAGATAATCAGCTGCTAGTTGGTTACAGAGATGCTGACCCAGTATTTAATGGCTGCTTGTGCATATTAATGCTCCAGTGAAAGCTATTACATATAGCTATTACATATAGTCATTTCCTACATTGATACATGTAAACAAGATCCTTATAGGGATAATTTATAAATGCAAGTACAATGGGCAAAGTGTATTTTCTGACACATATCACCATGTTTTTACCCACAATTCAGCTTTTTATCCGTAGTTTCATCATAATTGACTTGTGTCCACTGCAATTTCTCCCAGTCTGTCTTGCATTTGGAGTCAAATCAGGCGCAAGTGCATTGAGCACTTTCAGAGTGGGGGTTGTGTCACTTCTGGAGCCCATATTCCAAAAGCTGCTTGCCTGCAATTCCCTGGGTACAAGTCTGGTGTGCCTATTCATGCTAGGTCCAAGGTGGAATTAGCTCTAGGGTTCCCCAACATCTGTAGGAGCAGTTGCACCCTATCCATTAGAAGAGGACACATCATGTGGAAGTACAGGACATGCATGGACTCAAGTACTGTAATGAATTGCATCAAAATGTGCTCTCCATTATGTCCATTATAGAGCACCCGAGCAGATGGAGTCAGCCTCCTAGATCCCTTATTAAGGTGCCCAACTTTTCTGAATGCACTGTAATTGAAATACAACTCCCACAATCCTAGGGTTTACACCTCAACCACTCAAAATGAGTGTATATAGACTCTCCATATTTAATCACCAATTCATTTAGATGCATGCTGCTGGATTTTGAGCAGCCATGCAGGGCACATTCAGAGTCAGTGCTAATTAGCTACTCAGATTTCAGTGGTGTCCAGTTTTAAAGGAGTGAGGTGGTAGCTCTATAGCGTCCCCTGCTGACAGTGATAGTTCAGGGAAGAAGAGAAAGGTTGTCCAACCTTGCCTTATACCCCAACAAATTTTATTTTGAGATATATATATATCCTGAGAATATTGTTTTCCTTTTTTGTACTGGCCATGTCAATTTATATTGCTTTACAGTGCTGGTAAATAGGATTTGCTCTGACTTATATTTGAGTCATATTTGAAAACATCTTTGGTATATTTAGCTATGTATCTGCAACTGTTTCTATGTGGCTTGTTTTCTGGGAATCCCAGGGAGTCTGGTTTTCATATAACAGTTAATCTGTGTATATTGTTTGTGCCTCCACTTAGATACATTGATTTTTTTTTCTCCTTGTGCTGTTTTCAGACGCATTTACTGTGAGACGCCAGAGTCATACAATTTAAGGTCAGCCAATCAGTAGGCTGCATTCTGGCAGCCATTAAGGCTAGGACCACATAGGCAGTGGCTGGCACCCTCTGCAGTCTCCCCGCACTTATAAGTATTCACTTCTCTCTCAGCGGCCAGTATTCTATCCTCTGCACTGTATAGCACATTCAGCTTGCTGAACACTGGAAAATGCCCCCATAAAGGCAGAGCAGTTCATGGACAGTTCATAAATGGGACATTGGGCAGTTCTGCCGCACTAGATGAATAAGTTTTTAATACTATGACTATGTTTAATTGGTGTTTTATATATAAATTGGTACAATTGGTATTTCATATATTAAATCACATTGTGATTCATTGGGGCATATTTACTAGTGTGATTTTTCTTTCTTAGCGTAAATTTACCCAGTGTTTTTCCCTCCTACAATTATAGTGGGAAAATGCTCTTAGCAATTATAAAGAAATGTGCGTGCACGATGAGCTGCGGAAGTGGCTGCTGGATCTTTATAATAGAGTTTGCCAGGCTGAATCTGAAGAAAATCATAATGGTGACAATCCATTCTTGTGGTCTTAGATTACAAAAAAAAATTGCAGAGAAGAGAGGTGAATGTTTGCCAATGCAAAGATAATTCTCACTACTGTGAAGTTAATTTGCCAAAAACATTTTCTTTTTAAATTTAAGTAAATATGCCCCATAGTGACTAGTAAGCAACCAAACCCAGCTTATTTCTTTAGTCTGGGGCTAGAGTGACTCTGTTCTTATATTTCACTAAAAAACATACCCAGCATCAGGGCTACTTTGAGATAGTCATACTAAGTAGGCAAGCCCCTCTCACCGGTGATATTTATATCCAATCTTAGTAAACACGCCCCCTAGTCCTCTGCCTGACTTGGCCCCTTAGGTGGTGGCAAGCCCGGACTGAGATTCATATCAGGCCCTGGCATTTCAAGTACACAAAGCCCAATGGGCCTTCCACCAGCCCACTAAATAGTGATTTTCTATACAGCATGTTATACCAGCCCAGATTGCTGGTCTGGGCCTGGGTGATGGGCCCTGCTGCCTCAGTAAAACCTGCCATAGTCCTAAAATTACATTTCCATTTACTGAGTCAACCTATTAAGCTGGCCATGCCTGTGGAATATATAAAGGTGGAGGGTAGCAACATTTCAAGGATGTATTACTATATTTCAAGGATGTATTACTATATATGAATATAGAAGTTAGCCCCTTTTTCGGGAGACCAAGCCTCCCTCCATCTTCATTATTTTTCACCTAGGCCAATATAAGATGGCGATTGGGCTCTGCCAATCAGAAACCTATGGGTCCATGTATGGGGCCTGCCCAACCAATAGCTATCAGAAAATTTGCCAGATATCTATTGGGCAGATTAAAAAATTCTGTTGAATTAGGACAGTATTAGACTATGGATCTGGTCTTTTTCCACACCAATAATCTGCTGCATAGGCCAAGTTTATAAGACTGTTGTTGGCCAAAGAATTGGATCAGATTGATATGGCTCAAATGTAGGCAGCCAAATTGGGCAAAGTATAGGATAGGATAATCTTTACACATATCACCAGCTTCACTTCACTAAAGTGTCAAGTGAAAGTGTTAGGAGACAGCCATGGTAGGGCAGAAGGACCACTTTCTGCTTATTCAGACTTCAAGTGTTTCAGAAATAATGTGTTATAGATGGAGATAAGAATAAGGTGAAGGTCAGCTATGTTAATCAATTATAATTATCTATATCGTCGCCCACTTGACTCTTGAATAGGAAATGAAGCCTGAGAAGACGAATTGCTTTTCCAGGCTGCTGTTATATGAAATTATACTAGATTATATTAGGATCACCTTACAATGGGGCTGTGTGTCTCTTGAAGGGGAAGTGGAGGTTGGATGAATTGAAGTCATACATATATGTAGTGATACAAACATGTGTAAGTACACATCACACATTCAGATGCTATAACAGGGGTTCTTAACCTATTGGTCAGGAGCTCAAAATGGATTAGCAGGCTGATTAGTAGGGTATTTATGATCCTTTTATATAATAATATTCTACCCTCTAAAAAATTATTTTTTATTTACAAACGCCAACCCTACCTAAGCAATATTCAGACACACAAGTTAAAGAGCAGCAGAGAGAGATGGGGCAGACAGTAAGGAGAGGGTTGGCCTGTACCCCCTGGTGCTGCTCTCTGCACCATTTCCCTGGAGCACTAAGGGACATGCTCTTGTGTCTAAAATTTGTGGCCCACAGATCAGTAAATCATCCATACAGACCAATACAGGAGGTAAAGAGGATCTTGCACATTATTACTTACAGTCTTAGGCTATGACCCTGTGGATAGGCCAAGAGTCAGCCCCTACTCTCGGATTAGCCATCACATGTGTCATTTCGACACCAAAATCTATCTGCTTTGTGAGCCTGAACCTGGGTTGAGCACAGTGGCTCCAGGTGCAGGGACAGGGGAAGGCTAATCTGAGTGTAGGGGCTGATTCTCAGCCTGTATTTATCCTCAGGCCAAGGATCAGTCCTGTGTAGCTGTCGCCTAAGGCTGATGCCACACAGGCTGAAAAATGCAGGCCGAGAATCAGCCCCTCCACTGGCATTAGCCTCCTACCTTACCTGCACCTTGCACCCGTCCGCCTAGGTCCACCCAGGTGCAGGCACACATGGTGGATATTGACTTGAAATGCAAACTCTTGCATTTTCTGCTGCTTTTTTTATAATAATGGAAGCATTGTGTCCACCCACGTGCAGGCACAAGCGCCAGCAGTGGAGGGGCTGATTCTTGCCCCAGGCCAAGAATCAGCCTCATGTGGTAAAAGCCTGAGGGCAATGACACACAGAGCTAGTTATACAAAATAGACAATACTGATAGCCCTTAGGGCTATGACACACTGTACTACTTGTAGCCAATTACTTCCGGCTACAAATGCCAGAAAATACTGTTCCATATACAGTACTGAGAATTGTCTCTGCTAACACACATGTAGAGACAATTATTGGTATTGCCTACTTTGTAGCCACAACAAGTAGCTCCATGTGTCATTTCACTAAGGGTGAAGACACACAGAGCTACTTAGTAGCAGCTACTTGTCATGGCTACTAAATGCCAGAAAATACCCTGCTGTAGATGATACTGAGGTGCTAATAGTAAATCTGTGTGTCTTCACCCTAAAGGTGGCCACGCACGTGGCGATCTGACAATCTTTCGTGCGACCATCGGTCACACGAAAGATCGTCAGATCCGCCACTAACCTTCAGGGCTGAAACAGGCAGGTAAGGAGGTAGAAATCCTATTGTTTCTACCTCCTTACCTGCCTGTTTCAGCCCTGAAGGTTAGTGGCGGATCTGACGATCTTTCGTGTGACCTTCTGCCGATTCAGCGCTGAAGGCAGATTTTGGTCAGGCGCCTTCTATGGTGCCCGATCAAAATCTTTTAACCTGGCCGATTGGCGAGTCGACCAATATCAGCAGGTTCCTGCGATATCGGTCGACTCGCCGACCTGCCATACACGCACCGAATATCGTACGAAACGAGGTGGGATGTCATATTGGGGAGATTAGTTGGCCGCAATATGGGAGATTTGTCGCGGGCGACTAATCTCCCCGCGTACCAGAGCCCTAAAGGAGAAGGGGGTCCAACAATGCAATATAGACAAAAGTAATTAAATGCAGAAACCTCATTCATTGTAATTCAGTTTATGAGTAGCAAAGCTAACCTCCAAATTTAATCTGAGCGTCATTGAAATGCTGTTGGTGATGTAAGAGATGGGCTCTAGTCTCTGCTCCAGCACAGATACAGTATTATTATTATTAACATTTATTTATAAAGCGCCAACATATTCCGCAGCGCTGTACAATAAGTATATACTGTACATCCTATTTTAAAACATTTCTATTTAAAACCCATTGTGATCATGAAATGCTAACCTTTAACTCTTTAGGGTATGGCGCTGCAATTTGCATGTGATTAGGGAAAACCACTCCCAGACGTAGCTTGGATAGAGATATCATAGCCATAAATAAATCATGCAGGGAAGAATGTGAGATGGGCTTATTGTCAGCCCTATATGGAAGGACAGACCCTGGCTGTGCAGCTGTTGTCTTTGTGATAGCTGCTCTGCATTTTCCCATTGTATTAGTATGATTACAACATGCAAGTGTGTGCGGCTGCGGGGGGGTTGGGGTGTGGTGCTGCTGCTGCCGGTGGGGGTGTTGTTGGTTTGATAACATTTGGCACAGTGGCTTATTTGCTGAGTGGCTTCTGAATACACAGGGTGCTTTATGGCCTGCACTGTCAGTGAATCAGCAGCTTTTGGAGGATCTCTGTTACCTTTTCAGAGGCTGCAGATGGACATTATCCAGACACACACACAGGGGCACGTGGCCGGTGCCAACAGATGGTGCAAAAGGAACAAAATGAACAGTTTTTTCTTTTCCACCACTAAATATGCAATTTTAGACAGGTGCGGGGGTCAGGACTTAATGAATAATGTTAACTTATTATGCTGAAGAGAATGATTTACTCACCAGTCATCAGGGCCTTTCCCCCCATAAGGGTCTTTTCACAAGGGCATTGTGACAAAAGCAGTGATATTATGTGCAGATCTTTATTTTTTCACTATGACTGGAGAAGTGATTAGTGATGAGCAAAATTTTTTTTCATGGATTCACTGCGAATTTCTGTGTTTCGCCATTGGCAGAATTTTTTGATGAAATGGGTTCAAAAACTAGCCGCGAATCATTTTTTCCCTTTTTTTGCTCGCACGTCTTTTTGTAGTTCACTACAATATTTCACTGTTTCACACATTTTTTCACAATTTTTGAGCGAAACGCAACAGATTCGCTCATCACTACAAGTGATGTCTCTCTATAGATGCAGTGTTGGAAGAATAGAAAAATGCCCTGTTTCCTGGAAAATAAATGTATAACCTATTTGTTATTATGGCCAGGGGTGTAACTATAGCGGAGGTAGACCCTGTGGTTGCAGGGGGCCCCAGAAATGTGCTAAATAAATGAGCAATTTTAATATATCTTTGTAGAACGGGTTAATTTTCTAATGTTTTGGGAGTCCTAAATTGAATTTGCTGTGGGACCCAGTAACATCTAGTTACGTTATGGCTTATCTTTGTCTTAAACCCACAGCCTAATCTGAGAGCATATTCAAGGTTTCCTCAATGCTGTGACTAATGGTCTAAACAGAAAAAAATCCTTTTCTGCATATGTCAATTTATATGGCTGGAGCTGTCATGTTGCTTCTGTCGGTTTAGTTGTACCATAAGCAGGAACAACAGCTGTTTCTGGGCACTGCATTGTCCTTAGGTGGGGTGAGTTCAAAAGCAGGATTGAACATTCAAGGGCCCATTGTGATAGAGTCACCAACTCTAAAAGCAGTCCTATGTAAAATCTACTTTACAATTAGAGGCATCCTGCATGGCTTCCCTGAAAAGAGTGTAGTCTGCAGCAGAAACGCTATGGCCTTTGTGTTTACGGCATCAGTGGGAAAGGCTGTGCTTTATTTTGAACCCCAGTTATCTTTTCTAAAATGGTGCATGCTTCCCAAATGGCCATTTATCAACACAGGGCAAATTTGCTCATGGGCAGTAACCCATGGCAACCAGTCAATTTCTTGCAATCTATTGGTTACTGTCCTCAGGCAAATATGCCCAGTGGTGATAAATAAGCCCTACAGTGTTTCCTACTGATGCCAGCTGGAAGTGATTGACAGGTGCATGTACCCTATCAGAGTTGCCAAATCTACACCCCTCAGCTGTTGTTGCTTTACAACTCCCAGCCTCTTAACTGGCAGCTGATGGCTGTCAGGGTGTTGGAACAGATTGACAGTTGGAACAAAGGTAATAGTGCCCTGTCCTGGGTATTCTCCATAGTCCTTCCCATGAAGGGCAACCATGCTGTCGTACTGGGGTCTAGAGGAAAAGGTTCAGTTAATACAACAATATGGTTGCTGCCTTTCAGATTTATAGAGGAAATGTACACACAATAATCTATACCCTCTTTCCCTGCTGTCTCCTTGCAGGGATAATAAACAGAAACATTATGAATTTAAGAAACAATAACAATATTTGGGATCTATTGGGTTTGCAAGTCAGCATTTCAACATAATCCCAACTAAGATATAATTAATCCTTATTGTAGCCAAAACAATCCTGTAGGGTTTAATTACTGTTTAAATAATTTTTTCATTAGACTAGGTAGGAGATCCAAATTATGGAAAGACCCCTTATCCGAAAAACCCCAGGTCCAGAGCATCCTGGATAACAGGTCCCATACCTGTATCATATGTATGATATATATATATCCAACTTTGACTCTTGTACAGCAGCCTTGTGCAGAAACCAAAACATGAAGCATTCACATTTAATGTAAATAGAACAGGTTGGGTGCAGGCAGGTGTATATTATGCATATTATCTCAGCATGACTTGTAGCTTTAAAGGGAAACTAGATGCTAATCCTACACACACTAAAGGGAAAATGTCTGCATTGAGGAGTCACATTAGCTCACAAGGGCTGTACAAAGTATCTGTAAGCTGGCACTCCCCATTAAGGCTGTGCCCTTGCGTCAGCCCTGACTATGACAATAAAATGCATTATGCCTCTGCACATAATAAAAATGGGAATATTTAGTGCCACAGTGTCACAGTACCGTGCCATCATTTATTTTCGCACTGACCGCGTTGTCCCCTGGTAACCCTCGTTATCTGCGTTTGATCACATCATGCTGCCTCTTGATTCCCTATTGGAAACAGAGAGTTCTCAAGCAGATCTTTCCTTGAGATTTGCACCATAGTCATTTTGCCAGTCATTATCAGCCTTGCACAGAAAGCTCCGGCTTCTTAGATAAGGGCTTAGCCTGTAAGGACACAGGGGCAGATATATTCCTTTTATACTATTCAGTGTCTCTAGATGACCTTTTGATTTTTTGCAGACATGTTATACTGCTTAAAATGTCTCCTGTGTCTGGTTGGCCAATGTATAAAGTGGAGCTGCCTCTAAACAAGAATGGGGTTAATAAACATTTATTGCCGCATCACCTTCATTCTTTCTGCAAATCAGAATAAACAGATGTTTAACTACGCATAAACAATAAACCTGTATCTAGCGCAAAACAGGCTACAGAGTTGGGTAGGAAATGATCTTTATTTAACACTGATTGATACTGCTGGCTCTAGCCAATTGTTTAGAAACCATAGAGCAAACCCCAAAAGAAACAAATTATGACTCTGACAACCTTGTGTGTCCTAGGGCCCCCCAGAGGTCCCGACACCCTGAGCCCACTCTCACAGAAATTAGATATACACAGCACCAAATGGTCAAGGTTTTTTATATAGAATAATGGAAAAGGACCAAATCCTGCCAAGTAGCCTTCTGGGGGCAGGAGGATTTTGGGGAGAACAGGCTGTTGGGCAGAGCATAAGCCCTGTTGGCCATGAGTAATATGGCTATTACCCCATGTGCAAAATGAAGCGCTTGTTTGTAAATGAAGAAAGTGGGCTCCTCTGGCCTGTGCCATAGAATGGAACGCTGCCAATCAAATACAGTAAGTGTTCCACAAAAGCAATCTACATCTGATGGGGCATTATCTGTGCCCTGCTGCCCCTGTGGTCCTGGTATGGTTTGGGCAAATCATCAGGTGTGGGATTTGAACACATCATGTGGTTAGAATGGAAAACCATAGGACAATATTTGTTTTTAAAAATTAGAATGATGGAGGCTACTCCAGGCTAAGATATACTTGCCCTTTAAAGTAGTTTGATCAAATATCAAATAAACCAGGCTCAAATCCTTTAGTTTTTACATGTAAATGCCCATCATTAGCTAGGCATGCAGCTCAATGACACCATATTTGTCATATTTTGTTTTGTAGGCAAATAGCAGAAAGGGACTGGCCCATCTGATTGCAAAAATTCCGAGATGCTTAAACCAGTCATTAGTCTCTGTGAATCAGCTTGCAGGCACGTTGATAAACAGCTTAATGAATGAAAATCATAATAAAAGTCCTCCTGTCGGATAAGTTTTTATCAGCTGAGTGTTCTGCTGCTGCTGATATTTATTTTGCTGCCGGTGGAACTAGGTCTCCTTGTTCTCTATTTTCTTTCCAACCACATTTTGAGTCATCTTCTGCTCAGCTCTTGGCAGCCAGGCCACACATTCAATAACTGGTTACATGCCCCCTGTAGAGAACATGGTTTCAAATAATGTCAGGTTCTGTCAGAATATGAAAATGTATATTCATGCAGGGTAGAAGCTTGTGGCCCCCTGTTGTGTAGCTCTCTGCGGTGTGTAGTGCTCAGCTGGACATGCAACATCCCTGAGCTATTTGTCTGATACACAGTACGAGAAGATGGGACAAATTTTAGCAAGAACAATATACAGCAATAAAGAAACGCCATGGGCTGGCTTCTATGTTTCAGATCACAGAACACCAAGGAGACTTTATATCTTAAAGTAGGGGGAATGTTTGCTATTCATACCATAGATGTGTAGCAGGCACTCAACATTTATCGCAAACAGGCAAAGTAAAAGAATGGCAAGCTTTATTTTAAGCAAGCATAAGACTCATGTTCACCTTTGTCCACCAGGGCATGAGCCTGTGCCTAGGTTCTGTTGAGTGCCTGCTACACATCCATGTTATGATCCTACTCCTTGAGCTGTAGGTCTAGGCTATGTGCACCTGGACCCCACATGATATTTGGTGAGCTTATCCACCTACTTGTGGCTCTGCACAACATGTTTGTTGCATATGTGTGTTACTGCCATGTTGTTTTGCTTTGGCACTATTATACACAAGCACTCACCTACTTCCATTATTGGCCATAGCCCCACTGGTGTTGAAAGATTTGTAGATGCCCTTGTTCAATGTATATATATTGTAAGAGGAGAAGGTAGGTAAAGGAAAACTAAAATTAAAATCAGTGGGGTGTGTGTGGAAAATGTTAGGTACCCTGTAGTGATTATAATTGCTAATCTGATACCAGGCTGGTGGTCTTGATAGCAGAAACCTGCACTGGCCTGGGGTAATTCTGTAGAACTACCTTGACTGTGATATTTTATCTCTTCTATCTTCTTTTCTCCAACCCTGTGCAGGCACGTGGAGTAGAGTGAAACAGTCATCTTTTTGCACCTAGGTTTTACTCAACTGCTCATAAATATAAGCAACCACCTTCCATATGTCCTTCACTCTTAGGGAGGAACCTAACCCCTACAGAATGCCCAATCTACTGATTGTCTATCTTCAATCTCTGGCTTTCCTGCTCTGCTAAACTACAATTACCAGCATACAACAACTGCCAAATGAAAACCCCTGATCCATGCAGTTATTGTTCTGCAAACAAAATCTCAGAATCCTATTACATCCTCTGGGGCCCTGTACTTGCCTGATATATTATTCAAGCCAAAGTAAAATATTAGTTAGGTAGGTAAGGCTGTATTTGTACTCCCTTGATTGACACCAAATGCTTCCACAGACAGCGAACAGAATAGTCAATTTGTACCAATAAGCAAATTTCTTGGCTTAATTTTGTGAGTCTTTCCAAATGCTTCCCACTAGTGTGGGCCACTAGGCCAGACAGACTTTCCCACAACCCCTGTTATAGGCCTAGGGCGGCTTTGCTAACTGCAATATGTGCTGGTATATAGTTATGCTATGCTTCACCAATTAAGTGGTTATTTCTGACTCTATGTCAAGCCCCCTGGCAAGATCTAGCCCAAAATTGCTCCTGTACAGTGTACAGAGCTGATACATACCCCCAAAACCATATGTTTCCCCTCAAGAGACCCTCTGTGCAGTGCTGTATTTCTGTCCTGTGCCGCCGTAGACATTGGACCTTTGACTTGTTACCATCCACACCACTTTGTATTTTGTGTATTTGCCAATTTGGAAAATAAGGGGTATCACCACCACAGCTCTGCTTCCATATTATGCTGCAAGTTTCTGGTGGGCGGTGGGTAATTTAAATTAAATTTATATATATATATATAGTTTAGGGATGCACCAAACACGGCAAAACCCCCCCCCCCCCCCCCACGGCAAAAAAGGCCAAATCCTGGCCGAAAACTGAACCGAATCCTGGATTCGGTGCATCCCTAATATAGTTACACAATGGCCCACTTCCCCCAAATCTGCCACTCTAGACATGAGCCCATACTGTAGGTACCCACTGTATGTATTAATAAAGACTTGCCTTTCTGTCCTACCCTGAAACTAACCCTGCCTAGGACAGATGGCAGTTGGCTGAGTTAGGCAAAGGGTGATTGGCACTGGTACACTAGCTTTCAGAACTGTCAGCATCGCAGCACAGTGGAATACCCAGTTATCTCTTCACAGAATATCAGCAAAACTAAAACCAATAATAATATATATATACTGTTTTTATAATGGAACCAAGGACTATTAAGTACACCCATGCTCTTTGACCTCATTCACAGCGGCATTTATTATATCTTCTAAATATAGAATCCGTGGAATTAATTGTGTAGGGACAGAAACATGTAGCACATCATTTGTACTTGTGAACCTCAGGGTGAGTAATGTAACAGTCGGGATTTCTCATTATTCCCTGCCTTGTGTTTCCTGGTGCAGCGTAATCTGTTTGTCGTGTGGTTTAAGAGGGCCATTGTCTTCTAATGGCAGGGATGGGTGCCAAGCACATTCCTTAGCTCACTGTCAGTAAATGCCTTGTTTTGAATTGTTTGCATACCATGATGTGAATGTCACAGACTTCACAATTCCAAATTAGCCTCTTAAATTAATTTCAGGATTATTATTAAGTAAAATGGGAGGGTGGAGCTGGGTGTCAGCGCTGAAATATCCTGCTCGGCTAAGGCCATTACTTATTGTGCCACCACACACAGACTTGCTTTTCAGCTTCCCCCGGGGGGACCGACCACTGGTCTACAGTAGCTATGGATATACAGTTTCCATAATGGCAGTTTGTTTCCTAGACCATGTTCCCTATAAAGGCAGCTATCAATGAATTGGCCTGCAGGTCTAATGGCTGGATTCTGGCTATTTTGATCATCTACTTGGTCATACTACTAACTAATGGTCTCTTCTCTGAACAGAGAGAGGGGCAAACCTATTACTGGCAGTATATTATACATCATTCAAGAAAAGGGAGATTAGAACCCCTTATTTATTATATGGTCAGGGCATTTACTAAATCTGGAAAATTAGCCAGCTATCAAGGATTTACTTTCAGAAATATATTGCTAATTGCTGTCGGCTACTGCACTATTGCAAAACTGTCCAGTGCTCATAAATATACCTCAGTAGTGACTTTTAGTATGGTAATGGGGTTCTTTACTTAAACCCTGCTTAAAACATGATGTGGATAGACTCACCAGGGCAATTTAACCAGCCCGTTTTGACCCTTCTAGTATCTGTTTGTTCCTGTGAGTAGTGAATAGGTAGATTGTTGCATCCTGTTGAGGTGCCTTTTTGCTAGTTGGTCGTTGGTTTAAGCTCTCTTTGGAAACACAGCCATCACTAGCACTCCCTATTTAGTCTATCATGGGCCTACTAACGTCAATAGGACTTCTGGAGAGCTTACATGCTTACAGAAGTCTATAGTTGTGAATACCCTGAAAATGGAGCTATTGAGGCCTAACTAGAAGTGAGATCTCCCCCATGCTGTTAATGTTGACCTCCCAATCCCAAAGAGAAAGAAAAAATAGTTATATATACTTGTTACCTCTTGCATATGCCAATGCTCTTCCAGAGCAGAAGATCCCATTTCATCTAAACTCTACTTGAGGTCAGCGCTAGGTTGGAATCCCAGAACAATTATGCACAGCCTTTTGAATATGGACTTGCAAGATAACCTAGTAAAGGGTTCCAGAGTGTGAAGTGTGGATGGCTAAAGGTTACTAAAATTTGGTGATGCACTAAGGCCATTATACTGGCAAATAATGTAATGCTATGCACTGAAGGAGACTCCAGAAATTTAGCATTACCAGATGAGGACTATTCAATATGTGTCCCCAAAGCAGGTGCTTATTTTTAAATTCCTGGCTTGGAGGCAAGTTGTACTGATAAACAGAGCCTCCTGTAGGCTGCCAGTCAACATAGGGGCTGCCAAATAGCCAATAACAGCCCTTATTTGGCACCTTCAGAAACTTTTTATGCTTATGTTGCTCCCCAATACTTTTTACATTTGAATGTAGCTCACATGTAAAAAAAAGTTTGGGGACCCCTGCAATAGAGTATCCACCAATATGCCCATGGAACAAATGGATGGATACCAAATTAGGGTCCACACATGGAATGGGCACCTCTCTATTGTTTCATTAGTCTGGTCCAAGAGCCCTAACAACTAAGTTGTGGCATAAATACCATGCAACAAGGTGCTGATGTACAATTCTAGTTTGACCTTACTTACTTTTTTCCTTAAGCTTGAATAAGCTTGATATGAAGAAGGGTGACTTCCAAGAAGTAGTAAGGTTGACAGGTCTGGGTTGTGCCACATCTAGAATAACCTTGACCAGAAACATACCTCCTATCAAGATCTACAGAACATACCTAAAGACATCCATAATACAATCTGGTTACATATATATATATATATATATATATATATATATGTATATACTGTATATACAAATGTTTGTTTGTTCTCTAAATATTAGAGGGAGGGTCTTCTTCTTCTGAGATATTTCTCCCCACAGTTTTGGTGTATGCCTGCACCGACAGATTGGTAGGGTGTGCACAGTCAGCACTGGCATCCATCTGTTGACATTCCTCTGCTACTGATGTCATCAATATATTGTCTCTTACCATAAGCACCTAATTACTCAGTAATTATTTATATGTATAAATATTATTATCTATTATTAAGAAATAAGTATGTGGAACACAAACATGAGCCAGAGCTCCCTTGCATTGCACATCAGCATAAGAAAAGCACTTGATACATGGCCTAAACCAACAACTATATAAAAGTATTCTTTATCTTTATATGTAAATCCATATAACAAATATACTTATCATGCTTAATAAGAAGAAAAGAACAAGGAATCTTGTTTAATTAATATCCAACTGGATTTAGTCACCAGCTATTTTATATTGAAATGAGTCGGGTAGAATGCATTAGCACATCGGCTGAGCCGGCTTGTTTACTTTTAGGCCACATCACAGAAGAAAACCGTAGTCTGGAAAGTCTTGTTCTCATATTAAGATGGTGATGGTTTCTTTTATTAAAATGCAAATGTTCTGGTGGTTATGAGATAAACTAAAAGTAATTATGTGTTCATTAGGCCATCAAATCACTTCCTTCTCTTTGCTTTGCTCAATTAGAATGCTAAAATATCAGCAGACTAGTCAGCCTTTTTAGCAAAGTCATAACAAAACAAAAATAAAGAATATTACAAATGGCGTGCTTGTGTCGCGGACCCTGCTTGGCCATGAGTATGTGAACACTCCTAATTATTAGACGTGGGTATGTAAGCCACACCTATCACTGGCAACACAGGTACCACTTTATCATATTGTGACATTCTTCATAATTACTTTGTGGCAACAGTATAGAGAAGGCGCTTTCTTGTTTCAGTAGGATAATAACCCTATGCACAATGCAAGGTCTATACAGAATGTGTTTGCACAAATGGAATTGGAAGAACACAGGGCCGCCATAAGCAAACTTGGGGGCCCTGTACAAGTTATTTATATGGGGCACCCCCATAAAAAGTACTATATATATATATGTATGTTATATATAACAGCTGATGTTACGCTATAATAAGCAGTTTATATAAAGAGTTCAATAGATTAATGTACTAATTAACGATCAGTTCATTGGGGGTCAGTGCAGTTTACCCTAAGTTTAAACCCTACACTCTCCCTCCTGCCCCTGCTCTGCGCTGTCATTGCTTGATATGGAAGTTACAGGATAAGATAGGTAAACTATGTAAATTTAGGGCCTCAATAACTAGTCAGTATTAGTTCATAATAGTAAAAAAATGTGCTAATAAGTCAGTATTTAAATTGGCCGTCTAAAGTTGCATATGTTTCTTTGAAAGTAATGTTTTTGCATAAGTTACATAAATTGCGTAAGTGTAAGGGCCCAATGATGTTGCTGTGGGGCCCAATAACCAGACATTCCCACTGCTGGAAAGTTTATGTAGGAAAAGCTCATATCATTCAGTAGATAGCTTCCAGTATAATCGGCTGATGTTACTCTATAATAAGCAGTTCATATAAATAGTTAATAAAATAGTTATTTAATGCGGAGTTTGCCCCTGCTGCCCCTGTCAGGCTTTTCTGCATTGTATTTCACTTGATACGCAAGTTTTGAGGCAAGCTACGTTTTGAGGCAGTTGTTGTGGAAGTTATGTAACTTTTGCCTTAACTTTATACGTAGCTTATTCAATTTGCATAGCTTTAATGACACTGCTGGGCCCCTTTCCAAAGCAGAATTTACTGAGAACCAGCACAACAGTAACCCCCTCTCCCCATGACTGGCCTACACAGATACCTTAACCCAGGGGTCGGGAACCTTTTTGGCTGAGAGAGCCATAAACACCACATATTTTAAAATGTAATTCCGTGAGAGCCATACAACATGTTTGGCAGCGCATGCTGTGGGGCAAGGTAGGGTGGGTGCCAAGGATGCCGGATGCGATGCAGAGGAGGGCGTGGCCTGTGCTTGGTGGATAGAAGACGTGTTCTAAGGCTTAGAACACGTCTTCTATCTGCCGAGTGCAGGGGCAAGGTAGGGTGGGTGCCAAGGATGCCGGATGCGATGTGGAGGAGGGCGTGGCTTGCGCTCGGCAGATGGAACACGTCTTCTATCTGCCGAGCGCAGGCCACGCCCCCATTATTTGTTTTATTAGAGGAGACATATTGGATAAAAGGGAAAACCCTTATTTTGTAGGCAATTATGAATAATATACGGTGCTGGTTTCCCTTTGGGCTAAACATTAATCCTCTCTGTAACAATGGCCCCTTTATTGGAGCTCCCTATAGATCCTATCACTTCTCTGTCGGAGTTTGAAATGAAGAGTGGGCGTGTCCTAACGGTCCCTGCCAGAAGCACAGTAGGAGGGGGAGAGCCAATCACAGCCCTGCAGTCACACAAGCACAGACAGGCTTCAGTTCCCTATCAGGTCAGCCTAGCTGCTGATTGGTCGCCGGCTCCCCAGCTCATCCAGAGAATTCAGCCAGCAGGAAGTGGAACAGATGGGCGGGGCTAGTGGGGGATTTGTGGAATTTCTCAATAAATCAGTCTGAAACACAACTTTTTAAGCACAATCCTTCTATATCTAGAGGAGTATAATTCCCTGGTACATTCATAATTTTTATAGGATTTGTCTCCTTTAAAGATTTCGCAGCGAGCCAGATGCAGCCATCAAAAGAGCCACATCTGGCTCCCGAGCCATAGGTTCCCTACCCCTGCCTTAACCCAACTGAACACCTGTGGGATGAATAGGAACATCAGTGTAACCCAGGCCTAATCCCCAACATCATTGCCCAACCTTTTATTTATGAATGGAAGCAAATCCTACTGACAGTGTTCCAAAACCTTCCCAGAAGAGCAGAGAGTAAAGGTTGTTTTACGGCAAATACCCTTGGTTTTGGAACATTATATTGGCAGGTGTCTACAGTTGGCTGTATAGTATATGTATTTCTCTGTCTCTCTGTTAGATTTCATCATCTAATATCTAACATACCTATCTATTTATCATCCTGTTACAAGAATAAAATACAAAATATTTTGGGATTAATTATATATGAAACTATGTCCCCAAATATATTGCAGTAAGGTGTTTGCAAGAACAGAAGTTGTTATGATCCATTTTCCTTTATTGGTGAAAGAATGGGCTACAGAGCATGACTGCACTGTGCAGTTTAATAAAGGGAATCTGCTTACAGACAGGGGGCGAGTGTGTCTGACAAGGGATACGCCGAGTTGTCAGGCCTCAGGAATTCTTTATTTGCTGGAGATTTAGCCTATTGTTTGTCTAGGCACCAGTAAGTGAAGGACTTTTAAGGACATGAAAAAAAATGGTTGCTTTTAATGTGGAATTTAAGAGGAAGTTGAACGGTTAGGAAGAGGAAAGAGACACACGAGGAAAGGAATGCTTACATTGTACTGAATGGGGTGAGAAGATGTGAACTGTAAGTAATTGTGTATATAGTCAAATACACTGTATTATACAATAGGCTGAGGCTATAAATGAGAAGTTTGGCATATGGGTAATGGAGAAAAGGCAAAAAATTGTGATTTATGGTATAACACATTGCTGGGGTTATTGGTCTCATATTAATAGTCGTGGTACTGCTATACTACCCTACCACTACCAAGCAAAGCACAGCTACACTTTTGTGTATAGGTTGAACAACACGATGGAATATTTCACATTTACTAAGATTATGTTACTTTTAAAAAAGTGACCTCTCCTTTGAGCAAGATGGTGGCGGCATCTCTCTTCTTTAAAAGGCAAGTGGGAAATTCTGTATAATGGCTACAGCTTGAAACATGTTGTGTTCTTTGTATTCCGTCCAGTAAAGGGTTGCAGTTCTTCTAACCCACCTTCCAATCCACCTGTTTCTGTTACCTCGCTATTGTTTTGTACAGTGAGAAGCCTTTATATAATCCAATAGCACAGTGGCACAGATACAGCATGGGGACAGAACAGTAATGAAGTACAAAATGATAAAAAATATAGTTTAGTATGGTATAAGAAACACGCTAATAGCGATGCAGTTCAATGTGATATCCAATATGTGCACTATGTAGGTGACCAACACACTGGGGTTCATTTATTAACACTGAGCAAATTTGCCCGTGGGCAGTAACCCATAGCAACCAATCAGTGATTGCCTTTTTTCAGCCAGCTACATGTAGAACACTGAATGCAACAATTTGATTGGTTGCCATAGGTTACTGCCCATGGGCAAATTTGCCCAGTGTTGATAAATGACCCCCACTGTGTGAGGGAAGAGTAGGGATACTAAAGACTTCCACAGAAGGGGGGCAGTGAGTCTCACTACTCACCAGTAGGAATAAAGCCTCCACACCTAACCCCAAGCAGGCATATAGATATATTTATAGTCAAAACTGATCGTGTTTCATGTATGTACAAACTGTTTTTCCCTAGCATGTAAGTTAAACATTGCTATTCGCTAAAGCAAGTCCTGCAAATATTGCTGTCCAGCTAGCTAATTTTCAGCCAAACTGCCACAATATTGGTTCATGTGTCGGTCCTGAAACAAACTGACTTCTCATTGGAAATCCTTGTAATAAGTTAGTTGCACTAACAACTAAAAAAACAATAAAAGCTCTAAACATTGATAACCAGTATTAGTCTTAAAGGAGAAGGAAAGGCAAAGTCACTTGGGGGTGCCAAAATGTTAGTCACACCCAAGTGACTTTAATCGCCTAACTTGTACCCTGATTCGACTGCTTATCTGCCCATGTTTGGGGACCCTCAAAGGCCCTATGTGACCCATATCCGGCCTAAAATTGCCCACATGTCAATGGGGCTGGTTTTAATTTTTCATTGGATCGGGGATCACATTGGCTCATTCCCATCGTTATAATTGAATTGATTTAAAGACCTCACCAAATTAGCGGATTTTATGGTGTATGCCCACCTTTACAAAATAGTCTCAAAAAGTTAGTGGATCTCATAAGGAGAATAAGACACTTGCAAGGGGACATGATTACTCCAAGTATACTAAGGGATATAATAGAGTAATAGCGTAGGTGGTTCTTCACAGTGAGGGGAGGGAGGTTGGGAATGCCGCCTCGAGTGCCTCGAGAGTTTTGTTATGGCAGATTCTGTTAATGCCTTTAAGAGGGGCTTGGATGACATCTTGAACAAGCATAGTATCCAAGGATATTTGGATCTTAAGATCTACAGTATAGGTATTGGTATCTGTCTTTGTTCAATCCAAATTAACTATGTAACTATAGTATAGCACTACTGTATTTGCTGAACTGTATATTTTTACAAGACCAAAACTCAACAGGGGAACAAACATTGCAATTAATAAAAACAAATATACACAGTAAAAAAGATTAAATACAAAGGTACAAGTTAAGAGACAATGGAGGGAGCAGGTATGTGCAGGTAAGTGGATGAGTTGCTTATGGCACAACATAGGAGGGTGATAAGTGCTGGTATCCACAATGGCTGGACCACTGGCCAAGACAGGACTAGATACCAAGCTAGTGCATCAAGGGTCAAGTCTAAATTTAGTTTTGAAAGATGCTGAGCATTGAAAATGTACCAATATCCCCTAAGTACATTATACCCACAGCCAAGAATAGTTTCTCCTCTCTGCCTGTGTATGAGCCCTTCCTGATGGCCGATTTCAGGCAGGTTTAAAAGCCCATCTGGAGAGAACCACGTGTATGCTGATGTGGCCCTTTCCAGATGTGCCTTCATAGGTCTCTTTTATGATTTAATCATTGGCCCAGAACAGCCTGATTTGGCCCTGCACATAGGTGGCCACTTCGGGCAAAGATCTTTATGTGTGTTGCCAGCTTAATCTCAGAATACTACAAACAACCAAATCATAAATGACAATACTAAAAGCAGGCACTTCTTACCATATAATACAGTAAAGCAATGTTTAGGTTAATGTATGTTTGTTATATATACAGTATATAAATTCACAGGCAAGCACCAAACCTGGACCTATGACAACCATGTAATACTCGCCCATCTCAAGCTCCCAAACAACAGTTTTTCCCTATAACAAAAATATGCGATCATGTTATTTATTTATTATTTATAAATCCAACACATTTATGGTTTCAATTTACACTCTCCCAGTGGTCTCTCTACTTATTTCTGCTCGATGTGTTAATGTTTCTCGGAGCATTTCCAATTTCTCTGAACAGTTATTAACTGGAGACATGTGAATCAATCCAATCCTCTGCCCTATGAAACCGAGCCTGTTCTGTGGTGTTATTTAGAGATATTTTTATTTTCTCATTGATTTTAGCAGTGAGTGACTCAGCCTTTACCGTTGCTAAAATATCAGTATGTCTCATAAGGGTCCAATCTTTTCCCATCATTATTGATGCAAGGAATCTTTTTCTGGCCTTTGCTGTAATGGTAAGCATGGCTAGTCTGCACTCAGACCTTTATAATGACTGTTCCTAATGCTACTCTTCCTGTAATGACAGATTCCATTATGCCGGTGGCACCAAATCCTTCAGGGTGCAGCAGAATCATTGTCTAGGCCAGAACCCTGTATGGACATCGCTTGGCCAGACCGTGCAGCCAGGGTTTTACAATTGGGGGAGCAGACCCTGTGACTGCTGGTGGGCCTCGGAGCTAGAAGATTACAGGAAACACAGGTGTGTGCAGACCAAAACAAAAGTAGTAGACAAAATCCAGTCTGAGTATTGCAACATAAATCCCCAATTATTTCTTTTGCAGATTAGCTCTTACAAGGAAGTTCTGTTCATTAAATTGCTCGGGCAATTAATATAATTACCTTGTCAGTTTAATAATCCTTTAATAAGAAAGCACACCATTCAGAAAAAGTCAACAACATAAACAGGTATAACTGTTCTGGGAAAGGGCAGGTGCATAATAAGTGGCCATTTTGGATGTGGGAAGATTGTTTTGCAAGAAACCCAAGTGGCAGTAAAATTCCAGAAAATAAGTTGATTGTGAAATTCACACCATCACATGTTTTGTGGTCAGTGTCCACCACTTCCAGACAGGGAAGCCGAGTGCTGGGACCCTTAACTTGTGTATTGTTATATTGCCATTGTTCTGCCTAGTGGCTGCTGGGGGTGGAAGGGAGGGGTTGACATCACACCACCTTGCAGTCTCTCAAGCCCATAGCACCTGGATCTAATGTTTTTCACTTAACCATAACCAATTACCAGAAAAAATGTGCTGCAAATTCCTACATTCTGATTGGCTTTCAGCAGTTTTCAAAACATTTGGCAGAACCAAGTAAAACCTTTTCCCACTTTCTATTTTGCTGCTGATGAATCCCAGTAATGCTTGGCCTTTCTCAACTTTGTTTAAATCCTTTCTGATCTAATTTCAGTATTAAATGACATTTTTTAAAAACACTTTTCCCCCCTTTAATACCGCTGCAGGTCATATTTTCATGTCTAAGCTGTACCAGTCCCACTTCTTCACATCTTGGATGGTTTCGGCTGTTCTTCATCTCCCTATGGAAATGTGAGTTCGATTCAACCTTGCCAACAGCCAAGGGATTAACCAAAGTGGATGTCAAAACCAACAATTATTTTCCCAATACTGACAGACTGAAGTTTGAAAATGATTTTGTTCACAATTTAATTATAATAAAGGAATCAATTCAACCTACCAGTCAGCTCCGTGGCTCGTTATTATCTATCATTTTAGAAACTGTCATGATTTGGCTGTCTCTTATTTCATGTATTAATTCCATAAATCTCTTGAGTTTTCTGGGATCTAGGTACCTGATTTATTCATAGGCACTCATCATCTCACTGACTTACTGCTGGAAGTGGAAGTGGAAGGGCTTTACATTCTTATATTATTTCATAATTTGCTGGTTGTGTTGGAAAACTTAAGTCTATGTAATACAAACAGAGGCTCTATTAGTATTAAGAGAAGGGACAAGCTATGGTTAGAGAAGAAACAAATTGCAACTAATGTAGCTCTAAATGCAATATACACCGCTGGAATTCTGTGAAAAATGCTGCACTGTGGGTAAAAATCTTGCTGATTAATGATAAGTGAATCTGTCCCATTTTGCATCACTGAAAAACTCATGAAACTATTAAAAAATTAGTGAAACTGAGAAAAATTCCCAAAATGCATTGAAGTGAATGGGCATTTTTTGCAGCTACCACACAACTTTTTTTTTTACACAAAATACATTAAAGTCCATGGGCATATTTTCTCAAGTTTTTTCTTACTCCAAATGCATTGAAGTCAATGAACGTTTTTTTCTCACGTTTTTTTCTCCAAATGCATTAAAGTCAATGGCCGTATTTTCTTACTCCTAATACATTATTACTATGGGAGTATTTTCACAGCTACCGCACAACTATTTAGTTTTTTTATGCAAAATACAGTCAGTGGGTGTTTTTCTCACTCCAAATAAGTGGGCCTTTTTTGCCAGTTTCACAAAAAAAATGTGCCAATGGCAAAATGTGGAATTTCGCCATGAATCAATGAATGACGAGAAAATTTGCTCATCACTAATGCTGATTAGCGTCCAAGAATTGCAACTTTTATTCACTTCATAAATGAACCCAAGACAAATGAGTTATGCTACATTTGCAATCATTGTTTGCTATATACCTTACCTTATATTGCTATATTGTGCATTTTCACACTAGTGCTTTGTGAGCAACAAAAAGGTGCTTGGTGCTTCCGCTTTGTACTTTTGCATTGCATTCAGTATTAGACCAGTGTTTTGTATTTTATCCTAAATGTACCCATCAGCAGAGTGTCCTGGAAATAAAGACATCCTAGAATTGATCCAAAATTGATCCAGTTTTGCAGCTGGGATTTTTAGACCTTAACCACTCAAGTTGATTAATTCTAGGGAAACGTATACCTGCCTAAATCAGGAATATATTTAATGAGCTATTCAAATTTCATCAGAGCACTTTCTTCAAAAATCTTATTCTCGTTAGGCCAAGGAAAGTGTGTCTGACTGATCAAGAGCATTATTCCAATGTGGAACCTGAGATTCTAGGAGGTTCAGGTAGTAATACCCTTATTAGAGCACACTGAGAGAGGATATAAAAGTTTATTAAAATGGAGGCTGCGATTGATGGCCATAGCCCATATCTTGAGAACTTTATTAACCAATTGTATTTATTTAATTTCAACTTCTTAAAGTTCTCACTACAACCTCCCTTTGGCCTATTTGCCTATAGGATACTACAGTTATTTCCCTCTCTCTCTCTCTCTCTCTCTCTATATATATATATATACTGTATATAGAGAGAGAGAGTAAACTATGTGTTGATTAAACCACCACAGCCCACCTACAGCAAGTGGTTTAATCAACACATACACAATATAATATTCTCTCTCTCTATAGATAGATAGATAGATAGATAGATAGATAGATGATAGATAGATGATAGATAGATAGATAGATAGATAGATAGATAGATGATAGATAGATAGAGAGAAAGAGATAGATAGATGATAGATGATAGATACATAGATAGATGATAGAAAAATAGACAGATAGATAGATAGATAGATAGATAGATAGAGAGACACAAAAAATCATAATCATATTGTTTATGTATTGATCAAACCATTTGCTGTAAATGGGCTGTTTAAATGTTTAAAGAGGACCTGTCACCCAGACATAAAAAGCTGTACAACTAAAGTCCTTTGCAGTTGAAACATGGAACTCAAATTCTTTTTTATTAAAAAAAAAACCCCATCCAATCCTGTTATAAACACATTTAAAATTTTCAGCTGCCAATCATATATTGCCTGCCCCGCCTCTATGCCTCAGGCACAGCAATCACTTTCACTTTCATTTTCACACTTCCTAGATGTCATTTCTCTCCTCACACTCCCCCCTCCCTTCCCACTGTCTATAATTTTGCAGCCTGTGTATGGGACATTTGACATTTGTCAGGTCCATGATTTTGGGATGTTGCAAACATTGCCATGACAACAGCTTCCACAACATGGCTGCCAATGACTTGCTGTGATTGTGGATTCCAAAAGAAGAAAAGAGACAATATTGAAATAATTTATTTAGTGAAAATGAAGTTTATTTTGCCCGACATAGGAGATAGTATTTAGAATTATTTCTTAGGGTGACAGGTCCCCTTTAAGAACTTCCCCTGAAAACCATCATAGAATGTCTGGAGAAATTGTAACCAGATCAGATGAATTAAACACAAAATAAATTGTATCTTTATTGTAGCGATAAAATCAGACCAAGCAGACTTTAAACATCAACCCACTTCCCCTTTGGCTGTTAAATACCAGGATTTCACAGCAGATAAAAGCATTTCCCATAGTTGCCAACTTCCTGGTTTAAAAAATAAAATAGTCATCATTCATTGATTTGTTGCCTCGGAAGACTCCACGTTTAAGCTCCTCTTTGCAGAACAAGAGCTTTTAGGGCAATCCATAATTTGAATATTTTGCTTAAATCAAGGTTTTTATCCAAGATTTGCTATGCACATTGTGAAGGTCGTTATGTTTATGTGCTCATTACTCTGGCCCGGAGCTGCTTATTACAAATAAATACTGCCCTCGTGCAACTTTCCTGACTTTTTGATGTGACGGGTGAGGGGGGATATAAAAAAAATAAAGTTCATTGTGGGTATTAGCAGTACCCTTCTGCCCCACCTCTTGGGCATGAAAGCCAAATGTGGACTATTTTCAGTGAAGTACCTAACTGAATGCCAAGGTCCACGCCCACTGAGAGGGTGTTCTGGATAAGTTAAATTTGGAACTTGTCAGCACTGCTGTTATAGATAGAGATTAGATACATATTAACTGTGGCCATTAGGGTGAAATGACATAGGTTATCAGCTTTTGGGTCGAATGGATGGATAACAGGTGAGGACCCAAACATAGAATGGCCACTCTATTAACTTTTTTTATATTATTGCTTTACTTGTGAAAGACCTGGAGGCCCACACAGGTTTTGCAGTCATTTTCACAGCTTCCATTCTTTCACTTGTCCCCACAGTCTCAGTATTATAAATAAAACAGTGCAGGACTTTACAGTATCCAATGTATTCCTACATCCCACCATCCTGATGCCACACCATCTTTCTCCTTTTTGGACCCTCAGTTTGTCAGCTAGCTTACCTACTCCTACTTCTCACCCACAAAATGTACCCAAACACACAGGGTCGGACTTGGGGTTGCAGGGCCCACCGGGGCTACTGCCCCAGGGGCCCTGCACCACCCATGGTGCCTCTTCTGGCCACATCCCCTGCCACACACACCCAACCCCCCGCAGGGGCCCCCGCCCAACGTCCCCTAAAAGCACCTACAGTATGTGAAAATCGTCAGGTGAGGACATCGGCGGCCAGGGGAAGCTGCAATAGGGTCGGATCTGGGCCGCTGGGACTCACCAGGGCCGGGGCCCACTAGGTATTTTCCCGGTGTCCCGGCGGCCCAGTCGGACCCTGCAAACACAAACTGGCCTACCTAGACTCTCACCTTAGCCACTCTGAGGAAGCTGTTATCTGTCCTCAGGTCTGGCCAACAATTTGCTCTCTTAAATATGGAGCTCAAGGGCAAACCTCTTCCTTTTGATTCACTGAGGGGCCACCTCCTATCAGAAAATTTAGTTATAAGGAGATTAAGTGTACCACAATGCTGGTTAGTGACTGAAATGTATAATAATAGTAAACCATTCTAAAACTTTTTAGATTCCATCAAACAATCCTAAAGATGAGCTGAATGACCATAGATGCTTTATTGCATCCATTCCCCAGTTCAAAATAAAGCAGAATCTCTTTGGTACCTGTAGGAACCTCTGCTTGTCTATCATTCATTATTCAGCATATCAGCAAATCCAGATTAATGCCTCTTGGAATTCAGACCATTGCAGTAATATATCTGACATTTTTCATAGCTGCATAATGTTTTCTGTGCTTGCTGGGACTAAATCATTATACTCTCAACAGGAACAACATGATGTCCCTCTGCAAGAGGCCATGGCTTTCATTCTCTGCCTCCAAGGTCAGCAAGGCAATCTTACCCATTAATGGGGCTCTGCCTTGCTGCAGTGCTATAGCACGAGTCAAAAAGCAGAGCATGTTTGCAGACATCCCTATCTTCTATACAGTATAGTTTTACCTGGTTAAAAACAGAAACTAATTAGATTTAGCTGATATATAAACAGTAAATATAGAGTGAGAACTCTGAAAATAGGACTATAATGGTGACTAATAGGGCAGTACAAGGTATTTTTTTTTCCATGGACTCCCTGACCAGAAAATGCCACTGGCAAAGGAAAAAAACAAAATTGCATTATATAATAACGAATAGATCATGTCGTTTTTATGTATGGAGTTTTATGTTGCTCTCCAGCTTCCACCTAAGAGCTAAAAGCTGCTGAGTAGTGCTGGAAGTTGTAGTTCAGCAGCAGCCTAATGGCTCATTTAAATCCATCCCTGGCAGCAGGATACAGAGTGGCCTGCCAAGGCACATAACTCCTCCACCCATTGAACAGAAGCATTAGCAGAGGCAGCACTACGTTTCAGGATGTTTGGAGACCATGAGAGTCAGAAATGCACATTCTCTCTTTCTTGTTTTTTTACATTTTCTGTTATTTCAGATTTAATTGCAATTGGCTACTATTGCTTACAGAGTAAAATACGCACTATTGTTTTCAGTCGCTTCTCAGCAGCCCTGCACCTCGGAGCCCAGGACACAATGATTTACATGCCCATCTCTAAATGAGACAAAAAGCTATTTCTCAGCCAGATGAAGACAGATGGGGAAACCACCTTAGGTCATAATGAAAGACAGAAATGTTCCTTTTCTAGAGCAGATGTTAAGGGTCACATGATTCCTGTCAAAAATTAACTAGCCAAAATATTATCCCAGCCACCTTCCTAGAAAACCACACATTTGTATGTTACTGTGCACACAGCGAAAGCACCGCATCCATACGGCAAATTTGATTTATGGGCTTTCATTGCTTGCATCAGAGATGGAGTTAGTTTTTTTATTCATTATTATACATCATAGCCGTATAATGTTTCTTATTTGCATAGAAGGCTAATATACTGTATATAGACTGTATATATATGTAATCATTAAAGGGATTGTTCACCATAAAATGAATGACAATTTGCTATTGGTCTTTTTTTTTTTTACTATTTGTGGGTTTTGAAGTTTTAAACTTTTTGTTTAGCAGCTCTCCAGTTTGGAATTTCATCTGGTTGCTAGGGTCAAAATTATCTTAGCAACCAGAAAGTGGTTTGAATGAGAGACTGACTTATGAAAAGGACAGGGGCTAAATAGAAAGATAAATAATAAAAAGTAAGAAGATGGCCTGTGCCTAGGACGGCAGGTCTTTGGGGGTGGCCCTTGAGTACCTATAATTTCTTTTTTTTCCATAGGAAATATGCCAGTGGAGCAGGGGGGTGAGGAGATCGGGGGCTCTATAAAAGTGATGTCACACACACGCTGCATGTGACATCACTTCCACAACGTTGGTGTGTGTGATGTCAAGTGTATGCTCTACGTGAGGTTATACGCAGGACATACGGTGTATTTAGATCTGGTGCCTAGGGCAGCACCGATGCCTACAAACACCCCTGATGACCCCCATTTAAAGCCAGGAAAGAGTCAGAAGAGGAAAAACGATAAATAAACGATAAATAGAAAATGAAGATCAATTGAAAAAAGTTGCTAAGAATTAATCATTCTAAAACATACTACAATTTAACTTAAAGGTGAACTAGAAATGCTGCATTATGGTTACAAAACATGTTGATTTGTGTCTGAAATTGCACTTTCCTCTTCTCAGTCTTAAATGACCCTTTACGTGTGCCGAGTCTGCAGAGAAGTAAGTGGGAAGAAGTTGTTGCTAATACAAGGGTAGTTCCAAATGATATAATGCATACAGGCCTCCATTTCCCTCTTAAAAATCTGATTTTTTTGCAGGCCTAACTGTTCTTTTCTTGGGGCCCCCATACTCCAGTCCCCTATTGAGTGAGTGGCAAATGTATTTGAAAAAATGCCTAAAATCTCCAAATGTCCCATAGGATTTAGATTTGGAAATCAAAATAATTTTGTATTTTAGAGGGACAGGCTACTTTTTATTAAAGTTCCCTGGATCATCAAATCACATTTCAAATGTAAGTGCAAGTGACTTTTAAGGTGATTCTGGTCCAAAAATCATCATTTTCTTCAATAACAGGGGCATTGGTGGGTGATTTTGATTATATGACACCTTGTTTTTAGCAGGGGTAAAAAAAAGTTGGGTAACGACCAAAATTAGACAGATAATTGATAAATGTTTTATCTTTATGTTTTTATTATACATAAATTACAGTAATAGGTTAGGCCATATAAATCTGATTGTATTGATCTCTGACTGGCCAAAGGGTTTTTTATTAAGGTTCTGCTACATCAGTATATTAAAGCAAATTAAGAGATAGAAAGCTTTTAGAAATGCCCTCCCCTATAAATAGGGGTTGTTTGTCCATATGTTGCAATATATTCCAACTGACCAAATCAAAGTCATTGCACAATTCCAGTGTAATTGCGGGGCTGAGACCAGCATTGGCTGCGTTGCAATTGTGTCTGATGCATCTCTGCAGAGGAGAAATTACTGCTTAAAGATGGAGGCAGTTCCATGGTTCTGCTGTCTACATAGGGGCACTTGTGTACAAATCAAAAGAAGAGGCAGTACAGATGCACTGGTGCCGAGTACAACCAGGGCCAGACTGGCAATCTGCGGATTCAGGCAAATGCCAAAGGGGCTGCCAGGAACAGAACTAGGAGTAGGCAGAAGAGTAGAGATGTAGCGAACTGTTCGCTGGCGAACTAATTCGCGCGAACATCGGGTGTTCGCAAGTCCGCAAATTCGCGAACTTTTCGTGATGTTCGCAATTTGGGTTCGCCGGCACCGAAAAAATCGCAAAACTTACGATAACGGTACGAATTCTCTGAAAAAATCGCAAAACTTACGATAACGGTACGAAAAAGTCGCAAAACTTACGATAACGTTACGAATGATCCGAAACAGTCGCAAAACTTACGATAACGGTACGAATGATCCGAAAAAGTCGCAAAACTTACGATAACGTTACGAATGATCCGAAAAAGTCGCAAAACTTACGATAACGGTACGAATGATCCGAAAAAGTCGCAAAACTTACGATAACGGTACGAATGATCCGAAAAAGTCGCAAAACTTACGATAACGTTACGAAAGCTCCGAAAAAGTCGCAAAACTTACGATAACGTTACGAAAGCTCCGAAAAAGTCACAAAACTTACGATAACTTTACGAAAGCGCCGGAAAATACGAAAAAGTCGCAAAATTACCGATCATTTCGAAAAACGGCGTGTGTCAATTTTTCAGAGGTTTTTGCCCTTGATCCCCCTCCTGCATGCCACTGTCCAGGTCGTGGCACCCTTTAAACAACTTTAAAATCAGTTTTCTGGGCAGAAATGGCTTTTCTATTTTTTAAAGTTCACCTTCCCATTGAAGTCTATGGGGTTCGCAAAGTTCGCGAATATTCGCAATTTTCGGCGGAAGTTCGCGAACAGGTTCGCGGACTTTTTTTTTGAGGTTCGCTACATCCCTACAGAAGAGGCACTAGTCTAGGATGCAAAGATGGGTGATGGGTACATAGCTCCTCTAGTCCAGGTCCCTGTCTCACCAAAACCTGCATGCTGCAGTTCCCTGCCCGTTCCTTTTCATCCACCCTGTTGTCGGCGTGCGTGCTCATTTACACATGTGAGTGGTGGTGGCGGGGAGAAGAGGTTGGATGCCTAAGGCACCCAGCTGGCTTGGGCCCCCCTGGGGGCTGCTTTAATGTGCCACAGACAGATCTATTTAGTGGAGTGGTTGAATTCCAATCTGGGCCTGAGAGCAACTATAGGTTAGTGCAAGGATTGGCTTTTAGTAATGAGGAAATCTGGCCCATTTCGGTTTGTCAAAAAATTTGCAAAACTTTGAAAAGATTTGTGAAATGGCAAAAAATGTGTGAAATGTGGAAAATGATTATCGACAATTTTTTGGACGTGCAACCTTTTTTGTCAAGCTGCAAATTTTTCTGCGATTGATTTTTCCGCCCGTTTCACGAAACAATCCTCCAATGGCGAAACGCAGAAATTCCATGCCTGCTGAAAATTTTCCCTCGTCACTATTGGCTTTGAATGCAAGTACCTCTAATGAATGGCTTCAACGGGCACAACTGGTGCGTCCTCAGTTGCGGCTGTGGCCATAAATTTTCCCTTTAGGACAGGGGTCCCCAACCTTTTTAGCACCATGGCCCGGTAGGAGGCAAAAAAAATTTTCCACGGACCGGAAGAGGGGAGGGGGCCGTCCATGGCCTGGAACTGGTCCGCGGCCCGGCGGTTGGGGACCCCTGCTTTAGGAGATATATATAGCATCTGCAAATTCAGCATAATCACAATCTTTAATTTTTTTACGTTTCCCAGCATCAAAACAGAATAAATTCTGTGAAAAAGGAAAATCCAGGAAAAAAGACTTGTCTGTATGAGACCACAAAAACATGGCGTCAATTCCGGGAAATTGTTAAATCCGAGTACATAAAATCAGGGTTTTACTGTATAACATTTATTGTAAAGTATCAGAATGGTTGAGTTCCCAGTTGGGGGTTATGAGTTTGACACTTATACACATCTATAATATAATCTGATAGGATACAAGTTGCAAGGAAGTAAATCTCTATAGGTGTTTTCTTTGGCTTCAGGAAGATTTTTTTTTTGTGGTCTGAAAAAATTTGATATGTTTCAAACACTAATTCTAATTAGCTACCTTTGGAGTAATTATGCAAATTCCAGGAATCAACTAAATGTTTAATTGCCCTTAACATTTAAAAAAAAAAGCAAATAAACCCCCAAATGAATTTTTATGTGATTACCCAAGAAAAACACAAATACCATCAATATAAAAAAAACATATTTTGGATTAATATTTGACTCCTTTATGACAGGAGCTTTAAAGCATGTGCCTTGCTGGAAACATTTGCAATTCATACATGATTAAAATGCATTTGATTTCATTTGTCTGAAGCTCAGCAGCCGAGGGCGCATCTGTCACACTGCTAGGGCCCTGGGTTTCCAAGGACTAATGGAGTGCAGCCATTCGCCAGGCCCTGCACATTCACGCCTGCAAATCGTACCGCGCCTTCTGTTGTGTGCTCAGCTTCATGGTCTGCCCCAGAGAATTAAGGGTAATAAAGGATTGATGTTAAGTGGTACGGGATAGTCCTTGGCTGATAAGGTGAATTTGTAAATTTTAACATATGTTTATAGGTTAAACAGCCTGACTAGTACAAAGGCGATATGAAAACATTTGGGAAAATGGAAATATTTAAAAAAAAAATACTGCTTTGTTCATGGCCTATTTAGCTAGTATTCAGGAGAACCTTCAAAGAACAAAAGGAACCATCTTCTATAGGAGGCATTTCAGCGGCACCACCATTGCTTTATATACTCCTACATTTACTCCATCTTGTTGGGGGTTACAAAAGAAAAGCAGATAGGCTGCAGTTCCAATATTACTATTACTGGTAACACTTCTACTCAAACGTGCCCCAAATGACCAGCGCCGGATTTCTTTTTCGGGTGCTTATAGGCCGCCCCCCTTGGAATAGCGTGTCCTTGTAGATCTCATACGGAGCACTGGGAACAGGACGTGTTGACGTTTTCTGCGCGTCCCGTCCCCAGTACTCCATATGTAAGCAAATTTTTGTGCCATCCTAGGCACGGGCCTTTGTGGCCTCGCCACAAATCTGGGCCTGTAAATGACCACTAAACATTAAATAAGTTACAGATTCTGAACACTTGTTGATGGACCTATTGGTCTTTCAGCTCACTAGCCGTCACTGTCTGGTGCTAAGGGTGTGTTACTAAGACTGGAGATAAATATCACCAGTGAGCAATCAGATTTTAACGATCACCTACAAGTTAGAAATCAACATCAAAGATCTGATTGTTTACTATGGGCAATATCACTGGTCCAGTCTTAGTAACAACCCCTTAGGTTTTCTGCTATAACCTCACTCATGACACTCATAAAACAAAGGTACTCTTTCCCTTCTGTGTCATTTTTATATTATATATTAGAGCACTTATTTCCAAAGTGTATCACCCCTGGGGGGGGGGGGGGGTCTGGGGCAGTGACTAGCGGGGCTCAGCCTGCTCATCTTTAGATCTTATAGATATTCCTGAAGGTTAAAAAGGGCGAACTTTGGGTAGTGTCGTACTGGGGTGTCCAGGGTTCACAGGGGCTGGCACCAGTCACAAGCTCCTCCTGAAGCCCACCCCCATGCACCCCGCATACCTGAAACTTTCCTATTGTGGTCGCAGTTAGGAGTGAAGGGAGCTGCTACAGTTACACAGGAGCAGGAGTCAGTGGGGCCCATCAGGTTTTTTTCCAGTGGCTGCATGACTGATACACCAATGGTTTTCTAGCTCTGTAACTTTGTTGTGAATTAACGGGGGCCCTGACCAAAGGTTGACATTCCAGGGGTGGCTTAAACTTAAAAAGTCCAACAACCACTGCAGTCGAGAGAGACAGAAGGGTTTACCTGGATCCAAATGTTTAAGAGACAGAGACTATAATAAATGATGGAAACAATTCTACAGTCAGGATGGCCAAGCTTGGTCCTTATGACTTTTAGTTTCAACTCAAAGCTAACTAAAAAGTTCAAATTGCAAAAATACAACTGTACAGCCAGCTGTTTGATCTGTTTTGCCATTTATCAAAGCTTTCCTGACACATTTATCAAAGTTCACCAATAAGTGACCAAAGCACCCAGGCAAACCTTTACACAAATGTAATTGAATACTTACTGTATGTAGAGTGCTACCCCTGTGATAATAATAATAATAATAATAGTAGTAGTAGAGAGGGTTGTGCGCAGCCAGTATGAGACAATGGCATTTTAGGCAAGACTAACATTGTAGGCTATGTCATTTACACATTCATTGGTGGTAGGGGAAAACTAAGGAAATATACACTATATTGATATAAATTAGTACTTTAAATAAGCACAGGAAGGAAACTAGAGAGTTTGGAGTCAGCTCCAGCAGGGGGTTTAGAATGATAAATTAGGACAATTTTAATAAATCTATTTTTATTATAAACCTACTGTTGAAAGAAAACACAGAGAAATACCTAGATTTAGCATTAGGATTTCATGCCAAATTTGTAACTATTCTTTCAGATTTTGTCCATGAATTCCGCACATGGTATAACAGTTTTCTGGAAGGAACATTCTTAGTAAAAATGGGGGGAAAATATCCCCCCGCCCAGCAGATGCAGATCATTTAATAGCACAATAAGCACCAGATGATTCATCCAAATTGTATTCCAGGCAGCTGCACATAATAACGGAAATATTTTTATTGGCTTCTGCCAACAAAATGAGTGCAAAGAGGCCTAGAAAGTGTCAGGAATGAGCTTCTGTGCACCCTCCTCATTTCTTATGCATATAATAGAGGGTTTTGTCTGTGCACATTATAATCTGTAATAGTGGGTTAAAAAAACACTAAAATCATAAATTCTTAACATTAGGCTGTGAGGAACTCTTCAATGTGCCCTGCAGTGTGCCCCACTGATGCTGTTGAACCGTAGCTAGGTTTGTGAGTGCCAGCTACAGAGATACTTGCTCACTGCCAGTTAGGTCAATTGCGAGAAATTCCCAGAATTTTGCTGCACAGATCACAGGTGGGCAGTAAAATGCTTGGAATTGCCCCTCCATTGACTTTTATACTTTGTGGTGCCTCTCTAGAGTCTTCCATCAGTGTAGGCAGCGACATAAAGGGGGTCATTGTCCTCCTGGGTTTCCTGCATAGGCAGGACAATGCCCCACTATATGTCACTGCCTACACTAATGGAAGACTCTAGAGAGGAACCGCAACGTGGGTATAAAAGATTCCCTTTTTGCCCTCTAACCATCCCTGCATCATAGAAGATAGGATTCCTATATTTCTCTGACTATTATGCCCAAAAATATGTTCAGTGATACCTTTCGTAGAAATATATATTTATACATGAATTGCTTCCTTGACTAGCCATGCATGTATGCGTACGATAAGAGACAAAATATATCGCCTTTAGTGGGAGTATGATTGTTCCTGAACAGATCCAAAAATGCCTTTGCCGGGGAATATCAGGTGGTTGCCAGAATTTTGCTGAAAAATGTATGAGCGGATCTGCTGTAGCTATTATCGGGTGAAATTCAGTGGAAATGATTTATACAGACACAACTAAGGATACTTTCCTTTGAGTATGCACAGTGGAAGCCTCTCTGCTGGCCAATCACAGTAAAACAGGCAATAGGGTTCCAGAAAAATGAGACTGTATTTTCTTCTGGAAATTCCAGTATTTCACATTCCGCATTCCTCCCCATGTTACACTTTACTTCAGAGCACCAGTATAAACTAGCTGATTTCTTGTATTGGAACATTTGCACATATTATGCAACATTTATCCTTCCCCTTCACAGAACAGGCACTTAGAGTGCAATCTCTTAGGCACAGTATATTCACGTTAATGGAAAAAGGCAGCTGCAAAATCTGAATCAATCTAGGAACTACAAAACCTTCAAATTGATCAGTATTGATCAATATCCATTGATTAAATCAAGATACAAAATGTAACCATTGTGCAAATCCTTCTTTGGGATTCACCAGCTCTAGGGTTCTCTATGGGGGTCTGAGATATGGATTCCTTGAAGGCTCACATAATGATAAATATTGATGTTGTTTGAATTAGAAGACTCAATGGCAAGGTGCATTAGTGAATTGAAGAAATTAGGGAATGACGTATTTGAAAGAAAAAGCATTACCAACTTTAGACTCTAGTGCAGCAACAACCAGATTCAGTTCAAGCCCCCCATGGAGGTCCAACCTTAGGTCAAGTCCCCTTTTTGCATAATAAGATAAATTATATAGGAAAACATTGGTGTATCAGCCATTCAGCCATAGTTAAGAATAAGTATCTTAGACAGTGAATACCCCCCCTCCATATCTCACTTACTGGCCTTCAAGCTGGGAGTATCTAGTATAGCATTTAGAAATCTGATTTCTCACCCAATTCATTCTTAAGGCTAATGCCACACGGGGGCTGATCTCTGCCTACAGAAAAGAGCAGAACAAGACTCAGCCTCAACTCTGACATTAGCTTTCTTCTTTGCTTGAACCCAGAACCATTACAGAGAAGTGAAGACTGAGATCAGCCCCCATGTGGCATTAGTCTTACACCTGAATTATACCATACTCTCCCCTGTGCTAGCTGCATTGGGTACAGGTCTTTAAAATAGTCTCTGCTCAGCTCTATGCACTTTTGTATAGTTGCCCTTTGTGCTGTTCAGTCTATCAGTCTAGGCTGCTGTGCCTATTGATGCAGGGGAACCTTGGAGTTACTGCCACCTCCTAACCAGGCAGCTCAAGGGTTCCTTCACCGCCCATCATCATTAGATGCAACACACTTGCGCTGAAAGAATTGGATGCAGATGTCATTTGTATGCCACACACACTGGAAATTACACCGCGAACACCAGAAATGACCAGACAGACTTAGATAATATCTGGTGCAAGTTGCATCAACTTAGGTGAATTGGATTCAACTGCAGTAGACACAATGCAATTGTATCAAGAGAATCACCTGTTTGTGTCTGGGGAAAAAACGCTTCCTTGTGGGGAAAAAAATTGCGATTGCACATGAAATTGCACTTTGCACACTGCTTCACTGTTTTACGTTATAAATTTTGAGACCCCCTTATGTCAGTGTTTCATCATAATCAAATGTTAATAAAGCAAAACAAAAGTATATATACTTATAAGAATCTACCAAATTATTCTAAACAAAACAAAATATTAATTCTGTATTTTTAATTGTGTATTTTCTTTGCTACCATTTCCCATTTGTTATTGGCTTACAGAGACATTACATAATAATGACATTTATTACCGCTGGAATACTAACAGGCTTGTCACTCTCCCTGTATCCACTGGGTGGCAGGTTGAATCCCTAAGCAAAGTCTACAATTACATCACAAAACAGATACTCACAAGGCAGACCGGCAGCATTAAAGGAACCCTCACTGGCACAATAATAATAATAATATAACAAGAATCCTGTCTGAGTTTGTGTTGGGACAGAATAAATAGGGAAAGTCCTGGAACCTCACTTTATCACCTTGTTCAGAGCTTAAATGCAAAAACATATTTTACTATAAAATTAAGGCCATCAAATATATATATATATATTTTTTTTTTGGGGGGGGGGTGCAAAGGCAGATGCTAAGCCTGGGGCTCAGGTAAGGGGTAATAGACCTTTATTTACACAACCTTTTTGTACTAAGGGGGGGGGATGTGACTAAATAGGCATAATGGGGAACTGTTTCAATTCACAAAACAAGGAGCCAAACCCTGTGTGGTATTGATTACAGGGCCGGACTAAAACATGTTGTGGCCCTAGGCCACTGTTGTTGACTTCCAAGGGCTGTTGGGAGCCATAAGAAAGCTGTTGACTGACAGCTTTGCACAGTGGCAGATTACTATCCAGCCAGACAGTATCAGCCAGAGCCTTTAATAATCTTTTATGAAAAGGGAGGCAAAAAAAACATTTCTAAATATTTCCATTAGACATATACATATGGATAAAAACAAAGTTCTAGTGGTCCTTAACCTAGAGACCAACATGTAAGTATATGACCTTCCCCTCCTCTCCGTATATGTGGCAGTGCCCCTCTTCCCCATCTAAACCCCCAATCTACCTATAATATTGCTCAGTCTTTACCTGAAACAAACTCCTAAAGGTCTCAACTCTATGTAAAGGAAAGCTTGCACAATCTGCCCTATGGAGGGGCGCCTCCCTGCACTTTTCTACTACAGCATGTTGTATAGACAAGAAGTGATCCACCCCATGCCTAATACCGCTTTATTTAGAACATATAAGCCATTATTTCTACTATAAGTCCTTTTACACGGTCACCGTGTAGGGAAACTGTGTTGATCTCTTATACAATTTAAATAGGCTGAGAAATTGGCACTACAACAGACCCAGTGGATGTTGGGGGAGATTAAATAGAGGACTAATTGCGGGTACTTGCTCAAGAAACTCTAAGAAGTTCCCCATCTAAACTTCCCAATCTAGTTACTGTATGGAGTTTTGTGTGACTTAGTCTTTACCTGACAAGCCACCAACTGTTTTGAATCTTAGCTTTGTATAAAGAAAAGGTTACATGGGCCCATGGGGGGCACTTCCTTGCAATCTCCTTCTACAGCATGTTGTAAAGACAGAATTGGTCCACCCCATGCCTAACCCACCTTCATACCAACATATAAGCCTTCCCTGTCTTGGGAACAATATTAATCTTATATATAAAGAGACCCTAGTGGCTTTTGAGATGGAAAAATAGAAGGGCAGAGATCTCAGTGTGGTTCCTTGGGGTAAGTAGAATCAAGTTCCTCATCTAAACCTTCCCATCAAGCTACTGTAAGGAGCTCTGGGTGACTTAGGGGTATATTTATCATGCAGTGTGTAAAAAGTGGTGTAAAACATTACCAGTAATGTTGCTCATAGCAGCCAATCAGATGCTTTGCTTTGGTTTTCTAACTGTTGAAATCTAATTTCTGATTGGTTGCCCTGGGCAATATCACCAGTAATTCTGTAATAAGACAAGCCACCACCTACCAAGCATCTCAGCTCTGTATAAAGGAAAGGTTACCTGGGTTCCCCCACAGAAAGCAACTGCACCCTCCTACTACAACATGTTTAGATATTACAAATTGGCTGAGACAATTGCAACAGAGGCATCAGACCCAGTGGCTGTTGGTGGAGGAAAAGTAGAAGGAATAAAGACATTTGCCAAAGTATAATTTATACATTTGGCAGCTTAAAAAAAAAAAAAGATCTTGGGAAATGAGGAGACCAAAGAACTGTTCCCATGGGGCCCAGTATCATCTCTTAATACAAGTGGACCAAAAAAAGTCTCAAAATGTTTCCCAAACACTAAGGTGACAATAGTTCCAATGGCTTAACTGAAAAAGAACAATACTAAGTTACTTTCATGAGTCCCACTGTTCTTTGCTTCCTGCAATAAAACTTATTGTGATCTTAGAGATGCAGAGCACCTGTTACCTAGAAACTCCAATTTATCTGATATTTTCATTTGCCAATAGGCCATATGTACTCGGCTTCATTGATTGGGTTTCGCTGTGTGATTAAATAAATAAGATATAGCAAAGTGACAAAATGGCTAAATAGAATTCTATGTGAAATGAAATGTAAATTGGATTTAGGCAGACACTTTCATATAGACCTCCTGTCAAACCTTATCAGGCTCCTTCCAATCCCTACCGTGATTTTGGCTTTCACTTTTATTACACGTTGCCACTCAAGGGCATTGATGTTTTCTCTCTCTGGAAATTCATTTGCATTTAAATGATTTGAAATAATCATAAAAGCCAAGTGCTATGAAGTTTGAAATTAGTTACTGTCTATAAATTGCGGCAGCATTAAAAGATGATTTTGAAAAGATTTGCTGTCTTGGATGTACGCAGATTAAAATCTTTCAGAAGAACACCTTGTTACCAAACAGTAAAGAGGTGGCTGACACCGGCAGCCGACAGTTTATTCTTTTGTGTTAAATGCTTCAAAAATTGCCAAATTGAGTGTAAGCTCTTCAGGGTTTGCCGGTTTGTCAGTAGGTTGATTTAAGATTCCATATCTTTAGCAACGCTTGCCTGATGTCACCAAGTCTATTATTTTCGCTCAGTGGGGCTAATAAGATCTAAAATGTCAATTAATATCCCAGGGGCGAGGAAATAGTATCAACATATGGCCTAGGGGAAATGATCCGGACTTCCAGAGAGGAGAAATCTAGATGAAAGGGGTGGGCTGACGTCATAGAAGTGACAAAGTTCTACCAATCCATAGCAACCAGATGTTTGCTTATTAAAAAGAGACCAGCCAATGCTACCTGCTGATTGAGTGCTTTGAGTTATAATAATTTGGGCTCAAAAAAGACAATAATCCATTAAGTTCAACTCCTGCCAAAGACACCAGTGCACATATACAGTATATAGCATACACACACTCATGCCGACTATCTACATTCTCACATATATAAATGATATATATATACATACACACACTCATGCTGACTATATGCTCACATATATAAATGATATATATACATACACACACTCATGCCGACTATCTACATACTCACATATATAAATGATATATATACATACACACACTCATGCCGACTATCTATATACTCACATATATAAATTATATATATACATACACACACTCATGCCGACCTATGTATATACTCACACATATATATATACTGTATATATATACATACTTTTACTTAACTAACTGTAGAGTTTAAGATCACAATAGCTTTGCATGTTTTGCGTGTCCACTAAGTAATCCAAGGCCTTCTTAAAGGGGTTGTTCACCTTCAAAAGGGTGTAGAGAATGCTATTCTGAGACAATATGCAACTGGTCTTCATTTTTCATTATTTGTGTTTTTTTAATTATTTTGCTTTTTTTTTGGAATTTAAGCAGCTATCTGGTTGCTCGGGTCAAATCTAACCTAGCAACCAGGCAGTGGTTTGAAAGAGAGACAGGAATATGAATGGAAGAGGGCCTAAATAGAAAGATAAGTAATAAAAAGTGACAAAAGTGTTAAAATTGCATCCTCATTGAGCAATAGTATTTTGGCTGCCGGGGTCAGTGGCCCCTATTTGAAAGCTGGAAAGAGGCAGAAGAGGAAGGCTAATAATTAAAAAACTATAATAACTTTTAGTAATAACATACTAAAAGTTATCCTGAAGGTGAACCACCCCTTTAATAGAATCTACCATTACCCAGCAGGACATTCCACATTCTCAATGCCCTCAACATGAAGAGCCATTTATATGAGACCTGGTGCATTTTGGACAGTTGTTATTGTAATTTAACAGTCTTTCAAACCCCAAAACCCATAGAATGAACTTATGTTACTATTTAGTCTATGGTAATTACATTTAGGAGTGTATTTATTAACCCTGGAGACAACCATCATCAGTGATGTTACCCATAGCAACCAATCAGCAATTAGATTTGAATGGTCACCTACAAGTTGGAAAACAAAAGCAAATGATGATGCTATGGGCAATATCACTGGTGATGTTTGTGTCTAGTGTCTAAATGTGCCCCTTAGAATCCTGTTTGAATACACGGAGACCATAGTCGGACAGGGGAAGTCGGCAACCAACAAAGTAAGTATTTCTGGCAGAGATCAGGGCAGAATGGGATAAAGGCCAAGAAAACCAACCAATGTTTGGTGCACAGAAGGGACAAACCGGATACAGGGCTTCAGAAGGGACTGGTAACAAGGCCAAGCTTGAGCAATGCTTAGGATACAGAAAGCAGTTTAAATATAGAGTAAAATAATATTGGCTACCAGTAACTGATGATGGTGATGGGACTAGATACAATAAGTAGGAAAGCCAAAGGAACAAGGTAGATTTGCCTGGGCTATAAAGATAACCAAGAAAGAAAGTGCAATCTCACTAGAGCAGTGCTGTCCAACTTCTGTTGTACCGAGGGCCGGAATTTTTCCGACCTACGTGGTGGAAGGCCGATAATGGAAGCCAGTTTTGACCACTCCCCTTTTTGAAACCGCACCCACTTGAAACCACACCTATGTTATCACATGACCATACCCATATTAATCGTTGTAGTACAGCAAAAACCTGCCATACTCTGCCTGCCCTACCCTGCCTGTGTGTGTGTGCCATACTCTGCCTTCCCTACCCTGCCTGGGTGTGCCATACTCTGCCTTCCCTACCCTGCCTGTGTGTGCCATACTCTGCCTTCCCTACCCTGCCTGTGTGTGCCATACTCTGCCTTCCCTACCCTGCCTGTGTGCCATACTTGGCTGGTTTGTGCCATACTTGGCCAGTGTGTGCCATACTCTGCCTGCCCTACCCTGCCTGTGTGTGCCATACTCTGCCTTCCCTACCCTGCCTGCGTGTGCCATACTTTCACTGTGTTTGCCATTCTTATCTGGTTTGTGCCATACTTGGCCTGTGTGTGCCATACTCTGCCTGTGTGTGCCATACTCTGCCTTCCCTACCCTGCCTGTGTGTGCCATACTCTGCCTGCCCTACCCTGCCTGTGTGTGCCATACTCTGCCTTCCCTACCCTGCCTGCGTGTGCCATACTTTCACTGTGTTTGCCATTCTTGGCTGGTTTGTGCCATACTTGGCCTGTGTGTGCCATACTCTGCCTGTGTGTGCCATACTCTGCCTTCCCTACCCTGCCTGTGTGTGCCATACTCTGCTTGCCCTATGATGCCTGTGTGTATGGCACACACAGGCAGCCTACAGTGACACAATGCTGGCACTGCTCCTACTGTCTGCACAATAACTATATATTAAAAAAAAATTTAATTGCAGTACCGCCTCAGTATATGTTCTTTTTGTAGTGTGCAGGGATTATTTGTGGGTTTCTACTGCTCCTGAGGTGTGAACAGGGGAACAATGGGGGTGATTACAGCCTGAGCCTGAGGTGTGAACACTGCAGGGGGTGAACAATGCAGAGATTAAAAGGTGTGAACAGTACAGGGAATTACATATTTAAACAATACAGCCTGATTACAGCCTGAATCTGAGGTGAGAACCATGCAGGGGGGGCAGTTAGTACTGATACCATTTAAAGCTTACACAAGAGTAAGTCATCAAAGCAGCCAGACAGGTGGGGGGCCACACAGAGGGGGGTCGCGGGCCGCCAGTTAGACAGCACTGCACTAGAGCATAGGTTCAGTATTCGTATAATCAATCAAGAGCATTGCTGTCTCGGGTTGGCATATGACAACTAGATATAGCGGCTTCCAGGATAAGATTACATTGAAATAACAGTGATAAATAAGAAACTCCATAAATACAACAAAGGGTTTAGCCCTTAGCGCCCAGCTCTATTCCAGAAGGGTAGGGGCCAAATAAAATAGAGGTGCTCCCTCCCTTATCCATAACCTTTATCACCTTTTAGGATTACATTTGGGATGTTCTGACAGATGTTTCTTTTTGGTGAAGTTTTATTTCTTGATTTTTTTTCACTTTCCCACATTGGCAAAGCTCCCTCCTTTCAGATAAGCGCCAAACATGTTATACACAAGCAGCCATGGATTGTAGGAGGCAGACAGGATTTATTTTTCATTTGTTATTTCCATATATTTCACACTTGATGATAGCCAATGGAATACATTACAGTCAAGGGAAGCAAACAAGATCCATCATGGGATTAAAAGCTTCTCAGGATGCAAGGAGTATAAGATTAAACTATAAATACATTGGATATAAATATGTTAAGTTTATAAGAGGTGCCGCCTTGTTTGTTTTCTTTGTAACTGGCACATATTGGGACATAGCTGAACAGAATCATGTGGGACAGACGTTTGGAAAAACAATAGGCAGTTGAACAAAACACTACTAAAAAGGAAGAACCCATCCATGACCCATATTGATGACAATCTCTCAAGCCTAGAGATAAGGAAGAGTTTAGTGTTGGACTGAGGTGCCAGGGGCCCACTCAAGCTGCCGCCTGGGGGCCCCTCACCCCTGGCTGTGTGTCGCATACTGCACCCCTCTCCTGCAGTTCCAGATGGGCAGAGAGGGTGAGCGCAGACTCACAGGTGGGGGAAGCGGGAGGAGTGGGGGCCTCAGCTGGGGAGCGGGTTGAGCCAGTGGGGGCCACAGAGCCTACTAGGGCTGGGGCCCACTGGGTTTTTTCCCAGTCTCCCGCCGGCCCTGTTCAATGTACATGCTGTTTAATCAGAAGATAAAATCTAGCTAAATGCATTTTACTCCCAACAAGGACTTTAAAGAACAAATTGGTTGAATCTTGTATAAAACAAAAACTTTCCTCAGTTGAACTGTTCAGTAAAGGCAATAACAAACCGTGTTTGATTGAAACAGAAGGCAAAACACATCTCCCACACGGGCCCTATTTATTGAGTTAAACGCAAGCGTACGAATGCACTGAACATGGTCGATGCTTGTCCGACATGAAAGTGATTTTAAGTGGTGAAATTGAAGCTATTTCCACACCCCAGTAGTTCAGAATACAAAGCCCAACTAATGCTGACTTTTTATATGACTTTTCTCACTTATTTGTACTAGTACAACCTACTGTTATTGCATTTTCATGCTCTGAGCGTTGCTACATTTCCAGCACAATGTTTGCTATTTGTCCCCACGGCCATGTTGCTCTTACAATCTACAGATAAAACATATGTTTATTCTCTGTGTTGCTCATAATATCATAAAATGTTCTTTGTATCTGCTAGATAAGCAATTGAGCATCTGTTATCTGATATATTAACACCCAGAAAGTGAATAAGGCATGATTTTACATAGAAAATATGAATTCTATAAGAAAAACAAAACATTATATGGCACATTTACAAGGGCAGTGTGCAAGAGCAATTTTGGACACAAACTGTCACGGGGGTACAGAAGTGGTTGTGCAAATCTCAATGCGGTTGGAAAACAAATTCTCATACTTGCATCAAAACTTGCTCTTTGCCCTTCCATATAGTTGCACTTGGTGTGCCTTGCCTCCTGTTCTGATTTGGGTATAGCAAGCCTATTAAATCATGACCACAATTGTGCTTAAATTAAGGAAAACCCCACTGAATGAATCATTTTGTGGATTTGGTGTGAAAATGATGTCTATACATTATTCTTTTGGTGCAAGTATGCTGTGCCTATGTAATCTGCCTGCTGGGAGAGCTCTAGAGCTACTATCACTAGCTCCAGGGTTCCTCTGCACCAATAGGCGCCCTTCTGTGCTTTTCAGAACATAAGGTGAGATGGACGCACTGGTACCAAGCGCAACTATGTGGAAGAGCAAAGCAGCTATACCCCCAAACAATGTAGGTCTCTTTAAACATATATTGCATAAACAAGCTCATATGTAAAACCCTACTTCATCTAAAATCCTGCTTCATCATTTTGTATTGTGCTATTGGGTAATCCTAAAGTAATCCATAAGCTGCATTATTTCCTGTCAGCTGATCTCTGAGGGAGCACACAGCCCATCACTAAATGGCGGCTCAAGGGAAAGGATGTAAAAGGGCAATATTTACCGATATATATATTCCAGTTTGGTAAGATTCTTTAATAGGTCACTTAACATAATGTAAACTATATGTTGGTTAAGTATTCATTCTGGGGGTATAGTTTTTCTTTAATGAATGGTTTCAAATTGTGCCCATTTCTTTGCGTTCATTTTTGTGTGACTGCAAGGCATCCTTATGTTCACGGCACCTCTGGATGTGTATATGGTTGTTTCACATTGATGGATATATAAGCATCAATTCTGTACAACAGCTATCAAACACATCTGAGATATTAAATAGATATTAAATACCAAAAATGTAACGTTGCTAAAGTAACGGCAGTTGCCTAGATCATACATAACCAAGTCTGATTAACTCATGTTTCAGATGAAGGACTGGAGAACAAGCCCTCCCAGGGTTGGACTAGGCAGGTGGTTAGGGTTTCCACCTGGTGGTATTTTACCAGCCTGGCCAGTAAAAATGATGCTCAATGCCAATGTTATTAATATGGAAGAAAGATAAAAATCAAGGAAGGCTATTTTTTTTAGAGAAAAACCTGGTGCGTACCAGCCCTCATGGGTTCCGCCGACCCAAACCTGCTTTCCGCCAGTATATTCACTGTACAGTGCTGTGGTATTGTGTTGGAGCTATAGAAATACCAGAAAATCAATTTAAAAAAATGTAAATTTGCCTATATTTTTGTAACGAAGCAATATCATTTCTTAATAAAATGAGTTTTATGACAGGGATATTCTAGTTTAATTTAATATCACTCAGGACAATTATCCACTTCACATACATTTTGGTAATCAATTATTGACATTATGCCCCTAATATAGCTGCTGTGGAAAAAAAGATGATTCAATTTATGAATGGCTGATTTTTATGAAGGTTCATAGTCTCGCCATTAACCCAGTGACTCAGCTGAAATGGCCACTTCTGCCCAAGCTTTTAAGAGCTATCAGAGATATGAATAAAGCCCAACCAGAAACCTCTATCCAGCTGTCTAACAAACAGAGGCAGACTCGCACTGTCCTTTGTGTATGTTTAAGCCAATATTCAAGGGAAAATCCTACAAATTCTTCTGTTGCCACCCATAAATTTATATATTTTACAGAATAAGAATTTTCACTGTAATTGCAGCTAAACTGTAAATGTAGTTTTGCCAGACAATGCACTTTAAGCCTTACGCTGGCCATGAACTCTAAAGGTCCCCATACACGGGCCGATTCGGCAGCTAATTGGCCCGTGTATGGGCAGAACCGAGCGGCCTGGCCGACCGATATCTGGCCTGAAATTGGCCAGATCTCGATCGGCCAGGTTAGAAAATCCAGTCGGATCGGGGGCCGCATCGGCTCGTTGATGCGGTCCCCGAACCGACTGCCCCATGGCCGCAAATGTAATCCGATCGTTTGGACCCAGGGCCAAACCATCGGATCATTTTTTTTTTAAGATACTTGCTACCCGATATCGCCCACCCATAGGTGGGGATATCGAGTGAAGATCCGCTCGCTTGGCAACATCGCCAAGCGAGCGGATCTTATAGTGTATGGGGACCTTAAGGTGGCTGATATGGAGCTAATCCGATTACAATGAAGGGACTACAAACTTCGTCTTGTAATCCATTGTTTGGTCCTAGGACGATTGATCAGATTAGCCCCATATTACCCACTTTGGGTGGGCACATTAGGGAAAAGATTTACTTTTGAAAAATCAAGCCCACCCAATTGTCTTGGGGGTAATTTTCAGCCAGATATCAGGTAGGGGTGGGCCTCATACACTGGCACATAAGCTTCCAAATTGGCCTGAAGAACTCAAACTGGCAACTTACATGTCACCTAAAGAGGGCTGCCATAAGGCGAATCCCCCACCCTGATGGTGGGCACAGACAGTCACAACAGCCCGATTTGAAAGGGGTGGGGCTTGCAGGAGGGATGGACATGGTTCCTAACAATGAGTTTCTTGATTCTATAAGAGCAATGGCACACAGTACATTTTGCCTTTTCCTACAATATCCATTGCTAATGGGATTGAATTGTTTTACCACTGGCAAGTCACATTCCATAGCAAGATATTTTTTGGCTTTTTTTTTTTTTGCCTGCACTTGAGGAGATTAAGCACTAACAACAGAATGGCATTGCCTTTGCATACACATATTCGCCAATATCAAAAAAGTGATGGGCCATCCAACCAATTCAACCAGAGGGGTTCAGGAGGGTGATGTTAAATGAAAAATGATAACTGCTGATAATATGAAATGAGCACCGAATGAATGTCCATCAGTAAGTGAAATATGAGAGAGTAAATTTTAGCAAACACATAGTAATACTATATAAATAAAGATATATGTAATTATATTTATAGCAGTTCAAACGGTAGGCATTACGATAATTAAGTCATCCGATGCCTGGGTGGAGTCTTCCAAAATCTCAAGGTAGATAAATGCACAAACGGGCTGCTTCGCTCAGGACTTATGAAAAATGAAATATAATTTATTAAAAGTACATGACTGACGTTTCGGTACTTTGAGAAAGGCTGTTGACACAGCCGAAACGTCAGTCATGTTGTACTTTTAATAAATTATATTTATTTTTTCATAGGTCCTGAGCGAAGCAGCCCGTTTGTGCATTTATCTACCTTGTAATTATATTTATATATTAAGAATATAAAGTTACAAGGTTGTTGTCTCCTCTGCTTGCACCAGGCCCCTCCTAGTCATTATAATGGCCAGACATTCGTCTCTCTCTGCAGTCCCCTTGACTCGAATCTCTGACCCCCCCAGATTACAGTCACTCATAACTTATCTCTCACCAGCAGATCTCCTTTCTTCTCCATGCTGGAAACCAAAGATGGATGTGTGTTCCACAACTACACTCTACCAATACAGATGTAATTTAATAGGGATTTAACTATATTTATATTTAACAATATTTATTACTGCTTCCCCCACTGCTGCACCGAATAATAATTTCTAAAAGAAACCACAAGGCGAGGGGCACAAAGTCAGAATGCAAATCATTCCATGACATAGGCATTTACTGTAAGTGCAAAAAAAAAAAAGGTGCAATCGGCCATTTTTATTTACTTTGCCCAACGCATGGGGCATTGTGCAAATAGCTGCAGGCCTCTCTGCTCTGTCTGAGACCTGTGACTGCCTATACATTGCTGACTACATTAGTAAAGAGGGGCTGGGGGGCACATAGGTGTCCCGTCTCTTGGCCCTACATTGCTTGTCAAGCAGAGCCACAAGGTATAGAGCGCCAGGAGGGGCAGTTGCTTAGGGACCCTGTTCTTACCTCCTACCTTTCCAGTCTTGTGCCCTTATAGTGCTTTTGCACCTGTGCCCCCCAGGGCCAGCGCGTGGTTTGCTGGTGGGAGCCGCCCCCATTTGCACCCCGCCCATTCAAACTCACATGCCGAGCAGTGAGGAGAGGTCCCTATTGCTCTGTATGTGAGCAAAATGTGAGGTTGGCTTAGGCAGCATGCCACCCCAAAATCTGTGCCGCCCTAGGCCTGGGCCTTTGTGGCCTCACCACAAATCCTGGCCTGCCCAGGGCATTAATAACCCTTATTATGTTATAGACTGGGCAAGTTGGAACCAACCCCTCAGTAGTTTTTCATTGCTGTTTTATGTTTTTTTTATTTCTTAACTTTCCTATTCTGCTTCTTTCCAGCCTGCAAATGAAAATTCTCTCTATCTGACTGGGTCACTGACCCCGGCAACCAAAATAACAGATTTACCGAGGCTTCATTGTATTGTTGTTTCTATTTTGTTGTACTTATCTTTCTGTTCAGGCCTCTCCTGTTCATCTTACATTCTGACTTCCATGTTGCTTAGCAACCAGATAGCGGTCAAGATTCCAACCGTCAGAGCTGCAGAACAAACCAGGAAAATAATACAAAAAACACAGAAAATTACAAATGAAGACTAATTGCAAATTGGCTCAGAAAACGACTGCCTGTGCCATACTAAAATGAAATTCTATGGTTTCCTCTGTACTCATACTACAAATCAAATAGTGGGATTGTTAATTCACATAGTCCCCTAACATAATAGGCAATTACAGGTAGGTTTGGAAACCAATGTAAAGGTTAATTTTGTGAACCTACAAATTCTAACCTTTTCTCTATGTGTTATTATTATCCTCATAAACTGATATATTGTTATATGGAGCTTTACACTTACCAACATATGTGCCAGCTGCCCACTAATAAAGCTTTATTAAATGGAAGGGATACACAAACAGGGGCACAGCTATTGTAAACAGTGAAATAGACAGTGAAAATAAACACGTACAGGGGACCTGTCACCCAGACATAAAAAGCTGCAAGATCAAAGTCCTTTTCAAATTAAACTCAAAACCCAAATTAAAAAAAATAAAAAATAAAACATCCATACCTGTTATAATTGTATTTCAAAATCCCAGCTATCAGTCGTATATTGCCTGCCTTACCCCTATGCCTCAGGCACAAAGGTGGGGCAGGCAATTACTTTCACTTTCCATTCTGCACTTCCTAGATGTTATGACACTCTTTACACATTCTCTCCCTCTTCACTGTCTAATTGTTTAGCAGCAGATCCCCCATTCTGATTCATACACTACATTTTGACATGATGCAAAAATGGTGCCTGCCTGCTTGTTGGGATTGTGAATTCCAAAGCTGAAGGAAAAGAGAATTAAATAATTTATATAGTGTAAGTAAAGTTTTTGCTTGACAAACCAAACAGAAAAGCATCAGGAATTATTCCTTAGGGTGACAAGTCCCCTTTAAGTGCTAGGTGTTTTTAATACCCACTTAGGATGCCCTGAAGAGCTTACAATCTTTGAAGTTCTTTTGAAATCTCCCCCATGGTGCAACCCTTCAGTGTATCACCCCCACATCAATGGTCAGGCCAAATTACAGTCTCAAAGGGGAGGGGGGTTCTTGTTATTTGTATAGAGTCATCCTGTCCCCTTTGATAATGTAATCCTTTCACTCTTTCATCACTCTGTCTGTACTACACCCGGCTTATTACAGTGGAACTGTTTTCTTCTTACCAGCATTGTATGCTTTTCCGGATATTCTTTGCATTCCTTTCAGCATTTTAGGTTTTCCTGGATTTTATATGAAAAAGGTTTTAATTATATAGCCCTGTAAAGAGCCACAAATTACATTTTACTCCTGTTTATCTTCCTGTGTAAGAATTAATCACATTGTATTGTACAGAGCGTATCCATTATCTGCTATGTAACCTGTACATAGCAGATAATACTTGGTAAGCTTTAGTAGACACTAATTGACTCTAACTATATATTGGAATAGTTTGTTATCCAAAATATTATTATTACTATAATAAATGATTATTATTATTTATTACTTTTTTTGGGTTACAGTTCATTTAAGTCAGTAACCCTTTGTGTACAAAAAAGTACTTTGTTAGCTTTAGCAGGCACTAAATGACTCTTACTATATATAGTTTTTTTATCCAAATTATTATTATTATTATTATTAACATGTAGTAACAAAGTGGCAAGATATTCCACAGCTCTATACAATAAATGTGTGTATACACTGAACATACAAGAATACATATAAAAACAACCAGTAACTAGAATTTCCACCCAGGTATTTGGCCAGCTTAGCCATTAAATAACCAGATAAAGCCAGGGCCTGTACTGCACATTAATCAGCAACTTAAGGTGCCCATACACCTTAAGATCCGCTCACTTGGCGATGTCGCCAAGCGAGCGGATCTTCTCCCAATATCCCCCACCTACGGGTGGGCGATATCAGGAGAATCCATGCTAATTAATTAATTATAATGACGGGCATAGGCAAACTCGGTCCGGCTAAATTTTTAAACCTGCCCGATCGAGATCTGCCCGATTTCAGTCTTGTTGGTAGTGCCCATACACGGGCCGATTAGCTGTCAGTCTAAGGGACCAATATCGGCAGCTAGAATCGGCCCATGTATGGGGACCTTTAGTTGTTGGTGAATTTGCAATTGCCCATCATTTCCTCCCCTTCATAAGCATTTCCCCACGTAACCCTGTGTTTTAAACAGTACCTGTACTTGATCCCAACTAAGATATAATTAATCCTCATTGGGGGCAGAACAGCCCTTTTGGGTTTATTTAATGGTTAAATGATTCCCTTTTCTCTGTAATAATAAAACAGTACCTGTACTTGATCCCAACTAAGATATAATTACCCCTTATTGGGGGCAGAACAGCCCTATTGGGTTTATTTAATGGTTAAATGATTCCCTTTTCTCTGTAATAATAAAACAGTACCTGTACTTGATCCCAACTAAGATATAATTACCCCTTATTGGGGGCAGAACAGCCCTATTGGGTTTATTTAATGGTTAAATGATTCCCTTTTCTCTGTAATAATAAAACAGTACCTGTACTTGATCCCAACTAAGATATAATTACCCCTTATTGGGGGCAGAACAGCCCTATTGGGTTTATTTAATGGTTAAATGATTCCCTTTTCTCTGTAATAATAAAACAGTACCTGTACTTGATCCCAACTAAGATATAATTACCCCTTATTGGGGGCAGAACAGCCCTATTGGGTTTATTTAATGGTTAAATGATTCCCTTTTCTCTGTAATAATAAAACAGTACCTGTACTTGATCCCAACTAAGATATAATTACCCCTTATTGGAGCAAAACAATTCTTTTGGGTTCATATCATGTTTAAATTATTTAGTAGACTTAGGGGCAGAGTCATCAAAGTACGAGTTTGATTCCCGAAATGGGTAAAATTTCCATGAAAAAAACTTTTCCATGATTGTTTGTTTTTTTACTTTCTTGTTACATCTCTAAAGAGTCCTAGAAATAGTCTGTAATGTGTAATGCACAGGGAGTGTAGGTGGGCTGGGTGTCAGATAAGCTGATGGGAGATCTCGCAGGTATGTAAATTTGGTGCAGCATATTATATCTCGCCCACATAGAGTTTGTCCTTCAGCATCGGTGAGAAAAAGAATATGTGGAAAAATCACCTCCTGTTTTCTAATCTCAGCTCAGCAAGTAGATCTGCAATTGTCTTTCTTTGGCCACCAAGTTTTATAATTGGATATGAGTATCTTCCTATGTTATTTCTAACAGTGATCTGAATCTATTTCACGAGGGATAAGGCCATAGGTTGGGTACTGCAACATGAGTTATTTCTCTGAAACATGACTGGGTACTGCAACATGAGTGGCTACTGCCTAGTGCAGGGGTGGTGGTAGCTCCAAGGTTCCCCTGTGTCAGTAGTTGTAGTGGGAAAAATACAATTTTGGCACAGTAAAAGACACCCCCGACTATTTTTTTCCTGTGAGCAACATTCAAATATATAAATAATGTAATAGTTAGGGAGCAACGCAAGCATGAATAAAATTCCTAGGGGGTGCCCAGTAAGGGCAATGATTGGTTATTTGGTAGGCCAATGTGAACTGGCAGCCTACAGGAGGCTCTGCTTGCCAGTACCCATGGTCTTTATGCCTCCAAAACTTGACTCCTCAGGAATTTAAAATAAGCCCCTGCTTTGAGGCCAGTGAGAGCAACATCCAAGGGGTTGGGGAGCAACATGTTGCCCTGAGCCACTGGTTGGGGATCACTGCTCTGCACCATGGCTGGAGCCATTAAAGGTAGCCACACACATGGTGATTTTCGATCTTTCGCGCGACCATCGGTCGCACAAAAGATCGTTCCAATCAGCCACTAAGTTCAGGGCTGAAACGGCAGATATGGAGGTAGATGACTTTCCATACACGCACCAAATATCGTACGAAACAAGCTTTCGTACGATATTATCAGTGTGTGTATGGCCAGCTTAAGGTCTTGTGTAGGGTTTGAGTAAGTGCTGAATTATCTGATTATACACAGCATTCTCTGGCACAATGTAATTTATTGTGTGTCCCAGTCTGAAGAGATGTGTGTTCTGTAATATAGGAATGGTTTGTTATAGGAGCTTAGAGCAAGCAAATGCTTTATGGATAAAGGAGCAAAATGGAACCTATTAGCATTTCTGCTCAGCACATTGCTGCTTCAAATTATAATATTCTGAAAAATTGAAAGCAAAAAGAAAATGAACACAAACTGTACATTATTGTGATGTCAAACTCTGCCCAATTCTGCACATACTTATGCCCCAGGCTGGCAATAAACAAAAGCAAGCTATCATGCAAACCTTTTGGTAGTTTAAAATATTTACCTATAATATTATACACACTTATTTGTAATACAGACTTGGGGATGCTTGGGACCTAGGGTTTTCCGAATAATTCTGTGATTTGGATCTCCATACTTTTTTTTCAAAATGCATCAGTTAATAGAGCTTCTTCAGCAGAATCCTGCATTGTAATCTGTTTTTCAAAAATTCATATTTAATTTTGAAATTTCACATTGGGCTAGCCGTATTCTTCATTTCCCAGGGTGCCACAGCCATGTGACCTGTGCTCTGATAAACTTCAGTCACACTTTACTGCTGAGCTGCAAGTTGAAGTGATATCCCTCCCCCCCAGCAGTCGATCAGCAGAACAATGGGAAGGGAGCAAGATAGCAGCTCCCAGTAGGTATCAGAATAGCACTCAATAGTAAGAAATCCAAGTCCGGCTTGGGACTCCTCCAGTTACATGGGAGTAGGAGAAACAATAGGTTACCTGAAAGCAGTTCTAATGTGTAGCGCTGGCTCCTTCTGAAAGCTCAGACTCAGGCACAATGCACTGAGATGGCGCCTACACACCAATATTACATTTGTTGGTTAAAGAATAAAATTTTAAATGGTAGAGTGAATTATTTGCTATGTAACAGTGTTATTTAGAAATAAAAAATCCACCACTGAAATCAAGACAGTGTCCATTTAAGTCTATTAAATAATAATTTAAACATTAAATAAATCCAATATGTTTGTTGTGCCTCCAATAAGTATTTATTATATCTTAGTTACAATTCAGTACCAGATACTGTTTTGCTATTACAGAGAAAAAGTAAAAATGGTTTAAAATTTTTTATTAAAGTGGACTATATGGGAGATGGCCTTCCTATAATTCAGAACTTTCTGGATAATGGATTTCTAGATAATGGATTCCTAATTAGCAGGTTTAAGCACATAAATTCTAGGATATATCTCAACAGAAACCAAAGTAAGGTCTATAATCACCAGGAAAATAAAACCAGATATAACCTGAATAAATAACAGGGTATATTTTTGCATTTGCTGATACAGGTAGATAGAGAATGTTTCTGAGCTGCTCACCACCCGTTATATTTGGGAAGTGGAAGCAATAATAAGATCCAGACCATAAAGCAGAAAGTTTGCAAACCACCCACGGGAAATGACTCATAAAATGTTAATGAAAGATGCTATCAAAGAAGTATGTGCTGAATTAGCTGATGACGAATACAATGTTAATCGGCAATGGGATCACAAACAACTGCTTGCCATATCGCTGGCCTCACTAATCTTCCATGATGACAAGAGAAACAGATGGGACCCAGCCAAATTGATGTGTGGTTGGACGCAACAGAGGAAATACATTTCAGTGTTTACTTGACTGCACTGTACAATGGGGTTGAATCCATATATTTCAGCACATTGGGTTATTTTAGTAACATGGAATAAAGTTTGCCCTACACCAGCCAATAGGCAGTCAGTTTTCAGTAGTCTTACACCAGGGGACCCCAACCTTATTTATCCATGAGCTACATTCAAATGGGAAAAGAATTGTGGAGCAACACAAGCATGAAAAATGTACCTGGGGCACCAAATAAAAGCTGTGATTGACTATTTTTTAGTCCCTATGTTAACTGGCAGCCTATGGGAGACTCTTCTTAGCAGTACACCTGGTTTTTATGCAGCCAAAACTTGCCTCCAATCCAGGAATTCAAAAATAAGCTCCTTCTTTGAGGCTACTGGGAGCAACATCGAAAGGGCTTGGTCATTGGTTGGGGATCACTGGTCTTGTACATTTAGTAGAATGACAGAACACATTTTATTGGATGCTGTTGCTCCTTGAACTGAAGCACAATTTTGACCCCCTATGTAACATAGGGTGAAGACACACAGAGCTACTAGTAGCAGCTACTTGTCACGGCTACTAAAATAGATAATGCTGATCTTTTACTGATAATTGTCTCTGTGTGTGTTTTAGCAGAGGCATTTCTCAGTATTGTCTATGGCAGGGTAATTTCTGGTGTTAAGTAGCTGTGATAGGTAGCTCCATGTGACTTCACCCTTAACTACACTGGTTAGTTTTCTATTGTATCTGACTAATTAGTCTGAAGATACTGCACTAGTGGCTAGCTTACATTGTTCCATTCATTTGTGATGACAGCCCAAAGAGTTGGACCTGCAGGAAGGAACTAAACCTGCAGCTCCTCTTCACTTACGTATCACCATGCACCTATATACATGTATCAGTATATTAAATATTCAAACAGGAAAACAGAAAACCAACCCCTTATGTGGCATTTATTGTCAGCTTAACTAGCAGAGTGTCACAACCAGGATAAATACATTCTGAGAGCAACCCTTTCTTGTCTGCCTTTATACTCTTCTTATTTAGGCCATCAAAGTACCAGTAAAGCTTAAAACTGCATTGCTATTAAATGAGTCCTGCTGAGATGGTGGCATAAGTCTAAAAGTTTCCAAAACAAAACATATAGCAAAAAAATGGTTGGTAGTAATGTAGTCACTGCCTGGAGAAAAGATTCTTCCCTAAACTAATTATACTGCAGTTTAACTGCCACATTAATGTCTAAGTAATAAAGGTCTTTGTTGGGGAAAAATTATCATAAAATAAGAACTAAAATGTGTATCTAATAGTCTTCTCTCCAGTGTAGGAGGCAGAGTGCCGCCGGATCCTGGACAGAAGGCGTCTTTGAATGAGCAGGTACTATAAGGATTGCATGCCTAAATAGAGCTATAAGTAAAATGCTTTTCCTGTATTTCAGAACTTTTTGTATAACTGGTTTCCAGATAATAGATCCTATAACTGTAGTACAAGTGCATTTACAAAAACAAGGGTCATGTTTATCAGCATAACATTGCTAGGATACTGTACCATGCATTATCTCAGGAAAAGTGCCTCCTAGGCAATGCATTGGTCTCAAAGGCTGATCTTCCCCCACTGTTATTAAAGGGTGGGCCAAGCCAGTCAGGTGTCCTAGACAACCCGGCCAGCCACATTGCCCCCTACCCTGCCCCCCTGTGCAGTCAGGCACACACATGTGCAGTGACGTCAGAGGGTGGAGTGTGGTGACCAGCAAAGGCGGGTGTTCCTGGACTAGGGGTAGGGCAGAAGAGGTACCTGCCCAGCTCCCTCCCCCACCGTTGCACCCTAGGCAGGTGCCTCTTCTGCCCTACCCCTTGCTCCAGCCCTGTGTAGATTAAATGGGAACCTATTTTTAAAGGCATTAGACCAGCATTAAAGAAATAGACTTAATGGCACTTCAGCAACATGATGAACTTGGCCTACCTTTCTGCAGTCTATCTCCCATAAAAATGCAGGAATACAAAGGATACAGTGGCTTGCAAAAATATTCGGCCCCCTTGAACTTTTGCACATTTTGTCACATTACAGCCACAAACATGAATCAATTTTATTGGAATTCCACGTGAAAGACCAATACAAAGTGGTGTACATGTGAGAAGTGGAACGAAAATCATACATGATTCCAAACATTTTTTAACCCACCCAATCGGCGAGTGGACCGATATATGGCGACTTGCCATACGCGCACCGAATATCGTACGAAACGAGGTTTCGTACGATATTATCGGTGCGTGTATGGCCAGCTTAAGAGTGTCTGTAAAATGATCATGGACACATTGTCAACTCTCTTCAAATACAGGATACATCCCAACCCACAGCTTTCCTTTCCTTGGAATTGGAATTTTTTCCACAAATTAATTTTTTTGCACATAAACTCCCAAATTCAAACTATGCATGGATGCGGCTGAATCCGATTCCTGCTGAAAAGGCCGACTCTTGGCCGAATCCCAAACCGAATCCTGGATTCGGTACATCCCTAATTTGAATGGAGAGGAAAACTCCAAAATTCACAGATTTGAAAACTGATAAATAAGCCTTTAAAATACTATAGTCTGAAACCTTTATGCAACCCTTCTCTCCCCAATATTCTCCTTTTCCCCTGCAAAACAGCACTAGAGGAATTTGCTCTCCTACACATAACATTGTTACGTTAACAAATTAATGCATTTTAATTGTAAAAAATAATTCCCTTCCTATATCGAAACCAGTTACTCTAGTTTACATCATAAGTTTCAGTGCCAAACAGAACATATTTATTTTGATGATATACTGTATTTAACATTTGCATCAGTGGAAGTGTTTGCTATAGGCAGACAACATTAGCGGGAATATTATTGCACCATTAAACTGAAGACTAAATCCATTTTAACCAATATTTGAAACGCATTTACATTTCTTTAAAAGCAAAAAATATTTCTCATAAACCTCATATTACCTTTGCTTCCGCTAGCGTGAAGGTTAAAGTGGTGCCTTTCCATAGAGGCCACAGATTCATTTTCACAGAGAATTTACAAAATAATTCTTCAGTGGGGAAAAAATGAAAACAAAATGAACTCTGATACTAATTAGAAGGTTGTTTATTGCTTTAGCATTTCCAATCTGTTACTTGCTCTGATCCCTTAGTAAGAGGGAGAATTCATTTCAAGTAAATTTGAGCACTCGGTGTGGCTTAAGGAAAAGTTGCAAGGAAACTATCAAAGGCAAAAGGTTTGGCTTGTTTCAAATCTTTTCCAGACACTGGAGCTCATTTATGAACACAATTCTATGCCCACAGGTAAAATACATATAGAACATATTAAAACTGTTTGAGAGTTTCAAAGAGCCGGACAAATTATGCAAGGACAACCTCTTGGCTTGAATCTATTGAACCAAGACAGTCAAGGTCAGAGTACTAGCTTCACTGCTTCAAGAGGAGCCTAAATAATTGGCTTATCTTCACAAAATAGCACAGCGCTGACTAGCGTGCACTTGTCCTATCAGCTGAGAAGTCGCTTTTTTCTCTGGAACAAGGAAAGGTATTTGTAGAAGTCTAAAAGGCTAAGCTCAAATAATTAGCCACTGACACACATTATGGGACTGAAAGCCTTATTGCAACTTAGCTATGAAATTAATGCCTTATTGCAAGGGCACAAATGTATTTATTTCCTGGTACTTATATAGCACCAACACATTGCCACAGCACACACTGTAGGACCAGTTCTATCAGGAGTCGGTTAAGCTGCCTGTATGTTTGCAGAATGTGGCAGCAAACTGAAGTACCCAGCGGAAACCAAGAAAATGGCAGCTAATTTGCTAAACCACCAAGGGATTTTATGGTATAGTTTTTATTACTTTATTATACAGTTCACATTGCAAATCATCAATTCTACCATTTAAAATTTCTTGAACCAACAAATGTATTTTTTAGCTGTAATATTGGTGTGTAGGCGCCATCTCAGTGCATTGTGCCTGAGTCTGAGCTTTCAGAAGGAGCCAGCGCTACACATTAGAACTGCTTTCAGGTAACCTATTATTTCTCCTACCCCCATGTAACTCAAGGAGGCTGATTTACTAATCCATGAACGTCCGAAAAGCGTCCGAATGCGTTTTTTTCGTAATGATCGTTATTTTGGGGTTTTTTTCTGTTGCCGTAGCGACTTTATCGTAGCCGTTACGACTTGTGCGAATTGTCGCGACTTTTTCGTAGCCGTCGGGAAAAAATCGGAAAGGTTTGCCCGCTGTTTACTAGCGCTCAATACGAAAAAGTCGTGACAATTCGCGCAAGTCGTAATAGATAAGAAAAAGTCGCGTCAATTCACGCAAGTCGTAACGGCTATGAAAAAGTAGCAACAATTCACGAAAAAGTTGCGACGGCGGCAAAAAAATCGCAAAAAATACGAAAAAGTCGCAAAATGTTCATTTCCAATCCGATTTTTTCCCATTCGGGATTCGGATTCGTGGATTAGTAAATCAGTAAATCAGTCATGAGTCGGACTTGGATTTTTACTAATGAGTGATTTTCTCCTATCTACCACTAGGTGGGGCATGGGAACATTGTTAGAAGTGCACCTTCCCATTGTTCTGCTGATTGGCTGCTGTGGGGGAAAGATAGGGGGGTGATATAACCTTAACTTGCAGCGCAGCAGTAAAGTGTGACTGAAGTTTATCAGAGCACAAGACACATGACTAAGGGAACCTGGGAAACTAATAATATATCTAGACACATGTCATGTTTCAAAATGTAACATTCAAATACCCACGGGGCTAGGAAGATAGTGCAGGCAACTAAGGCTTACATTAGGATATGCATGCAGTAGTGATGAGCGAATCTGCGGATAAATTTGCCGCTCATAAAAAAATTCTGTCTCGCGTCAAATTGGACTCTTGCGTCTGAAAACGTGGGCCACAAAAAAAAAGCCGCGGGTGGTCAAAAAAAATATGGGGGCGACAAAAAAAATTGTGCAAGAAATCTGCATCGTGAATTTTTTGCCTTTTCGCAAATTCTCTTGCCATTTCACGAATTTTATGGCAAAGCAAAATGGCAAGAAAATGTCCGAAACGGCGATAAATTCACAAAACGTGTTTCTTTTGTTTGCCCGCTGCGTTTTTTTTTGTCGTCCGCGTTTTTTGATGCGACAGTGCCCAATTTTGATGCTGACACCCCCAATTTCGCCACAACCGTGTCCATGTTGCAAAACAATTCGCCAATGTCGAAATGCGGAAAATTGTTGCGAATCCATGCCTGGAGAAAAAATTTGCTCATCACTAGTATGCAGTACATTATCAACCATACTGCATGGGCCCTGCAGGGGCGCTTCTGCCATTAGGCGAGTTGAGAAACTCGCCTCAGGCAGCAGAAGCGCCCCAGTTACCAGGGGCAGAAAAAAGCCGCTCCTGGTAACTTTATGAGCCGAATTTCCGGTTTTTAAACCGGAAATTCGGCTCTTCTAGTGCAGAGAGCGCAATTGCGCTCTCTGCACTAGCGATCTCACCGCCCCCGGACCCACTCCTGCGCTCAGAAGGTAAGCGCTGGGGAGGCGGCATCCAGGAGCCGCCTCAGGCGGCGATATGTCCAGAATCGCCCCTGGGGCCCTGTATGTTATCCAATCAATGGGCTCACTTATGGACAGCTTAACAGTGGGGATGCTGGGAGTCGTAGCCCAGCAGTAAGTGAGGAGCCACAGGTTTAAGTCACTTCTGTACTTAGTGTCCTCTCGATTTTACTTTATTCTCACTTAGGGATATGTTTTTGCCTTAAACACAGTGAATTTACAATTAAGATTTCTATCAGTTTCTCATTACTTTAGAACAGTAGATGATTTTTCCGTTGAACATTGTATTTGCTGTAGCATAATAGAATATTCTGTTTTTCATTGAGGATATCTTTGTCTCGGAACCTTTTAATGCTGCTCATACCATTTATCTAATATGTCTGTTTCAGTAATTGCCAGCCCTGCCTGACAGCTGCTTTGTATGACTTCACCCACTGACAATCAGTTAAAACAATGAAATAATGATGTTTGCCTGGTGCTAATTGCTTGTGTTAGATATGACAGTGTAATATCCCTTTCTCATAATAGGGTTGTGAGTAACTGGGGACAGAATGTTCCGATTTTTATATCTATTCCCACATTGTTGTTGCTGGTGTAGAAAAGCATTAATTTGATTGAAAAACAATAGACATTTATTATTTAAGTTTTTAAAATGTTGTTGTATTCGCAACACTAACTTTTAATTCCAAATCTATTTTATTTTGTTCAACCCCCTTGCATGCTGGGCTCCTTCAATCCTTCTATATAGTGTATTGCCAGGTGTTAACCCTGCATAGCACAGCTCAAAGTGAAACCAGAAAGCCAAATCTACAGAGGCGTCACACTGGTACTTTTGTGCCTGGCATTAAAGCGGTTAAGGGGGAATCGCTCTCAAAGTTTGAGAGCCCCACACAATACAGACACCCCTAATATACATATCACTGTAATCTGTTTCTTTAAAAGGTATAAATAAATAACATTTTATATGCTGAAATTCAGCTGCAAAAAGTTCTTCTCTTCTCATTTGAAATCCTGGCAGGGGAGAAGGGACTAAACCACTGATGTTACAAATTGTAACAACTTCTCCACAGCTTACAGGCAGCATGCAGGAACTACATAACCCACAATGCATTGCACTGGGATGTTCCTTTCCTTCCTGATATCACATGCGCAGGGAATTGTGGCATTGGGAGGATGCAGGCTGAAGGCAGGCTGAGGACAATAGACTGTTATATTATTTATTTGATAATTATTATTATTATTTGAGTCTCAAAGTAGTCAGCCAGATCAGCAGGGGAACAGGGGGAGGGGCTTAGGGAACTGATCCAAACCATATTATAACATTAAACATCATGAAAAGGCTGCATAGTTTTAATTGATGTATATTGCAAAGTTGCTTGAAATAATCTTTAGTTTTCAAAAAGCCTTCAAAGTCTGACCTTGCAACACTATTAGAGAGAAAGAACCAGATTCAGACCAGTGTGAATTACAGGAGACCCAGATCAAGCCACAATTTGATTAAAATGGCATCATTTTGGAAGGTCCATAATGGAAATTCTTAACTGCTTGACCTAACAGCCCAAGGCAAAGTCCTTTTTAGCCACATTAAAAATGGTGCTGAATTTAATATAGAGCAGAGATGTACCTGAAGTCCATGACATGATTGTGAAAGCACTAAGTTTGCTTTCTTTAAAGAAGAACTAAATCCCCCCAAGACAAAAGCCCCATAGAGTTTCATCAATTGCCCCCCTCCCAGCCCTCTTTTTGTTAAGTCTATTAAATGGAATAGTGTCCCTGTTTGGAAAGTTGACTATAAATGCAGAGTAGTGAAGTGGAGTTTATAGGCACCATCTTCTGGATCTTCAAATCCTCTTTCACTTCTCCATGGGAGCTTTCTGGTGTTTGCGTATTTGGAGCTAATGCCGGACTATGTCAGAAAACTCAGCTTTCCGCTGCGCTACTTTGCATCTATAGGCCAGCTTTCCAGACAGGGACACTTTTCCATTTAATAGACTCTGCGGAGAGGGAGCAGGGAGGGAGGGCAATTGAGGCTTTTGTTTATGGGGGTTTAGTTCTCCTTTAAAGCTATAGGATATGTTTCAGAAATGTATAGATGAGACTGTGTTGTCCCTGCTAGGAATCCTGAATATCTTACAAAAGTGAAAACATAGAACCAGATCTATAGTAATTACAAAGAATCGTTATAGATCCTCTATCACTGTTCTGCAATAGAGCCTATACATTTTAGAACCTATTTCTCTGTAGTGGAACTTGGGACAGCAATGTTTCTGTTCTACAGTTTTGTTATTTTGTCTATTAGACCCTCCTCCAAAATATACACAGTCCAAGTGGGATCAGTCCATCACAAACTCGTTTGATTGTTTGCAGATGGCATTTTATTATTGGTTATAAAATCCATTACTTCCATGCCAAAGATTGGCACTTCATAAAAAATTCAGGGTTTGTCATTAATTACTAAGAGAGAAAAACTCAATATAAATCTTCATTATATGTTTTCTGGTCCCTATGGTTAAATTATTCTAGAGAAACTTTGCATTTATCTAAGTGTTAGACTTAAATCCTTGATCATGGACATTTGTAAATTCAGTAGTCCAACTTTATGGAATCTTTCTCTCCACCTAAAGTAGGTAAACTAACCCCAATATGTAATAAAAGGCACAACGTTTGCCCAGGTGCAGTAACCATTAGCAACTAAGATGTTTTCTTCTAAACATGTGACCAGTAAATGCCACCTTCTTTGATGTGCCTATTTCTTAAACTGGTGTTTCCGTGTGGTCTATTATTGCGCACATAGTCCTTGGCTTGATGATAACGGACCCTTCTAGGGAAGACTTCAACATTATGGTAAATCCCCAGCAGGATTCATTTCCCCACTTCTAAAAGCTTCCTCTCTGCTTGGAAATACTATGTTTATTTAAGGCCTTCAAAGGCCCTGTGAGGTTTGCTTGCTAGAATCTACTGATTATGAGCAGCATTCAATGCACCTCACTACAGATAAAACAGACCCCGAGATTGGAATAATGCAGTGTACAGTAGGAGAGAAGGAGGAGTGCTGCTAGGGAAATCCCAGTCTAGGACTAGCAAAGACGTAAACAGGTTCTGAAGGCAGACAGCAGGTAAGTCCAAGATCTGAGTTCTGAAAATTTTTTATTTATGGGCTGAATGAGTGGCAGTCAACACTGATATACAGATTAAAGGTAGTCATGCATGGGCGGATAAAAGCTGCAGATGGTCTGAGTTGGAAGCTTATTGGCCTGTATGGAGCCCTCAGACAATATCTGTCTGAAAATCATGCACATACCAATTGGGCAGGTTTAAAAACCCCATGGGGTGAGGAGCGCATCTGTGAGTTGATGTAGTCCTCGTTCCTATACTTTTGTGAAGGGAAGAAGCACACCAATATGCCGGCAATGCCTTTAACTCATTTATTGCAGGAACAAGTAGCGCAAGCTTTCGGGGGATATCCCCTTCTTCAGTACCGCACCTGAAGGAAGGGCCATTCTCTGAAAGCTTGTGCTATTTGTTTCTGCAATAAATGAGTTAAAGGCATTGCTGGCATATTGGTGTGCTTCTTGCCTTCACAAAAGTATATGGAAAAGGCTTGGGAGCAGCTGAGGAGGTCAAACACCTTGTGAAAGTATGTATGCAAGTGGTGTGCCGACAGAGCCGAAGATTTATTTCTACTGTCCTCTTCCGTATAACCTGCATCACCTGCACGTCAATGTGATCCGATAAGAATGCGCTCATTTGGCGACCTTAATGGTACTTAATGAGTCGATAAAATATTTATGAGGAATGTTTGGGCTACAGCATTTACTGGGCTGCTCTTTAGTAGCAGTCATCTAATTGGTTTATCTGGGTTCCTCAACCTCCAGCAAGGTATGCACCTACAGTGCCCCAAGAACATTAACTGGATAATATTGGTTAGAATTGCAGGATAGTGTAAGTTTCATTTACTCTTAACGCCATAGGAGGTGCCACAAGGACCTGAGATGAAATACAAGTTCGGAATGTGCTATTATCAGCTGCATAATTGATAATGTCATTTGTCACGTGATTCCATTAATTATGACTCTGGAGAATCCAGGTGGCTCAGATTTGTTATGTGCAACCTTAACTGTCACACATTGCTGAATAAATATGCTTTGGGCTAAGAATAAATGCACTTTCAGCTTAGTTTTACTTATATGTTTATGGCAGTAATGTCATCCAGACTTGTCATAAAAACATACCTTAGCAGACCCTTTCTTTCCCTTTTTACTTTACCAATATTTATCACATTGTTTGTCAGTAGCCTGTGGTGTTTTGTGTAAGCATACTTTTATTGTCTAGAAAACTCTGAAATATGGTCAGGACATTTCCAAGGATGGCTTTGCATGGCACCTATGGGCTAAAGGGAAGGGGGGATTCTGAAATATTGAAGACTGCCCTAGCTACATAATTAAGCATTTGGGTAAGAATTCATGACAATTTATAATGTATTTGTAGTTTAAGGGCTCTGGTACACGGGGAGATTAGTCGCCCGCGGCAAAACTCCCTGCTCGCGGGCGACTAATCTCCCCGAGTTGCCTTCCCTCTGCCATCCCACCGGCGAACATGTAAGTCGCCGGCGGGATGGCAGACGCGGCGAGGCGATTTCGGGAAATCGCCGAAAAAGCCTCGCGAGTCTTTTTCGGCGATTTGCCGAAATCGCGCCGCCGCGTCTGCCATCCCGCCGGCGACTTACATGTTCGCCGGTGGGATGGCAGAGGGAAGGCAACTCGGGGAGATTAGTCGCCCGCGAGCAGGGAGTTTTGCCGCGGGCGACTAATCTCCCCGTGTACCAGAGCCCTAAGGCTGGGCTGTATAAAATAATGTTGTATCCCTGGGTTCCTTTTATCAGGCAGGCCCCCTGTGGGCAGCAACTGTGAACTGTAATTGTTCAAGGTTATCTTACTTTTTAGGAACAAAAGCACTGTAGGCCAGTGTCAGACTGGGGTGTCCAAACTGGGTTGGCAGGGCTCACAGGGTTTCCCCCCAGTGTCCCATTAGTCTAGTCCAACCCTGCTATCGACATTCACTTTAGTAATTCTTTATGGACTCTCTGTTTAGATTCATTGTCAAATTACACTTGAAGATAGGGGGAGAACACACCCCCAGGTGGTTACTTAAAGCTTTTCTTGACATGGTTCAGTTCACATTTTAAAAAGGGCCTGTGATTCTCATAAAGTGACACATGGATGTGTTTGTCCTCAATTTCCCCATTGTTTCTTCCCTAATAAAAATGACCCCACTGCATGGGATATAATAGGGACTTCACACTGTAAGCTCACTGGGGCAGTGAATGATGGATAATCTTCAGAAAGTGCTGCAAAAATATGTTATATGTTAATATTCTAAAATATGATGCTTTATAAATAAGAGGGAGTTCAAACTGTACTGTCTACTCTATAAAGCCATACCAGCATGGGAGGAATTACTCTGCCTCTCAAAATATAGGAGGGTTCTAGCTGCCCTTTGCTGCTGCTGGTACAACTACTTCTAGATCCTTCTCCTTCAGGGATTCAGAACAATGGAGAACTAATAAAATCAGCAGAACTCTATGCTTGGGGCTTTTGAAGGCAGGAAAATAAATTGTCTCCCTAAATTCCATCCATTTTGGCTTCATAAAAAAAGAGTTTTGGATTTTTTCTATAATTGTAGGAAGTGGTTTGTAGCCCTTCTTACCCAATAGTTTCTTTGCAAATATGCAGTCAAATAAAGCTTCACTAGAATGAATGAAAGCAATTTGTTCCCCAAAATGCTCTTTTAAAATTAAAGTGAAATTGTCTATAGATTTATGTTTTACATCTAAGCGTTCCCAATTCAATCTTGCACAGCAGATGAGATTGTGAATTTAGTTGCATACAATAGAAAGAAAACGACCAATAAAAACCCGAATGGAAGAATGACCTATATTTTTTAATGCCATTATATTTGCCATTCCTAGTTTCCTGAGGGTTTCTTTCCTCTCGTTCCTATTTTGATGTTAAAAAAAAAACCTGGCATACAAAGACACAGTTTCTATGATTATTTATAGCCATGGAACATTCTTTTTGTACTTTTTGGAGCACTAAAAATATGACCTTCTAGCTACTGTAAAAAGAGCTGATAAAATGCCAAGTCAATGACCTTTTCCTCACTCGTTCTTTAAAGTTCTTTTACATTCTTTTTGTCCTTCTCTTTGACTATGGATTTCTTCTGAAATTATTTTATCTCCTGTTGGGTCTAATGTATATGTGGATGGGTCAAAGTTACTGTAAGAATAAAAAGGGCTAATATTAGCTGGGACCTCTTGTGTAGGTCCAGCTCACGTGACATGGGATTGTATTTACATTATCCTTCCTGTGGGGGGCACCTATAGGCACAACAATAATGATGAGCGAATCTGTCCCATTGTGGCAAAAATTTGCTAAACCATGGGAAAATTTAGGAAAAGGCAAAACATTTTGCAAGACTTGAAGTTAATAGTCTTTTCCGTGGCGGCTTCTAATGGCGTTTTTTTGCTACAACTTTTTTGTGGTGAAAATTTTTGCAGCGGATTTCTCCCCCAACTTTGCAAAATTGCCAATGGCATAATGCTGAATTTTGCCACAATCCATACCTGGAGAAAAATTTTGCTCATCACTACACAACACTAGGGATGTAGCGAACCTCAAAAAAAAAGTTCGCGAACCTGTTCGCGAACTTCCGCCGAAAATTGCGAATATTCGCGAACTTTGCGAACCCCATAGACTTCAATGGGAAGGCGAACTTTAAAAAATAGAAAAGCCATTTCTGCCCAGAAAACTGATTTTAAAGTTGTTTAAAGGGTGCCATGACCTGGACAGTGACATGCAGGAGGGGGATCAAGGGCAAAAACCTCTGAAAAATTGACACACGCCGTTTTTCGAAATGATCGGTAATTTTGCGACTTTTTCGTATTTTCCGGCGCTTTCGTAAAGTTATCGTAAGTTTTGCAACTTTTTCGGAGCTTTCGTAACGTTATCGTATGTTTTGCGACTTTTTCGGAGCTTTCGTAACGTTATCGTATGTTTTGCGACTTTTTCGGAGCTTTCGTAACGTTATCGTAAGTTTTGCAACTTTTTCGGATCATTCGTACCGTTATCGTAAGTTTTGCGACTTTTTCGGATCATTCGTACCGTTATCGTAAGTTTTGTGACTTTTTCGGAGCATTCGTACCGTTATCGTAAGTTTTGCGACTTTTTCGTACCGTTATTGTAAGTTTTGCGATTTTTTCGGAGCATTCGTACCGTTATCGTAAGTTTTGCGATTTTTTCGGTGCCGGCGAACCCAAATTGCGAACATCACGAAAAGTTCGCGAATTTGCGGACTTGCGAACACCCGATGTTCGCGCGAATTAGTTCGCCGGCGAACAGTTCGCTACATCTCTACACAACACATGTAGCAAAGGATTTTAGCACCTGTTGCTCTGCCTAGCGATCATATTGAATCCCGTTATCTTCATATTTTCTAACGACCCATAGCTTCCTTCGAGCATTTACAAAACTTTGGGTGGAGCACTTAGCTTTATTCAGTACTAAAATGCAGCAAGTTCTCACTCTTATTTAGTAGGGCTCCACAGGGAATGCCCCCAAGTCATTGCTGTCCATCTGGAAACCTATGGGGCAGATGAGGTCCTCCAAAGGATTTTTATGGCCCCCCAGTATGCTCAAAGTTTCCATAGACTTCATGATATGGTATCATTAGTTTAACTAAATCCAGGGCCCTCGACCATGCTGTATGAGAAATAATCAGCCCACTAGATGTAATAAGTTGGACAGCACTGCTCAAGTGAATTCCTGCCCCAATACTCGGGAAAACAGAAATAATGTTGCCTGCAGGAAGACGTGTTGTATTTCTAAAGATCCAGAAATGCCCACTTTGCAACTAGCAAAAATGAAAAGTCTGATGTGACTACATGGCATGTAAATCTGTGTTCAGAAGCCATTACACTTATGCACCTTGCCATGTCTTGTGGAGGCGACTGGCCATATTTTGGTTGATCTTTGATGCTAATTAAGAAGCACAATGACATTGGTAAAGGAAAAGGAATGAGACATAAATGTTTCGTATGGAAGATGCAGCCGCTCAGATCTGTTCCTTCACATTCCTGTTTGTGAGAAGGGCCGCTGTGACATTGCTGTGTAAATGTTACCCTTCTGGAATATAAATATGATGCTAAGTGTCACAATAGTCAGACAAGTAATCAGATTAGAAAGGCATTCTTGCAATTAAACTCATTGTAGTTGGAAGTTGGTGCTTGATAAATTATAGTCTAATTGTAACTGTCTTTGATTGTCTTTTATTCAATTTCTCTTCTCAGAAGAAAAAATTACCAAACAAACTGCATTAAAATCTGTCATTAGCTTAAGCGGTGCAAACAAAATAAGCTTTTATCCCCCCAGTCAGCGCTTAACCCCTTTATTGTTAACATTCTGGTCACACCTGCTGTGTGAGACTCCCACTCCTCTTCATAGGGGAAATGGATATGGTATAAGAAGGTATAATGCACACACAACACATCAATGAGATGGGGGGGGGCAATTTGGGGTATTTAAAGGAATATATTAATGTTGAACAGTCCTCAAAAATCATGAGAAAAATTGGCAGGCATAAGAACTTCATAGTACCCTGTAGTGGCAGCAAGAGGAGGCACATGTTGGGGTGGCAGGGGAATGGTAGCATGGGGATGGTGGGCCCTTTGGGTGATGACCCCAGGGGGCCCCAGATACCTCAGTCTAGCAATGTAGGTAGCAATGATTGATTGGTAGCAGTGACTGTTGGCAATTATAAATAAAAAGAATAATCACAAATAAACACTGGTGGTAACAGTAGACCTCATTTATGAACAAAAGCTATAAAATGATTGCAGCATATAACACTACTATAATTTATATAATAAGCTGCTGTGTAGCCACGGGGGCAGCCATTCAAGCTAGAAAAAGGAGAAAAGGCACAGGTTACATAGCAGATAAAGGATGTTATTTAGAATACCATAGTGTTTTATCTGTTATCTGCTATGTAACCTGTGCCCTTTCTCCTTTTTCTAGCTTGAATGGCTGCCCCCATGGCTACAGAGCAGCTTGTTTATATAAGTTATAGTAGTGTTACTGTAGCAAACACACCAGTTGTACCAGTGCAGGGCAACAGTACATTATATTGGAATTTCTTTTATACACTTTTTTTGGTGTTACTGTTTCTTTAAAGCTTGCCCTGTATTGCGCCCCCTGGTGCTCATTGCTGGTGCAACTCATAGGGCCAGGTGCAGCGCAGCCAAACACCATCACCCTTTCTATGCCTGTTTTTTTACCACTTGCCCCAATGTGATAAATGAGCCCTACGGTAACAGATATTTATTTTGTCACACTGTCACTTTCCTTATCCCGATATCCAAGCCATTTACAGCAAATCTACCGGCATTTCGGAGTCCCTTCTCAAAGGGGCTTTAAATTGCTGTATCATAGCAACATGTACCACTTTGCACAGCCTGCAGGTCCATTTATGCCGTTCATTTTCTGAGTCATCCGCATGGAGCCTAAATAAAAGAGAAATAAAAACAAGAAACGGTGACCTTTTCAAATGATGCGACATACGTTCCTTGTGCTGCTGTACTTTTGCTCGGGAGTAGTTTTTTTTCTGCCGTAACTGAAATATAATAGCTTAATGCATATTTATATTTATGGCAAAGTCACACACATGCCAGGATTGCTGGGAAACAGCCAATAAAGAAGGAGCTGCAGGAAAGTTATTGGCTTGTGCTTGTGCGGAAAGGAGCCTCAAACTTTTTTCTAAATGTCAGACGCAGACGGGATGCGATCATTTATTTATGTGACCTCCGCACAGAGAACATAGTAAATACTCCGTGACTTGGTTATATCTAGTACTTTCAGCCTGTAGATATCTTTCCTTCTACAACAGATGCAAATAATTCTGCTTTGCCTGCTGCCATTCATGTAACAATTGCGTGTAGTACAACTATGGTTGCAGGCGTAGCCTGTAAAACACCTGCCAAGACTGGGGCTGGTATTTCAAATTTACCAGCAATTTAGATGTTGGTAGATTTATAATACAGGTATAGGATCCCTTATCTGGAAACCCGTTATCCAGAAAGTTCCGAATTACGGACATAGACTCCATTATAAGCAAATAATTCTAATTTTTAAAAATTATTTCCTTTTTCTCTGTAATAATAAAACAGTACCTGTACTTGATCCCAACTAAGCTATAATTACCCCTTATTGGGGGCAGAACAGCCCTATTGGGTTTATTTAATGGTTAAATTATTCCCTTTTCTCTGTAATAATAAAACAGTACCTTGTACTTGATCCCAACTAAGATATAATTACCCCTTATTGGGGGCAGAACAGCCCTATTGGGTTTATTTAATGGTTAAATGATTCCCTTTTCTCTGTAATAATAAAACAGTACCTTGTACTTGATCCCAACTAAGATATAATTAATCCTTATTGGGGGCAGAACAGCCCTATTGGGTTTATTTAATGGTTAAATAATTCCCTTTTCTCTGTAATAATAAAACAGTACCTGTACTTGATCCCAACTAAGATATAATTACCCCTTATTGGGGGCAGAACAGCCCTATTGGGTTTATTTAATGGTTAAATGATTCCCTTTTCTCTGTAATAATAAAACAGTACCTGTACTTGATCCCAACTAAGATATAATTAATCCTTATTGGATGCAAAACAATCCTGTTAGGTTTAAATGATTTTTACATTATTTTTTAGTAGGCTTAAGGTATGGAGTTCCAAATTACAGAAAGATCCCTTATCTGGAAAGCCCCAGGTCCCCAGCATTCTGGATAACAGGTCCTATACCTGTACCCTTAAGTTGAGCCCCCTGGCCCACACTCATCTGCCCCAATATTTTGCTTCCCAGATGCGCTTAATATCTTGGCTTCTGTTCATCCTCGCAGCATTGTCCCACCCACTTTCCACCGATCTGCCCATTCTACTTTCTGTATCCAGTCAGCCCAAATGAGCAGCAGATGGTGCTGTTGTTTAAATGTATTATATTAGCAATGTAAAACTGCTAATATCTAAAAAATTAGAAAATAAGAAAAATGAATGTATATGGTAAAAGTGCTCATTGTGAAATTCTATATTAATGCTGCTGGAGAAGCTCTTCAGCTTTCTTCAACATGTTTTCCCATGACAGTATTCTTTAAACCGCTCATCTTCCTAACCTACCACTGACTCTCACCACCTGCAGTGAGCTCCCAAAAAAAATCTACCCTACAACTACTGTATCTAACTTAGCTAATCCTACACCTCTCTGGCCTACCTCAGGTTCCCTGGAACCTGAGGTAGGCACTATCCCTTTTTCATTGGCCAAAGAAGAAGTGGTACCCTACGTTCCTTCTCTTACTGAATTCCCTCGTCATGCACTATCCCTTTTTCATTGGCCAAAGAAGAAGTGGTACCCTACGTTCCTTCTCTTACTGAATGGCGCCACTTGCTGGCTGACCTAGAAATAACAGCCTTTCATATGTGACTCCCTACACACATTGCCTGGGTGCTAATCTGGCTAATACATGGCCCACTGTGCTTGTGCTGTCTGGATATTCCAGGCTATTTGGGAAAATGCTGACATCTCCTTTCATAAACATCAGTGCTCAGCTATTAATTAATCCCTGGCAATTGATCACAGTTTGGAGGACTTTACAGTGGCTATTAAACACCAGAGGAAAGTTGCCCCTCTGACCCTAGCCCCACTGCAGCAGGGAACAAATATGCGGGTGTAATTGCCATGCACAGTGTTGTTTCTCTAATGAAATGATCCCATCACGTCCCGGTACTGCGGCACTGTGAAATCTATTACAGTACAACAGCTGCCCTCTTCCCAGGTGATTTGAGCGCTCGGAAGCATTTGTGCTATGGCACAGACCTCCTGTCCTTGAGAATCTCCTGCATGGGTATTTCTCTGCGTGCTGTAGCTGTCTGCAGAAGATGATGTTAATTTGTAAAGTGTATATCTAATTAGCATATAAATTGCCTGGAAAGCAAGCCTGACCTGTTGGAGAGTCCTAGGGAAATGCATAAAGTTATGCAAATATAGGTTTTTTTTTTCTATATTTCTACATCAATTTTTTAAACTTGGAAAAAAAAAACACATCTTAATTTTCTTTATTCTTCTTAATAAATAGTACGTGCCTTTTGTTTAATAAACATCACAGTATTCTTGTAAAGGCCACTGTGGCAGAATACTTTATGGCTTTCCCGCGATGCACCATATGTTTCCTTGGCTTATGAGAAAACACAAACATCAAGAATGATAGAATTATATCTTATAGTAGTATAATAACAGTAAATGGTACAGCAGCCACAAGGTACGGTTGGTACAGCTTGGGGAAGCAGCCATTGCTGCAGGGCAGTAGTGTAAATCTTAAGGCCCTCCTGCTGGTATGGCTGCTGGTGGGTGGAGACGTTTAGTATTCCTGCTATGGAGTCCTTTCTCTAGGGCAGTGTTCCCCAACAATCCCTTAGATGTTGCTCCCAGTGGCTTTAAACCAGGTAGTTATTCTTGAATTCCTGACTTGGGGGCAAGTTCTGGAGGCATAAAAAGCAAGTATAATGCCAAACAGAGCCTTCTATAGTCTGCCAGGCCACATAGGGGCTACCAAATAGCCAATTATAGCTCTCGTTGGCACCTCGAGGAACATTTTTCATGCTTGTGTTGCTCCCAACACTTTTTCCACTTGAATGTGGCTCGCGGGTATAAAAGGTTGGGGATCCCTGCTCTAGGGTATCCAACCTGTAGCTGCCGAGGAAGCCCGTGGCACTGGGAATGTAGACAGTGGGCTGAATAGGTTTCAGGAGCATTTCAGTTCTTCTTGTATGTAGGTATGTTTCTATTCAAATAGTTCTCAGTACAATTTTCAACCTTCAATGAAAAGAATACCGTGTAGCTGCTGAGTAGGGAACATACAAAGCAAGTACAGGTAGTCATTACTTTAAATACACTACAACGTCAAAAGTATGCATACCCCTTTTATTTATTGACATTGGCTATGTAAGCCACACCCATCATTGCAGCCACAGGGGCTACTGCATCATAAAATCACAATTCCAGTTCTGATAACAGTTTGTGGGAGGCTCTTCAATGTTTTAGCAGGATAATAACTCCATCGACAAAGCAAGGTCCATACAAGGGGAAAAACATGACTGGTCTGGACTCTCAACCCAACCAAACACATGGGATATAATGGAACATCAATGCAAGTCAAGCTTTATTTCCAAAATGAGTGCCCAACTGGAGGCAAATCCCACCAACACTGAGAAGAGTAGAAAGTGGAAGCCATTTTAGCAGAAAACAAATTCATAACAAGGCAGGCATCCACATATTTTTGGCCATAAAGTGTGTATCTCCATGTGTGTATCCAACATGATCACAGGGTAAAATTAGAACTGGTCTATCCTTGTTTTAGAGCTTTCTTAAACTGCTAACACCACAACCACATCATTTAGACAAACTAGTTACTTATAGACGTGCTACCAAAGACCCTACAGTAATAATATAATATCAAATACAACATTTGCTCCTGCATTTATAACAGGTGTAATAAGGTCCTTGCTGTATGCCCATCAGTGTAGAGAATTCTTTGGAGTTGGTCTTGTACATTGTGGTTGAAACTCCAGAGCAAGTACTATGTCTATATGTAACTAATAATTCTGTCCTGTGCTTGCCATCTTGCAGCAATGTATTTGCCTGGCATTTGTACCACCAGGATACAGCAATAAATTGTTAACAGTTTGTTTAGGAATCAATGGTACCGAGATTAATTTGTAAGGGCCTTTCCTCCAACCCATAACCACAGCCCCTCAGAGAGAGTCCCGCTGCAAAACCATGGGGCAATACATCTAGCCACATAGTGATGGGCGAAATGTTTCGCCAGGCATGGATTCGCGGGGAATTTCCGTGTTTCGCCATTGGCGGATTGGTTCGCGAAACAGATGAAAAAATTTGCAGCGCGTCCAAAAATTGTCGCCGGCGTCAAAAAAGAATAGTCGCGGGTGTCAAAATAATAGCCGCAGGCAACAAAATAATAGCTGCGCGACAAAATAATAGACGCGGGCGACGAAACAATAGCCGTGTAACAAAATAATAGCCGCGGGCGACAAAACAATAGCCGCGCGACAATATAATAGACGCGGGCGACGAAACAATAGCCGTGCGACAAAATAATAGCCGCGGGCGACAATTTTTTTTGTCGCACGACATTTTTGCCGTTTCGCGAATTTTTCGCCGTTTCGCGGATCTTTTGAAAGATTCACAAATTTTTTGGCGAAGCGAAACGGAACAGATTCGCTTATCACTACTAGCCACCAACAAAGTGAGGGGATTATTGCTGCAGGATAGTGGACAAAATGGTGAGAAGTTAACTGCAGTGTTTATATTATACCCACTCATTTATATAATTCCATTTGGCTTTGCCCTTCATGTCTTACTCGTAATGTATTTCTAGAACATCTAACAGTCAATGTTTGCATATTGTGTAGCACGGTGCAAAACAAATAATTGGAAGAATGCTCTATTTATGAAACAGCGGTTTCTATTTTGGATGAAACATCATTTTCTGTCTGATCATTTAACTAAATTGTTGAAGAAGCAGTTTTAACACCGGATTCCAAACTTTAACATGGGGGGGTAGAAAAAAAAAAGCCTAATTTCAGGGATGAATCCAATTCAGCTGTCAGTGTGCAGCGTATTTGCATCCATTTGCATAACAGATGTACTGTAAGATTCATATCACACACAATCGCTGCATATTAATGACAGAAGCCACAACATTATTTGCGTAAATGCTGTCTACGGGGTATTGAAAGTGCGGGTGCAATTTTCAGAAGACAAAGGGTTGCGGGAGGGAACAGATGCACGGAAAGCACAGCTAGGAATCTTCACTTAGGGAATGCTTTTAGAAAGATGTATGGTTTGTTTATTCATTCCCAAATATTACATATCTGCATATCCATGTATGGTACAAATGAGAAAGTAAATATCGACTGTAGGTAAAATAGACTGTGAGTACAACAGGGATTGGCCCTAGCTTTATAATGGGGGATATTATTATGATCACTCCAGGCATGTAGATCCATTTTGTAAGGTTGAGTTATAATTAGAGATGTAGCGAACTGTTCGCCGGCAAACTAATTCGCAAGTACATCGGGTGTTCGCGAGTTCGTAAATTCGCGAACTTTTCGCGATGTTCGCAATTTGGGTTCGCCGTGTTTTTTTTTCCGCTGCGTTTTTCCGCTGCGTTTTTTCTCGGCCTAAAAATGCCGCACAAGCCACACATGGCGTTTTTCAGCCTAGTACTGGTGTAAGCAAATCCCTTTCCATGGTGCTAATAGTGCGAAATAGCAAAAAACGTCGCGTATTTCCGCTAGGTCTGCCAGCTGCCTTTGCGGTTTTATGCAACACTGTGTCAACAAAGTATTTTTCAGAGAAATGTTTGCCCTTGATCCCCCTCCTGCATGCCACTGTCCAGGTCGTGGCACCCTTTAAACAACTTTAAAATCAGTTTTCTGGCCAGAAATGGCTTTTCTAGGTTTTAAAGTTCGCCTTCCCATTGAAGTCTATGGGGTTCACAAAGTTCGCGAATATTTGCGCTTTTTGGCGTAAGTTTGCGAATGGGTTCGCAAACTTTTTTTTTGAGGTTCTCTACATCCCTAGTTATGTAATGTGCCCATTGTGTTCTTGTCTCCCCCTCAACAGGTAAAATGCAGATGGCTGGCACAGGGGGTACCAGCAACATGATAAACAGAATATTACCATAGGAAGTTACTTGGGTTACTTGGACCAGTTGGAGCTATGTTGTTGACTGGAGTGGCCATTAGTGATGAGTGAATCTGTTCCGTTTTGCCGAAAAATTCACGAATCTTTCAAAAGATCCGCGAAACGACGAAAAATTAGCGAAACGGCGAAAATGTCACGTGACACAAAAATTTGTCGCCCGCGACTATTCTTTTGTTGCCTGCAGCTATTATTTTGTAGCGCGGCTACTATTTTGTCGCCCACGGCTATTATTTAGTTGCGCAGCTATTCTTTTGACGCCCGCGACAATTTTTGGACGTGCAGCGAAATTTTCTGCTGCAAATTTTTTCATCCGTTTCACGAAACAATCCGCCAATGGCAAAACGCAGAAATTTGCCGCAAATCCACGCCTGGTGAAACATTTCGCCCATCACTAGTGGCCATGCTACAAACGTTTCTCTTGAATGCCATTAAAATATGTTGATGGAGACCTGAATTAGATGTTTGCTTTACAAGATTTGCAAAGCAACTTTACAATTTCCACAAGTCAGTATGCCGCGACAAGCCACTCTGAAACGCTGCCAGTTAATATATAATCGAACCATAGTACTTGCACCATCTGTTATTAGGTTTATAGCAAGCCGAATGGAACCTAGATCAAAGCAAGTAAATTGGAAAATGCATGTAAGATTCAGTAGAAAAAAAGTCCCTCCTGATAAGACTGGATGTGATCGAAACATGGCAAGCCAGCCAGCCAGCCGCCAATATGTAGGTCTCCAGGAGTTTAAGTTTCCAAGAGTAAGGGTATTAAGAGTTTTCAAGGTAACAACCTTTGAAATGATTGACTTAGCCCTAAATAACCCCCAAGCATATACCAAATGGCTGGAAAAGTGAGTTGCTTGTAATGTGTTCATGACCCAGAGCTACTGTATCTGAGCGCTTCTATGGCATGAACATTCGTTTTCCTATCTTTTACATGCTTGACTAAAGGTTTTATTAGCTGTCACAGCCTGATTACCATTTACTGATTTACGGGATGTTTGCTCCTCGGGAGCTCTAATAATGCCGGGAAATGACGGCTTGCCATTTACTAAATGATGATGGAATGTTATGATATTTGGTATTTAATAAAGGTTTGTTCTGAATAAATATGTAGCAGCTATTATATCCCCTGCTTTACTGCATAAATAAATTGTGAAATGAATCTGAACCCAGACGAGATATTTCTGGTTCTAAATTAGAGTAGGCGGAGGGACAGAGTGCACAATATGAAAAAACATGGCGGCTTGCATCTTCTTTTTGCTCTACAAACATTTCTGTTTATATTTCTTATTTTGCTACATTTTCCAGAACCTTTGATAGAAATGTTAGAAATGAATGATTCTTACAGCAGTAAGAAAGCCCTGTAGGCACATGTACAGGGGCAACAGCACTTGGGTACCAAATGATCTGGAGAGAAAAGACCTCACTTACAAATCCCACTGATGACAATACTGAAGCATAAAATTGACGTGCGTGACTTTTTTGGTGCGACCGCGGCTTTTTGAAGCGGCTGTGCCTTTTTTGCCATGCCTGCATTTTTTTTTTTTACGCAACTGCGTAAATTTTCCACAGCAAAATTTTGCAGAAGTTTCACAAAACTATTCACCAATGGCGAAATGTGGAATTTCACTGTGAATCCATGCCTGGGGATGAAATTCGCTCATCACTAGTCACCCATGATATATCTCTGCTACTGCGGGCAACTAATCTCTCTGAAATGCCTTTCCAACAGCAACTAAGTAAATCACTGGTCGAAGGGCATTCGTGTCGCTTCATTTTTCCGAAGTCACAGCAGTTTCTTCCTACAGGCAACTTTGCTCGACTTTGGAAAACAAAGTGATGCGTATGCCTTTCCACCAGCGATTCACTTTATTGCAGGTAGAAAGGTATTTCAGGGAGATTAGTCGCCCATGGTAGCAGAGATTTATCTCAAGTGACTAATCTTATCTTGGGGCAGTAGCCTTAAGGGCTCTGGCACACGGGGAGATTAGTCGCCCGCGACAATGTAAGTCGCCGGTGGGATGGCACACGCAGCGGCGCGATTTCGGCAAATCGCCGAAGTTGGCTGGCGAGGCTTTTTCGGCGATTTGCCAAAATCGCGCCGCCGCGTGTGCCATCCCACCGGCGACTTACACTTTCGCCAGTGGGATGGCAGGTGATGGCAACTCGGGGAGGTTAGTTGCCTGCGAACAGGGAGATTTGTCGCGGGCGACTAATCTCCCCGTGTGCCAGAGCCCTAAGGCGGCCATACATGGGCTGATTCTAGCTGCCGATATCGGTCCTTTAAACCGATGCCCCGTGTAGGGGCACTAACGACGGGCCTGCCCGACCAATATCTGGCCTGAAATTGGCCAGATATCGATCGGGCAGGTTAAAAAATTTAGTTGGATTGGGGACCGCTCCGACTTCACCTATACCTGTCATTATAATTCGATCGTTTGGCCCCAGGGTCAAATGACCGAATTAGCCTGGATTCACCCAATATCGCCCACCCGTAGGTGGGGGATATCGACAGAAGGTCTGCTCGCTTGGCGACATTGGCAAGCGAGTGGATCTGAAGGTGTATGGCCACCTTTACACTGATTGGCTTTCAGTCTGGGCCTCCCCCTTCTGCACTCACTAGGGAAAGCACTAATTTAAGACACTACTATATAGATAAGATAAAATACAATAAAATATAAAACAGAAAAATACAAACCTATTGTCTTCACATTGTTTTCTACTGGTCTAATCTCTTATAGGTACATATTGTTTCATCTAAAATCTAATGAGATATCCAGCAAATGTATAATTGCAATCACTAAAGAGGGAAATCTATTGATTCTGGGATCGCACTGAATGTCACTGTAGATCAAGAAACAATTTTTCACCTCTTACGGCAAAAGCTTCTGATGTATTACTACTACTGATTATATTAATGAATTTGCCTTCCTCCCATCGACAGCTCTGGAATATATGAAGGTTTAACTGAAAGACCCATGAAGTAAATATACAAACAAAAGGAAAGGGCCCTCCTATAAAGGCTGTAGAATTGTGCATTGAAGCCAAAATGTTCCACTCTAATAGATCCATTCGTCTTCACTTGCAATTTCCTTTTCTCATTATTTCTCATTATTTCCACTACTTGTGTCACAATGGAACCTGTCAATGACTTGAAATGTAATCAGTTCTTTCTGTCCACTGTATTTGATGTTACAGTGTTTGCAAACTCCTGAATACAAATTACCAGTGATACCATCCTTAAAATGCACATAGAAGGAGCTGTGAATTAATGCTGAGTGCCAGCTCCATGTCGGGTCAATATTGCATCTATTAGTGTTCTATTCACATAGAACTGCTCCCAATCCCTGTGCAGAGCGGATGCAGTCTGTGCCCTTGTACTGCTTGTGCCTGTGAGTGGTGCTCTCCGGAGCAAGAGCAGAAGACATGGCGTTTTACTCCATATTGGTTCTTCTGAACAAAGAGCTAAATAATTTCAAAACCACAAATAATAAAAAATTAAGACCAATTGCAAATTCTCTCAGAATAACACTCTTTATAACATTCCAAAAGTTGGTTTAAAGGTGAACAACCCCTTTAAAGCTCAATCCAAGCAGGACTTTACATCAGAGTAAGTTGTGCCTGTGTAAGCCTGCATTCTTCATAAATTAATTGAGGATGTGGACCCAACAAGAAAAGAACTCATGACCAACTATAGGTAAGTAACAAAAAGCAAAAGCACTCAGGGCTACAAGGGAAAAACCCTTTAACAAATTTATTGCGGAGGTGCAAAGTTTCGGAGCAAACCTAGCCCCTTTATCAAGCAAGGGGCTAGGTTTGCTCCGAAACGTTGCACCTCCGCAATAAATTTGTTAAAGGGTTTTTCCCTTGTAGCCCTGAGTGCTTTTGCTTTTTGTTGCTTTGCAGTTTTGGGAGGGTGCCGATCCCTCTAGCAGTGTGCACCGGGCGTTCAATTTTGGAGAGCCAGGGTGTGCGGAAACGGTCTCTGTTGTGCTCAACTATAGGTAAGTAGCAGTAATATGAAATTTAAACTTGAAACACAGGGATTATGATGACATGAGTCAATGAAAATACGTAAGTGAGTAACACTATACTTTTAAAACAAGACCTTCACAAAAAATGGATTTCCAACAGTGAGTAGGAAGCATGCCCAGTGTTCAATTTTTGGCCAGATATCAGCCAGACTGGCAGTCCCGAGTGTTCCATACACAGGCCAATATGCTGCCGTCTCATTCTGCAGAGATAACTTTAATCAACCTGTGTATGGCCCAGCTCAACTCAATAACCAAGCAAAGCACCTAGAGACTGGCCAAAAATAGAGGAAGAGCTGGAAACAAGCTCTGGCTTGGACCACACCTAGGCTGGACCGTTTTATAGCTCCCAAGAATTGTGCAAAATATTTTATTTTATTTATAAACTCATTGGTGAATGTGGATACTAATGCTGAATGAAGCTGGGTACATTTACTTTGTTTTACTGGATACAATTGTGCAGTGTCCCATGGTAAAGCCCACAGAGCTGGTCAGCCTTCTAGGTTCCCTGATTAAGCCCCAATTTAGGGACAAAATAAGACAGGAAAAAGCCTGGTGAAGAAGTACCTTTGTTTGCCTACTTGGCATATAACACTGGGAGCATCACCTTGTGGGTGCCCAGGGGAGTTTCTGCCCCTAGTTCATCCCTGAGGTGGCCTAAGGGGTGCTGTCTTCCCTCGTCCCTCCACACTAAGGTTTTTTGTATCAAAGAAGGCTGAGGAGGGGCACATTGCTAACGCAGAGAACGCATTAGTGCTTTCTGTACTAGAAGACCCAAAATTCAGATTTAGAAATCAGACCTTTAGCTCTTTATGTTACCAGGAACAGGTAGTTACCCCCCTAGTAACTTCAGGGGTATAATTTCAAGTTTCTCAACTTGCGTCACGGCAGCCCTGCCTATGCCATGAGATTACTTGAAATGACCCCGCGTTACTAGCGACTTACCCTTTATTTATTTATACATTTCAGATAAATCCTCTGATCATTTCTTTACGTTCTTGCGTCTATGCTACAAAGGGATTTATGCTGCAGAGCCGCAATGGGAACAGGTCAGCTGAGGATTCCATTTAAATTCCATTTTTCTCTTCCTTTTTTAAAGACTAAATGAATGCAGAAAGAATACACAACGTTATTGACTGTAAAGAGGAATCTCTGTAACCTGCAATGGAAGGAAGTGTTAGAGGGGGATATTTATTATATTTTCCCATGTAATGTCCCTTAATGGCGCTATTGAAGGCCATTTTTACTGAAGCAACAGCTGTTGCTGAATTCCCATTAAAAGAAGCCTAGATGTGGCAGCTAAAAGCATCTGAAGGGTCCTCGTCGCTTCCCATTGAGCGTAATCACCTGCACTCCGCGCCGCCGTCAGCCATAGATATTGCCTTACATTAGAAACGAACAATGAATCCCACAAGGGCTGTTTTCACTTCTATTCCTCTAAGTTTGAATGCAAATATATATTCTTGTCATGCTAATAAAATTAGGGCATAGTCTAGCACATTTATCATCATGTCGCCGAAAACTGTCACAACACATTATTGTAACTAAGTGGTTTTATTAAGCAGGCTTAAATATCACTGCTACTCGGAATTACGTCTTCTAGTTGCCAGGCGACCGGTCGGCGGGAGACAAAAGTGTACAACAAGGGTAAGTAAAGCGTATGTGCGAATTACTGCACGGCCCTGCACAAACGATGGGATCGCTTTAAGGTGTTGTAGATCCAAAAATGGCGCCGGTGTCACTTGGTCACCATGTTTTTGTAGTGAGTTCCGGATTCTTTGCTGAAATCCTAATGGAGAAGAGCAAAGGCACACTTCTGGAGAGGCACTCTAGGGATAATGTGATAATATGGGATGAAAGGAGAGCGGAATATACAGTAGGTGTGAAACAGATGTGTATGAATCAGGGAGGCCTAAAAATGCTTTTCTAACAGGTGCCACAGGCTGGGGCTACATATTATTACATTGTGTAGTATTATTAAAGGAGAAGGAAAGGTAAAAACTAAGTAAGCTTTATCAGAAAGGTCTGTGTAAATACAGCCATAAGCACTCACAGAAACGCTGCACTGACTTCTCTGTGAAAAGATTAGTTGTGTCTGTTTTCCTCTGCCAGAGACACACAGCTCTTTCCTTTCTGCTCTCTCTTGCTCCCCCCTCCCTCAAGAATGCTAAGAACTCACTCCCCCCCTTAGGAATGTGGATCTGAGCCAATCAGCAGGAAGCTGACTCATAGTCTAACTAACTGAGCATGTTTACTTGGTCTGGATGTCTGTGCAGGAGCGAGGCATTATGGGAACTTTCTTTACACAGCTCAGCGTTTTTTCTTCCTGTTTGGCTTCTGAAATATGGGGAGAAATATGGGGAGACTTAAGGGCACTATTGAGAGAACTGAAGGTATGCCTGCAGCTTGGGATTAACGCTTTACTAACCTTTCCTTCTCCTTTAAAGGAGGAGGAAAGGGAAACCCATTAGTTGGTGTGAAAAGGTAATTTAAACCTTTACACAATGGAAATTGGAATTTATGATGCATTTATCTAAACTAACTAAATATTACACATTTTCACAGCCCTCCCTCAGAGAGAAACACAAAAAGAAAAAAAAAAGATGGAAGCCCTAGCTGAACAGACAGGAAAACTTTAAGAGGAGCTTGAATGGAAGGGGTAGCAGAGAGGGTAAGTGATGACGCTTGAGTATATCATAGCTAAGGAACAAATATGTGCAGGGAACAGGGGCAACACCCAGAATGGCAATCTGTGGGTTCTGGCTTATGTAGAGGGGCTGCTGTAAGATGCCATAGACACTCACTATTTAGTGGGCTAGTGGGGGGGCTGTATGGGCCTCTGTGTACCCATACAGCCTATTTAGATCCCAGTCCAGGTCTAGTAGCGGCTTATTGACGAGCATGCTCTCCCCCTGGCTAATCATTTCTTTACAATCAAATGAAAGAATACAAGAGAACAGTTTACATGGAGGAACATTTCTTTATATCTGCTCCTAGTAATATTATACAATCCCATTCACGTAACCATTTATTAATGATTTTTAACTTTCACAATACAACTGTTACATTAACGAGCGGATCTTAACGTGTATGGCCACCTTTACACTAGTGGTTCAACAGATTCTACTACCCCAAACTGTATCACTAATATTAACCCTTTGGCTTCTGTTATAAGGAAAACAAGTCAACATAAACTGTTATTATTCTGATGTATCTATTCATATATAAAAATATAGTCTATTTCATATATAAAAATACACCATACTGTCTATAAGATCAGTGTTTGAGAAGCAGGGTAGTGTTATCTGTCTCTGCATTACTGCCCCCCCGCTGAAAGAATCTTCAAAAAGAAGACGGGCTCTTGAAACCATCCCAGTCCCGGCTGATCTATGGACTTGATCATTTTATTTCTCCTTCTGTTTGAACAATTGAAGCTGTGCTATCTGCTACGGCTTAGCTTTGTAATCACTGTCACCCAGAGCAGATACGTGAGGAGATTTAAATGGTGCAACGGTAGAATAGAAATATCATAACATATTTTAGTCGGCATCAGTCTGGCAAAGAATTCTCAATTACCTGCAGCGTAGAGATCTTCATTCTGGCGGAGTGGCTACAATGCAATGTGTTGCAATATTTACAGCTTAATTCAGACAAACAAGTCCAAGTGCAATCAGTAGTTTTTATATATGTATATTTTTATTTATATAGCACTTATGTACACAGCTCTGTACAGCAGAACAATAAAATTAAATGATCAAACAGGGGTCAGATCAATAATAAATACAAATAAATACAAAGTACAGTTACATTAAAAATTAGGAGATAAATGTCAAACAGATAAAAGGAAGGAGATCCCTGTCCCATAGAGATTACAATCTAAGTAGGGGGCTCAGACCACTGTTTCATTGTGCATGGATACAGAGAATACAGAGTAGGTATTATATATATATATATCTGTTCCATTGACGGCACTCACCAATCACAGGCCACGCGCCGGGTGCTCACCAAAAATATTCATATTGCAGCAGTAGAAAGCACTCACGGCTCCATTTGTTCAAAAGTATCAAAAAGATTTTATTGCTCCACACTCATGATGTGAGTGTGGAGCAATAAAATCTTTTTGATACTTTTAAACAAATGGAGCCGTGAGTGCTTTCTACTGCTGCTATATGAATATATATATATATATACAGAGTAGGACTGGACTCACAGGTCTTGAAAAAAAACCTGTGAGTCCATCTGAAATAAAGCATCTTCCTTCCTCTAGAAGTAAGTGGCAGCAACTTCTGTTGTGTGTATATATATATATATATATCGAACCAAGGGTGGCACACCGCTTCAATCCTCATACCAGGTGCACGGTAAAAGAATTTAAATATTGAAGAAAAGACCAGCAACACCGGATCTATTGCAAACAATCAATTATATATTGAAAAATACATGAACAGCCAACGTTACGTTTCGGTCCCCGTCGGGAAAGGTCCCGACGGGGACCGAAACGTAACGTTGGCTGTTCATGTATTTTTCAATATATAATTGATTGTTTGCAATAGATCCGGTGTTGCTGGTCTTTTCTTCAATATATATATATATATATATATATATATATATATATACACATCTCATTTTAAACATTAAATTAACTCAATAGGATTAGTTATCATCAAGTACAGGTACTGTTTTATTATTACAGAGAAAAGGGAATCATTTAACCATGAAATAAACCCAATAGGACTGTTCTGCCCCCAATAAGGGGTAATTATATCTTAGTTGGGATCAAGTACAGGTACTGTTTTATTATTACAGAGAAAAGGGAATCATTTAACCATGAAATAAACCCAATAGGGCTGTTCTGCCCCCAATAAGGGGTAATTATATCTTAGTTGGGATCAAGTACAGGTACTGTTTTATTATTACAGAGAAAAGGGAATCATTTAACCATTAAATAAACCCAATAGGGCTGTTCTGCCCCAATAAGGGGTAATTATATCTTAGTTGGGATCAAGTACAGGTACTGTTTTATTATTACAGAGAAAAGGGAATCATTTAACCATTAAATAAACCCAATAGGCTGTTCTGCCCCAATAAGGGGTAATTATATCTTAGTTGGGATCAAGTACAGGTACTGTTTTATTATTACAGAGAAAAGGGAATCATTTAACCATTAAATAAACCCAATAGGACTGTTCTGCCCCCAATAAGGGGTAATTATATCTTAGTTGGGATCAAGTACAGGTACCATTTTATTATTATTTATTTATTATTTTATTGGGTTTCCAGATAACAGATCCCATATCTGTATATATATATATATTCCATGTAGATGGATCCACAAAAGGAACTAAAAATATGAAACTTTATTCACTTCATATTAAAATAACAGGCCATCAGGCCAACATTGCAGTCTCATTCTAAGACCTCTCTATTCAATGTCTGGGGTACCAGCTGCAGGAAAAAGCAAACAGACACTGCTGACAATGCTTATTATAATAAAGGGGTTTAATCATATTGTTGGATGACATTATTTCTAAGCATGGTTAACATTCACTTCACTGAAATATTCCTTATAGATAACTTTAATACAGGTGTAGGTAGCTGCATTTATCTGCAGTTATATTAATAGTAGAAACCACGATTTCTCTGACAATGTTACTTCTTCCAAAGACTTTGATGAAACTTCCCTCCAGTGGCCCAATTATCAGGAAAAATGGTGGAATGTGTTCTTACTGAGAAGTGACGTGACTGAGGCATGTTTCTGACAAGGGATTGCCTTTGTGTGAGTTTGAAAGAGAATCCTTATAAAGCCTTGGCTGTTTGTAAAGCCCTCACTTCCCTGGTCAGGCCACTGTACTACTGAGAGAATGGAGGATTTGTTGAATTCAGGTCTGTTCCATATACAGAACTATTCTCCAAACCCAAGGCAGAAGCTTTTCATAAGCAGAGCCGGATTATGTGCTAGGCAAACAAGGTGCGTTCATGGATACATGGAGGGGCATGGGAGCCCCCAGGACCAATACTTGTCAAAAATCAAGTATAACAGGACAAACTTAAAAACCTATAAATGTATACAAGGGATAGCTATCCGTGTACTGGAAAACTGCAAAACTTCCACAATAACTCCCTGCACTGTCAGTGGAGGTTTTGACCATGTTATGTGCGCCAGCTGGCCATAAAAAAAACTATACCTCAAAACAATGTACATGTGAATAAAAATAAACACATAAATAAGCCCATATGTTAAACCCTGCTTCATTTATATCAAACATTTTCATAAGTATGCTTTTTAGTAGTATGTGTGTAAGGTTACCCTGGTGAAGACACTAAGGGGCAGATTCATCGAAGTATGACAGGTCCGAATACAAAATATTTGTATTGTTCTAAAGTTTACAACTTTTGCGTATTTCCTGCAATATTTTAGTACATTTGCATGACTTTTTTGTACTTTGCGACAAAAAGCGCAACAATTTGTGCGACAAAATCATATTTGTTGCAACGAGTACAAAAGTTTCAGATTCATTCAAGCTTCGTTATTGTGACTTTCCTTGGGCCAGGCTGGAGCTGCAAAGTGCCATTGAGCCCTATGGGAGACTTTCCTTGGGCCGGGTTGGAGCTGCAGAGTGCCATTGAGCCCTATGGGAGACTTTCCTTGGGCCGGGTTGGAGCTGCAGAGTGCCATTGAGCCCTATGAGAGACTTTCCTTGGGCCGGGTTGGAGCTGCAGAGTGCCATTGAGCCCTATGGGAGACTTTCCTTGGGCCGGGTTGGAGCTGCAGAGTGCCATTGAGCCCTATGGGAGACTTTCCTTGGGCCGGGTTGGAGCTGCAGAGTGCCATTGAGCCCTATGGGAGACTTTCCTTGGGCCGGGTTGGAGCTGCAGAGTGCCATTGAGCCCTATGGGAGGCTTTCCTTGGGCCGGGTTGGAGCTGCAGAGTGCCATTGAGCCCTATGGGAGACTTTCCTTGGGCCGGGTTGGAGCTGCAGAGTGCCATTGAGCCCTATGGGAGACTTTCCTTGGGCCGGGTTGGAGCTGCAGAGTGCCATTGAGCTCCAACCCGGTCCAAGGAAAGTCTCCCATAGGGCTCAATGGCACTCTGCAGCTCCAACCCGGCCCAAGGAAAGTCTCCCATAGGGCTCAATGGCACTCTGCAGCTCCAACCCGGCCCAAGGAAAGTCACAATACTGAAGCTTGAATGAATTCCGAAATGGTCATAGTCTTTGCAAAAAATACTACTTTTTTTTGTGTACTATTTTAACGATATTATCGTGGTCAATATGAAAAGTTATAACAATTAGAAAAACTACGATTTTTGCCATTGACTCCTACATGATCTCGACAGGTTTAGATGGCAAATTTTTGCATTCGGACAAAATCAGGTTTTTGGTGTAAAAAAACAAACTGAAAAAAATCAACCATTAGTAAATGCCCCCATAAATCAATGTTTAATTAATATTAAATACGTTGAATGTTGGTGTAGATTTTTATAAAGGGGATCTCCACTCCAAAACTATTTTTTCTTTTGTTTAATTAAGAAAATTTCATTCTAAGTAACTTCCCAGTGTATATGAACTTTTAATGCTTTTTAAAGCTATTCGTTAATGTAATTAAAAGAAGTTTAGTTGTTTATATTTACTGCATTAATGTCACATAATCCATCTTATAAATAGACCTGGGAGCCGACGTTTCCAACATTGTTTCGAGGAACGGAGAAGGATAAAGAAATAACTCTTTCAATAGCAATTCTATTATCATGTAACTTTAAAACCAAGTAAAGTATAGAATGAATGCATATTATAAAGTTGCTTAGGAATTAATCTTATTAAATGGAGATCACCTTCAACTGAATTTTTATTACATTTTTCAAGCCCAGTGTTAAGTTGAATGGAACATTGTGTGTTACAGTGAGGCCGGCGCAAGAGAATCACGGAAGGAAGGGTAATTAGCATTGATAGCTTCACCAGCCATAGTGGATTGATTAAAAATTGAATAGCTCGGTGATTAATTCCTTAGCGCAGGTTTGCAAAACATCATAAGTCTTAATTTCAGCTACTTGATAATCAGCTTCAAAGACATAAATAATGGAATATGCTCCAAGGAGAAAACAGCTATTGTGCCGGTGTTGGCTCACACTGTTATTCAGGGCCGCCAGTAATAGATCAGACTTTGGTTTTGACATTTAGGATCTAGAACGTTGTTATGATTTGGGGCATAGCAAGGGCTGAGTGTAGAAACAATACATGGCTTGTGTGTTCCCACTGATACGAATAAACACAAATGTGCAGGTAGAAAAGGCCCCATGATCAGAAGAACGTCAATATGTTGCACAAAGGTGATGAATGGAAATACCGACATAGGACTTGGCATGGGCATCAAAAAAAGTCACAGTCCTGTAAAAATAGGCGCGTTTCAAACATTTTTCGCCATTTGCAAATTTTTTGGTAGTTTCACAAATTTTACAGCGAAGCAAAACAGGACAGACGCGCTCGCCCTTTGACCAAAGGGGTTTTATTTACTTCTTTTGCGTCAAATTGGCCACGGTCACATCAACAATGGGCGTGGTTGCGACAAATGCGTTTTCCGACATTTCACAAATTTTCTAGTTGTTTAGCGAATTTTATGGCGAAGCGAAACGGGACAGATTTGCTCATCACTACCTTGCAATTTAAGGACATGGAGGGCCCCCATCAGCCCACTTATGTGCGAAGACACACTGAGCTACTAGTAGTAGCTACTTTTTCACGGCTACTAGACTCCAGAAAATACCCTGCCCTGACAATACTGAGAATTGCCTCTTCTAAAACACATAGAGACAGTTATCAGAAAATGATCAGCATTGTCTATTTTAGTAGCCATGACAAGTAGCTGCTACTAGTAGCTCTGTGTGTCTTCACCCTAAATAGTGAGTGTCTATGGCACCTTACAGCAGCCCCTCTGGCATTTGCCAGAACCCACAGATTGCCAGTCTGGGCCTGACAGGCACAAATACTGTCTAGTAACTAAGGGGGAATTCACTAAAGGTCATATTTTTTCTTCATGATTCGTGTTTATTTGCACAAAAATCAGATTTTGTTCTGGGGAAAAAAAAATGGGATTTTTTTTCACCATTTATTATGTTACAGAACTGCAACCAATCTATCTTAAAGCTGTCAAGGTCATGTAAAAGTCAATGGCAGGTGTTTCTTTTTACAACTGGAAAATCTTTTTTTGTTTCATGGTTTTAGAGGTTTTCAGGGGGTTTTGACACTTTCATTTGTGTGAAAATACAAAAAAAATCATGTTTCTTCTGCATCTTTTTTCGCTGTGCTATTTTTTAAAAAAGCTTGTTTATATAAATCACTTGATATTCATAGTTTTAAAGAAAATGAGTTGTCATGTTTTCAAAAACCTCTAAATCCACGAAAATCAGAATGTTAATAAATCTGCCCTTAAATGTGGGGCTAGTAACCCACAGCAAGAATGGAGGGGCTCATTGTAAATAGAAGAGGAAGACTTGGAATGTACATGCAACCGTTTTGGAGCTGAGAAGCTAAGATTTCAAAAGGAAATAATAAACATTTTATTGGGACAGATTATTATAGGAAGTTCTAAGTTACCCTTTAGCCTCTAAACAATTTATAGCCATTCATAAGTAAAGCCTGCATAAGAATACAG